>NC_136264.1:23638133-23958133 GCF_964187855.1 Myxine glutinosa
TCCTCTCCAATCACGCCTCACAGTCCTCTCCAATCGTGCCTCACACTCCCCTCCAATCGCTCCTCACTCTGCTCTCCAATCGCTCCTCACTCGCCACTCTAATCGCTCCTCACTCGCCTCTCCAATCGCGCCTCACACTCCTCTCCAATCGCGCCTCACACTCCTCTCCAATCATGCCTCACACTCCTCTCCAATCGCTCCTCACACTCCTCTCCAATCACGCCTCACACTCCTCTCCAATTGCGCCTCACACTCCTCTCCAATCGTGCCTCACACTCCTCTCCAATCGTGCCTCACACTCCTCTCCAATCACGCCTCACAGTCCTCTCCAATCGTGCCTCACACTCCCCTCCAATCGCTCCTCACTCTGCTCTCCAATCGCTCCTCACTCGCCTCTCCAATCGCTCCTCACTCGCCTCTCCAATCGCTCCTCACTCGCCTCTCCAATCGCTCCTCACTCGCCTCTCCAATCGCTCCTCACTCGCCTCTCCAATCGGCTTTTCCCCGTCTCGTTTCTCTCGTTTTTCTCCCGTCTCGTTATTTTTCTTGCTCCATAATGTTCAAGTTTGCATTGACGTTCGTCGATGGACTCGTTCGCCCGTCTCATTCATTTTCTTGCTACATCCTGTTCAAATCTGCGTTCTTCATCGATCGTCTCATTCATTTTGGAAATAGAAGTTTGAACGCAGCGCATGAATTGTCACGATCCTCAAGAGGAAGTGTCTCGTAATCATCAAATGACAAATGGCAAGTAAATTATATTGTGGAAAATTAAAGATTTCAAATAAACCTATTTAAAGTGTATGCGCACATAACTAATAAAAAAAAACGAAGAAATATCTCTCAGTAATTTCCTGAAACATATTTTACTTCCGGCTAATAATGTTGAATGAAATAAAAATGAAGAAATATATGTCGGCATCATTGTTGCCGTTTTTGTGACGACTCATCAAACGAAAAAGTAATATATCTTAACAGAAAAGCAAAAGCGAATTTTAAATATATGTCGACACGTTGCCGTCGGTGTCATGTTGGGCGGTGTATGATACATCATGACGCGATTTAAAAAATATATCTCTGCATTTTCCCGCGTGTGTGGAATGTTCTCAATTATTGCTGACACCGAGTCTAAAACCATCGCTAAAAATGAAATCAGATGGTGAGTTAGATTGGAGATAAAGGCGTGAGAGACTCAATGGCCTTGAAGTTACAGGCCTTTGAGAATTCATTTCGTTCTATAAACGGAAACTTTCATCGGATTTTCTTCCCGTTTTTTTTCAACCGAGTCTAAAACTATATTAGCGACTGTGAAAAATGAAATGATATATCGAATTTGATTTGAAATAAAATTGGGAGAGAGAGCAAGACACCACGGGCCTATAAAACAGGCCTCAAAGCTATGCGAGTTAATCAAATGGTGGATATTTGCTTATATGAAGCGAAACCTCTCCCAGAATGGGTGGAGCTACTCTGCAAACCGAGTAAGCCACACCCCGGACAGACGCCCAACAGACAGAATCATCTACGGCTATTATAATATATATATATATATATATATATATATATATATATATATATATATATATATATATATATATATATATATATATATATATATATATATACAGACTTGGCATTTAATATGGAATATTTTTTTTGTGGGGGTGAACTTACTTTTCAAGGTGTCTTAGAACCAAAAGTTCATTGGAATTATGTTGAAATTATTCTAGATTTTGTTAATGTGACCTTTAAAAGAAACAAAAACCACATTTGACATTTCGAAACAAATAAATTGATCCTTGAAAGTGATGTAAACTGATATCGAACTCAATTCATGGACAGTACTGTGTTAAACTTCTGTACGTTTTCCAGAAGCATCTCTTTATTTTGCACATTAGCCTATTTTTTTTTTAACAAAAACAAAAGTTAAATTACGACTGGGATTACGGACAGTAAAATTACAGTTCAGTACTTCGTGTAACCCCCACGAGTATTCAGGAGAGCACGTACACGTTGAGGCATGCTGTTCACGAGATTTGCCAAGGTTTGGACAGGAATCGCTTGCCATGCAGTGACAATAGCCTGCTGCAATTCACGCACAGAGGTCGGCTGCTGGTCCAAGTGGTCGATTTGACGCGTTAATTCTGCCCTCAAGTACTCTATCGGATTCATATCCGGGGACATGGCAGGCCACTCCATATGCTCTACACCACGGTCAGCAAGAAAGTGTTGGATCATGCGAGCACGATGAGGCCGTGCATTGTCATCTTGGAAAAGGCAGAATGATGATTGTCATGGGGCCCGCAAGGCCAACCCCCGCTCCAGCGGGGAAAATGGCCTTAAAACGATCATTCATTCCCTTATTTAAAAACTGCTTTGAGATTTTACTTCTCAATAAAAAATGTGATTTAAGAAGTTCGATTGATATAAGAAAGAAATTTGAAAAGACAATGAAAAGTGGGATGTAAGAAATTTGATTGATTGAAAACTTAAAAGTTGCTATTTCCTGGACTATTGTGAGAAACTCTTTGTGGACTATTTGTACACTCCACATGTGTGTTGTGTAACATTCCTCATAACAAATGGAATGTGTTGATGAATAAAATTTGCACACAATCATTTTCTGTTTCTCATACTTGTGTTTCTCATACATACATATCCCTGGTGTTGGGCTAGCGGCTAGGGTGCCGGCTTAGGATCCTAGGATCCTGGGTTCGAATCCCGGTCGATGGCTGAATTAACGCCAGGGGGGTTGACTCAGCCTGTCATCCTTCCGAGGTCGGCTAATTGAGTACCAGTTCACTGGTAATTCCCTGTTTGTCGTTAAAGGCCACAAAAAGGGTTGGCGTCAGGAAGGGCATCCGGCCGTAAAACATTGCTTCAAAAAGGGGACCAAAAAAAAACAACAACCACGGTTCCCGAAAAAGGCCAACCCCCGCTTTGCGGGGGAAAATGGCCTCTAAAGGTGGTTATTATATTTATTTACTTGTAATAAGCTTGGTGCCAGCCCTGGCACCTTGGTCCCTGGCCTTGGGCTTGGCCAGCCTTGGTCCCTGGTGTTGGGCTAGCGGCTAGGGTGCCAGCTTAGGATCCAAGGATCCTGGGTTCGAATCCCGGTCGATCGCTGAATTAACGCCAGGGGGTTGGACTCAGCCTGTCATCCTTCCGAGGTCGGCTAATTGAGTACCAGTTCACTGGTAATTCCCTGTTTGTCGTAAAAGGCGACAAAAAGGGTTGGCGGCAGGAAGGGCATCCGACCGTAAAACATTGCTTCAAAAAGCGGACCAAAAAACAACAACAACCACGGTCCCCGAAAAGGCCAACCCCCGCTTTGCGGGGAAAAATGGCCTCTAAACGGTGGTTATACTTGTAATAAGCTTGGTAATAAGCTTTATGTTTCTTGGCAATAAGCCAAATGTTCTGTGAGATTTATCAATGAATAGTGATAAATACCAAAATCCATCTGGTGTTTTCATCTTTTTTTCTGCCAACTTTTTGACTGTGTAAAGACCTTGCTTTGCCTTTAAGCTCTATTTTTGAAGAAACTGTTTACACAGAGGTGTTGTTGCTTCATATTAGCAGGCTTGAGTGTGGACTACTCTACAAGTATGCAACAATGCAGACAATGGGACAGAGGAAATGTACCGTTGCAGGTGATTCCATCTCCAAGGTAACCTTCCTTGCAGGTGCAGGTGTAGGAGCCATCAGTGTTGGCGCAAGTGGCCCGGTGGAGATTGCAAGGGTGTGAAAGGCACTCGTCAATATCTGTGGCACATGGACGATAGCATGTCAATGATAATGCAGAGAGAAATAGTCACATTCTTGTGAAAAAATAAAGTGAACATTACAGGCAGAACATGAGTTTAGGCGCAGAGAATCCAATAAAACTTGAGCAATTTTGTGTTCCGGCACACAAAAATGTACATGCCTTGAGCTAATATTAGACTTTATCACTTCGTGTAAAAGCCTATTTATTAATGTAATAAACTTACCGTGTGAACAATTGTTTCCAGTCCATCCTTTCGGACAAATGCAAGTGAATGTGTTTGCACCATCTACGCAAGTTCCACCATTGTGACAAGAGTCTGGTGTGCAGTCATCCTTGTCTGTATAATGGGGAGGAGAAATAGTAAGTTTCAAGTTGATTCCAAAATCACTATTAACACAACACTTACACATAATTCCACAGAGAAGTGGGTATTATCAGTTAATTTACAGGCTATTTGGGTAAAATAATGTGTGGAGCAACAATGGTACTCACTTATGCTGCAGTATGTCCCGGAAAATCCAATAGCGCATCTGCACTCAAAAGCGTTGGTCTTGTCAATGCACGTGCCACCGTTCAGGCAGTTAATATTTACACAATCATCAACGTCTGAAATGGCAAAAATGAAGAAAACATCAACATGGGTAAACCATAAGTGATTTATATGCACCACTCAGCCAACTTAACAGCCATTTCAAAGGACCCGGTGATATGAACTGCCTGCAAAGCATCAAGATAATTGATTAGAAATTGGCCAATAATCAGTCTGCACAAGTCTTGATGACTCTGAGCTCTCCTATCAGCACTCGTGGGTAATTACAAAAATCAATGTCAATTCCTGTATTTTTAATAATGGAAAAAATATACTTCTACAAAAGCTAATATCTACCATATGAAAGACAATTTCTATGTGTGTGTTTGTACAGATGTCTGTCCCCCCCATAAAGGTAGATTTTAAAGGCCAATCTTTTAACATGAATGTGTGTTCATTATTGTTTATGTTTGAGGATAAAACGAACTCGAAAAACATTTTCCATAAAAGGGTAATTAGGTCCCTTCTATTGAAATTGTAGACGGTGGCTTGCAAACTGAGCCTCAAGGGCGGTGTACAGAAGTGTTAAAAAAAAAACTAACAATAAATACAAGGCACAGGGAGGTGAAATTCACTACACATGATGTACAACGCACGCAGAGTAAAACGATTGTTCATTTACGTCCGTATGTCTAATAAATAAATAAAAACACATCAGCACACCTGACACGAGGCCGAGGCTTCAGACTTTGGCATGCACATGAGGCTCCACCCGTCGAATAAACTCTTCCAACCCGTCATTTTTGACGGTTTTTAGACGAGTAAAGAATAATAAAGATGAACAAGCAAATAAATACAATGTACAGTATGTTGACAACAGTCATTGTTAGGATTGCCAATTGGTCTGAGATTCATTCCCGAATCTAGCTTGCTGGTTACACCATTATGAAGAGTGGCTGTGCTACTGATGCAGTGCCCCCTGCATGTCAGGACAAGAGTTTGGCCAGGGCGTTAAAGATAACCCGATGAATCGACATCCAAAGATACCATGGCATCTTTAACCGACACCAGCAAATGTTAGTGGATGGGACGCCCAATTTAACGTCATTCTGAAGGATGACACAGTCATTGATACAATGCTTTGTCTGTGAAGTACCAATCCTGATACAGCTCTCTGCACGTGAAGCGAAGTATCAATTTGACAGTTTATATCAGGGTCAAGAATCAAACACAAACTAGAGGATTCAGAGATGAGTGCACCACCTCAGCACCACCTCAGCACCATCTCCGTCATCTGACAGAAACAGCAGTTGAAATGACATCTACAACAATAAAAATCCTCGAAAATACTGCAGTTGCAGCAATAAAACATCAAATTCATAACCAGCTTATCAACAACAAGAGTGGTAATAAAGGGTGGGAGGGGAAAAAGAGGAGTGAAAATACAGGAGTGAAACTTAGTCCGTGGAATGAAATTGAATCTCCAAATCTCGTTTTAGGGACCGGAGTATTAGTTTAAAAAGCAAAATGATGGTGAACTCCCTGTTTCACAACAGCCATAAGTAACCACTCACTCCCAGATACCAGTTCACACTGATTGACTATAAAATTCCCTGTGATAGATACTAAAACCGGACTGATGAAACTGCCCCCCAAATTCCCCCACCAAATATGGAATCAAATAAATAAATAAATATAAATAATGACATTATTCAGACCGGAATGAAAGTGAATGTATCGACAATTGAAGCAAACTACACAATCCAGTTTACTTACTCCGAATGCAGTCGATTCCTTCTGCGTCTTCCCAGCCACTGTTACAGACACATTGGTAATCGTTGACCATATTTGCACAGGTTCCATTGTTACACGAAACTGCTGCACAGTTGTCAATCTCTGAAAAACAAAGGATATTTTAAAATGGAGGAATAAGAAATGTTTTAATAAAGTGATATGTTCAAATTCAACAAAGTTAATGGTTCTGTTTATTATATTGTTTTTATCATTATTAATTTCAAGTGAATACCACCCATCACTTTGCTAATGGAAATATTACGAGAGGAGGGGTGAGACAAAAGACTGGGAGAGAGAGAGAGAGCGGAGAGAGAGGGGAAGGGAGGGGAGGAGAGAGGAGGGGGAGAGAGAGGAGGGGAGTGGGATAGTGATGAGGGAGAGCAGAGTGAGGAGGGAGAGAGGGAGGAGGGAGGAGGAAGCAACGTGAATTCACAGGAATACTGAGAGAGGGGGGAGAGAAAGAAAAAAGAGGAGAGAGAGGGGTGCGAGAGAGAAAGAGGAGAGAGAGGGGAGGAAGAGAAAGAGGACAGAGAGTGGTGGGAGAGAGAGAGGTTGGAGAGAAAGAGATTTAGTGGAGAGAGGGATAGGGGAGAGGGGGAGAGGAGGGGAGGGGAGGAAAAAGGGCAGGGGTCGGAAGAGGCGGATGAGAAGGAGAAATGGGGAAAGAGAGGAGGGAGGAGGAGAGAGGAAGGGGAGGAGAGTGACGCCTCATCACACGTCACAAAATCCCATGGACCTCATGTACTAAAGGGGGAATGCGTTGCTGACAGAAAATAAAAAAGAGTGGAAATTTTTTGGAGTAAATGAATTGAAATATTTTTACAATCAATAATAATACATGTTATATATAATAATATCTATAATTATATATATATATAATAATCTAGCGAGCTATGATGTCAGGTAGATATCATGTTCGTCTCTCCTATCATACGTGCACATATGTAGATAGTAGTTTTGCTCTGTAAATATATGTTTTTAATAAAGTGATTCAATGGACCTTTGAGCCGGTGGTCTTTAGGTGTAAGACCCTTGATTTCCCTCCACAGTTGCTTGAAGTTTAGCATTTAAAAGGATAAAGCACGGACAATCCCCATAAGTTGGCATCCTTGGGGAAGAAGAAATTCCTCCTTAGGAAATGTGGTGAAAAAGGCGTTGTTGTGATGTTGCTGGTACCCAGAGTGCACCAGGACGTGATGCATTTACCCAAGCTCAGAGGCTGGGTTGGTCTCATCTTGCAGTCCATCGAGGTAAGCACACTTGCCTCTGAGCTGTCTTGCCAAAGGTTTGAATCTCGGCCCAGCTATGAACCGTCAACTGTCATCATAGTCTTTCAAATGCATGGGAACTCTTGAATGTGTGTGACTTCCATTGGCAGGATGTTATGCTGGAGGACCCACCTTCTCGCATTAATTGGTGGACTTTAAATATGCCAGATTGTCATTCGCAAAGAGGAGGCAAGATACAGCGAGCACTCAGGCCAAATTCTAAATTGCTGATCCAACCAACAGGGGGTACTGAACAGAGGCACAACCACTGGAGAAGCAACGGGAATGATAAAAAAGAACATTATAAAGATCTTAAAAACCATCCTTGGGAATATGACAAATGACCTGCAAAAGAGCACTTGGAACAAAACTTCACAAATTTGTCCATGAATCCCCCACTGAAACTGAGGGGGATACTCAGAGACCAGGGGAGGACTCTATTCCACTTTCTGAAACCTGCATATGGAGGGAGATAACAGCCACATAACAACACAACCTCTATCCAAACACCACAGCGCGCACGCACGCACACACACACACACACACACACACACACACACACACACACACACACACACTAGCCTCTCCTGTCCCTTTGGGAATGGTTGACGCTAATTAGTGTGATCAATCAAGAATGTTGCAAAATGTAACTGATACAGGGTAGAAGAATGTGCAAACTTACTTTTTTCACATAATATGCCAGTGTAACCAACCATACAGGTACACTTAAACGAAGCTCGGATATTCGTGCAGGTGCCATATGAGCATGGGTTCGATAAGCACTCGTTTATATCTGCAAGAAAATGAGCAAAATGAGTTGGGCAAAAGCACATGAGAGGAAATCATACAAAGCTGCAAGTCTGACACCCAAATAAATACACCTGCATGAACATTATATGTGCAAATATGTCATCCGAGCAACTCCTACAAGTAGCAATGCTTGTTACCCTGCACTCGCGAAGCAAAAACAGGGTTAGGCATTCGGTTGTGTCCGTGTGATGTACGTGTCTGCATTTTTAAAATTCATTTTCTCGGCAAACATTGGTCTGATTGACACAAAGGTTTAACATAGGAGCGCCTCCACCTGTATAATTTTTTTTCATACTTAGGACGTCATACGTCACGTGGTACAGACGCCATCTTGGAAAAACGTTACACCTCAAAATCTCCCAAACTGCTCCATGCAAAAAATTGAAACATGGCTCATTGTCAAGTACTCTCCATGGGAAACATGACATATTAACGATGATGTCATCTGTGCCTTCGTTATGACGTCATAATTCGAGAAGTATAACACTTCATCCAACTTGAAAGGAATGAAGGATGAAGTGGGACAAATCGTTGTGGACCCAGATGTAATTAAAGGAAGATGGAAGAGATATATGGAAATACTGTTGAATACAGAGAATGAATGGGATGGCAACATAGAGAGTAACCCAGTTTTAGGACCGGCACAGAAGATAACCGAGAAGGAAGATGAGGAAGCGATTAAAGCAATGAAGAGTAGAAAAGCGGGAGGGCCGACGGGAGTTGTGGGAGATATGTTGAAGGCAGCAGGAAATTGGGGTGTGAAGAGAATGACAGAGATCTGCAATCTGGTGGTGAAAGAAGGCCGCATTCAAGTGGATTGGGAACTGAGTACCCTAGTCCCTCCATATGTCGAGATCATGCCTTTTGTTGTGCCTTATGTAATTGTGGTTTGCATTTAATAATGGTTGCTTTGTGAAAAGGATTAAGCTTACTATGTTCCCTCTTGCTTTTGAACTATGCTTTATTGTCCAACTGTGCCAAGGAATGTAGAAAGATAGTGAAACTGCTTGCTCTGTTAGACCCCCTCGTGAAAACGCGTCTGTCTGTCCTTGACCAAAGGCCAGCATGGAAGATAAGTTTTGAGAATGTCACAGTGCTCTTTCTCCCGCATCTTTCCCTTTGCTCATGCCAAAGAAGATAGGGTCTCGGTGGGAGATGTCTAGCCCGTTTTCCTTTGTCCGTGCTCATTTTTTAGCGGAGATTTTTTGTATAATTTTGTGTACATAAAGAAACTCTGGGTTGCCAATTTTCTAGGAGTGTATGTGGCCATGCTGTTCAATTGTGAATGGTATGACTCTTACACCCTCCACAGCGCTGTGATATTGGTTCATCATTAAATCTTGTTATCCCTTGAACTCAAGGTGTGGAACATGGTTCTATTCTCCTCAGTTTGGTGTCAGGAGTGGGATCCGACTCTGAGTGATATTTGGGAGGCAGACCCTGTGGAGACAGCGGAGAGGCTGGCCAGCACTGATTCGATTAACGTGAGCTTTCATACTGAGGGGTCTTTCCAAATTGAGCTCCGTTCACTCACCCAGGCTGTCTGTTTCCCATTTCGTCGTTCCGTGCTTGGATCACGAACAAAATTGGAATCTGGTGTGTAAGTACAGGCCTATTTGGCTCGGGTAACAAGTTGTCTATTGATGAACCAAGAAATGGGGGTCAGTTAGCAAAAAGGGGGGACTTCTTGGTAAAGCCAAGAACTTCCCAGGCAGGGCAGTCTAGAGACAAGATGGAGTTGATGGGGTTGATAGTAACCAAAGAAAGTATTGGCTGCGGGCTAACGGAGGAGACCCAAGGAGGATGGCCAGGATAAGTGTTAAGCTAAGTTAAGAAGGGAGAACCCCTTTAGGAAAGCCCTGGCATGGGTGATAAGTTAGACAAGTTAGAAGCGCTATACAAGCATTGACCGCGAGTTAGCGCCGCGGGAGGACCGGATTAGGGAAATATCGGCGCGGTAAACTAAAAGGCAGGATTTTTCGGTGGATGGCCTCGGGGCGCTTCCTTGCGCCTTGTACGCATCACGAGCTGCTTCTTGCAAATGGGGGTCGTGCTGCCGTGCGCTGGGAGCGACCGCCTGGGCGCATGGATGGGAAAATGTTCCGTGCACGTTAATTAAATATCTTAAGGGAGATTAAGGTATGTCGGAGTAATACTCAATCTGAAGTAAACTAGAATGATTTGAGTTCTGGAGACGGAGTGCGTGTATTCAATGCATTCGGGTGGCCGAGTCAGGCGAAAAAAGGATTATAATGAGCCAGGTAAGAAAATGATGCAACCAGCCGCATCGGGTGGTTGCACCTTTATGAAAAACTGAAGATGAGGGAAAGAATAACGTGCGGAGTTGCCGCATGGGGATGCAGGCCGGCTAGCATGGAGGCCGGCGAGATAAGCAGAAGATTGGGAGAGACCCAAAAATCCTGTGAACAGGTGCAGTTGGGATTGAGACGGACGAGTGTGGGAGAGCCGTCTGGAGAGAAAGGCGCATTATGGAACAGGAAGATGCGTGAGTACGGGGGAGAACCCTGCTATGAGGTTGCTTGGAGGATGTGTGCCCAAATGCATTGTGGGCCACTTCAACTTTCCTACACGTGAGTCGTTCATGCCTTGCCAGCAAGGTGCTTCATGCGGTGTGCTATGCGCCATGTCGGTATAGTGGTCGCCTGTGACTCCTGCCATGCAATATCATGAGGAATACATTGTTTGATAATGGAATTATAAGAGGAATGCTGAATTAACGTTGATAGTAATGTGAAGTATATTAAATGAGGCGATTGACGTGGTTGAATGTAGGATTTCAAGGCAATAATGAATTTCCGGTGCCAACAGGAAGTCTTGGTTTTGTCCATTGTCCATACAATGAATGATGTATAGTGTGGATGAGGTCTCTCTGAATGAGGTGAATGAGGTTGTCTACAGCGGATGAAATAGAGAATGGCAGTTGCAAGACCGAGGTACGGATGTGATGCGGAATGGCAGCTGGACGATGCATCGGCACATTTGTGTTGATCAATGCGCCGGACAACGGCTTTCCAGGCAAGCGGTGGTGGTATGATTTAGTTATGAAAATGCATATGGGTCTCAGGGCAGATAATGCGAGACAAGCTGCCCCACAGGCGGATGGGGGAAAGTATTGGAGAAGATAATGTGGGTCGAACGCTCATCCGAGGGATGAAAACGGTCGAGGTTTCAACTGTCGGCATGTGATGTGGTTCACGCCGGGCGAATGATGTGTGGATGGGTTGCGTAATGGCTAATGCATCTTGGAGATGCATCGGTGCAAAGACACAGGGAAGGTGCTGAGAGTGGCACGGAGTACGAGTTGGTTGTGGCAGGTGAGAAGGAATGCACACCTGGAATGGAGTGTGCGAACGACGAGTGTGTGCGGTGGTCAGGTGTGTAACGAAGCCTGGGAGCGGAATGAATGTGCGGAAGGTGTGCACCAGGTAAAGGGTGCTGCATGATAGAGCACGCCTCCCTAGAAAGGCTGTGGGGAAGTTATTGGTTATTTTGAGGTCCATTTCGCTCCATTTCGGATTTTAGTGAGACCCCTCTTGCAGAGGCAAGTTGTATTTTTTTAAGATGACATCTGTTTTAATTTGTTTTGGGATTTGACTTGGGATTGCAGAATGCGTTGAATAAAGGCAAGAATGACGTGATGCTGGCGTGTGCCATTTATGGGTGCTGAGTGTACATGACTGGTGAGCGGGCGGCATGTGTGCTGAGTCCAATCGGAAGGATGGATGGTTATGGTTTCACCCGGTCTGTTTATCTGTCTGTCTGTCCGGACACGGAGCTCTTGGGGAGAGCCAGGATGGGTTGGGGTGACCAAGATGAATGTGGACGATATATTAATTGTTTGCCATTGTGAAAATTTTGCCCTCGATTTGAGACGAAGACATATGGCATTTGCTGTCCGGCTCAGGTTGGCTGGTTTCCTCAGCTCTGGAGGATCAGAGCGGGTGGATATTTTAAGCTGATACTCCTATGACAAATGTTGATACTCCTATGTGATGCGGGGTATGTGTGTGGTGATGGTGTCTGGGGCCTCGGGGTTTGCCCCTGCCTATTTGCCGGTCTGTCTGTCTGTTACATTTGACCCTCAGAAAAGGTTTCGTGAAATTTCAGAATTGGACAGCCCATGTGTTATGACATGCTTGGGTGTATCAAAAATTTGCTGAAAAGACGTGGTGCGTCAGACAAATCGATTAAATTTTCGTGGGAAAGATGATTGAGAAGGACTTCAAGGGCAGGTGGGTGGTCACCTGCTGTGAATTGTGGTGGAACATTCGAGATGTCCCCTAATACAACGAGGGGACGAATTGGTTTGTAAATGTGTTGTGCAAGTACTTTCTCTGTAGGTAGCCAAATTCTACCTGGGG
The DNA here is from genome assembly GCF_964187855.1 of Myxine glutinosa. NCBI lineage: Eukaryota > Metazoa > Chordata > Myxini > Myxiniformes > Myxinidae > Myxine > Myxine glutinosa. Next base: position 23,650,686 of record NC_136264.1, read on the forward strand.
TAAGTCCAGGTGGAGAGGGGAGTTGTCTCTGGTGCCTTGCTCCATGGAGCAGTCCTGGTGTTGAGTCTCATATAATCGTGGTTAAAGTACATGTGCAAACAAAAGTGTACTTTGGTTTGTATGACTAGAAGAGAAAAGACAACATGGGTTTGTTTTTGGGAATGCTAGCTTGGTGGGGGTGTGAAGGTCACGGCGTGCTGGGATATCTTTGTGTACAGTTGCTGGCTTGGACTGACTTGTGTGCGGGGGAAAAAGAAAACAATTGGAGCTGTTTCGGAGAAACAGTGGCTTGGTTGGAGGTTGGGATCCAGTATTCTGTTGGGAGCACGCAATCTGAACAGAATGGATTGCCATTGGCTATTTTTCAAATGATTTTATCAAAAGGATGGCTCCTGAGTAAGGGGAGGGAGCAGGGGAAATATATTCACTGTAACAGGTGCATGTGATGCTGTAGGGAGGAATTAGAGGAAATCGGGTTGAATTTAAATTGAAATGAAGATTGGAAAAGTGGATAGGGAAATTGGGTTCTTGACATGCACCAGCGTTGACGGATCATTCATTAGTACCGCAAAAAGGGGGAAGACAGGGAAACATTGCTGCCACCACAATAGCGCTGCACCAGGAAATATCTCTACCATATTTTCGTGAAAAATCCAGATGGGGCCATAACAGTGTATGGGGAAGCGTTGTTAAATGGTAGTAGGTTTAGACAGGTATTGAAAGGGTTCGTGCAATGTCATTTTGGGGGGTAACCATGCTCCAGGTGGTGGGGCAGCCGGGATACAAATGGGGGTCGGCCAATTTAAGGATGTGGATGCGCACACACCTGGAACAAGGCATGTTCCTAAAGCTTAGGTGTAAATGTTGGTTGGAAAGGGGAATGAGTTCTGCGGAAATGAATTCACTTATTGGATGTTGTTGAATCTGTCTGTTTAAGAACATTGGGGCTTGTGGCTTGCCATTGTCTGTCAGCCAGTTATGGTGGGCAGAGGGAAGAGGGAGTAATGATGCTCCTGCCCCTTGCTTGGCAAAAGGTAGAGGTGGTGGTGGGCCAAGATGGATCAAAATAGGCCATGGAACAAAATTGAGCTCTCAAGAGCTGAGGTGATTTTAACCTGAGGATGCATCTCTCGATGGACCCCAGGCTGGTCCGAGGTGTGAAATATGGTGACATTGTCTTGTGGACAATTTGTGAGTGGCTAGACAGACGTGCCTGGAAGGGGAAATTGTATTCATAACTCATGTGGGTTGTGTCTGAAGGAAAGGTTCGGGAGGAAGTGTGAAGAAGGTCGTGGAAAGTGCAAAGATGATTGGATTGGAAAGTCGAATCAGATGGATTTATTTGTCAATGACAGGTGACTCTGCAGGAATTGTTGAGGAAGTAGAGGAAAGGGTTGTAAAAAGTTAATGGAAAAGGCAGGAAATAAAGGAAAGTGGTTAGTTATGGACTGTTGTTTTTGTTATAAGAAGGTGATACAAGGGGTTGGCTTGCACTGGGAGGGACCAATGAATGTAAAGTTGTGAATTTCGTTTAATAACGTTGCGTTAGATTGCTACACGCAGAATGACCCCAATCGAGGAGGTGATTGGGGGCTGGTGAAGATTGGATCACGGCTCTGCAGACCAGATGAACAGAACTCCACCAGGTACGTGGGAATCACATCAATTGAATTATTGCTCAAAGGGAGGTGATAGAGCAAAATGAAGAAGATTGTCATGGGGACCGCAAGGCTAACCCCCGCTCTTGCAGGGAAATGGCTTTGGGAGGCTAGTTGTTGTTGTTTTGGTAGACTCTAGGTTCTAAAACCTAAGGCAAAATGCACAGGAGGGTAGAGTTGGTGATTGCGGACAGAGATTAGCCAGAGAACTTGGAGACGATTTCGTTATTTTTCAGATAATTTTTCCAGTGGGTTTATACTGGTGTGAAATTCACGTATCTAGGAAAAAGGGAAAAAATGTCCAGGTATTGATAGGATAACAGTGAAATTTTGAAGGGGAGAATACCGATTATTTCCATTGACCGATTATGGTTGGGGGGGAAATGGTTGGTAAATCATGTATTATTAGATGTAGGGAAGATGATTAAAAGGAAGGTATTTTCGGAAATTGGTGAAAGTAAATATGGCATTTGAATTTCCAGACACGACGCAGGAAATGCGGCTATGAATAAGCCAACCATCTGAGAGATGAGGTAACTAAATGCCAATTGGTGGGATGGGGGGCTAGGAATTTGATCATGGTGTGTGTAAGAAAGTATTTTTCAGGATGGACGATGAAGAAACTGCCGTCGGAAGACCATGATCTTGACCGCCGAGGCCGTCGACCTGAACGAGCCCCTGGGCGATGCCAATGTGACCGGCGCATCAGAAGACTGTTGATTTATTTGATTTATTGTGATGATTTTGTTGTAAATCCCCTGCGGGAATTGGCTAATGCTTCTTATGTATTATAAACACACAGCTGCACATCTCCGCTTGATCCGACTATGGATCTGACTGCAACGCTGGGTCTGGCTGCCAAAGGACCTGACACTGATACTCTGGATCCACAAGCTGATTATGCGTCCATGAACGTCTTTGACACAAAAGGAAGTTTCTCTCTTTACTTTGAATTGTAATGCTCTGTACTCTGGCCAGGAACACGTGACACAAGATATTAATTACATTATGTATTCCTCAGAAAAACAGCATGGACGTCGATTAACTTCGAAGATCGGGAAGGACCAGGTCTGTGCGAGGACGGGGAGCCCTTCGATTGGGGGGGATTTCAGCCACACCTACGCTGCTGCAAGGGTGGGTTGATAGACCCCCCCGGGCAACATCCTTGGCCGGACCAGGCGCCTTTGTTGCGGATCTGAAAAGTTAATAGATCTTCATGTTCTGGACCTTCATGTTCCAAACACGCACAACATGACACACCTTCCAAGCGTGCATGCGGGGTACTTTATGTGTGTGACATGCCCTTGGAGGACACACATACAACACTCAATAAAGCCCAATGTGGCCACATATAACACTATTCTCTTTTGCTTTGCAAATAAAGCCGATGTGGCCTGGTCTCTGTGATAAGTAGTCTCGTAGAGACCAAATGGGGGAATGTCGAGATCATGCCTTTTATTGTGCCTTATGTAATTGTGGTTTGCATTTAATAATGGTTGCTTTGTGAAAAGGATTAAGCTTACTATGTTCCCTCTTGCTTTTGAACTATGCTTTATTGTCCAACTGTGCCAAGGAATGTAGAAAGATAGTGAAACTGCTTGCTCTGTTAGACCCCCTCGTGAAAACGCGTCTGTCTGTCCTTGACCAAAGGCCAGCATGGAAGATAAGTTTGGAAAATGTCACAGTGCTCTTTCTCCCGCATCTTTCCCTTTGCTCATGCCAAAGAAGATAGGGTCTCAGTAGGAGATGTCTAGCCCGTTTTCCTTTGTCCGTGCTCATTTTTTAGCGGAGATTTTTTGTATAATTTTGTGTATATAAAGAAACTCTGGGTTGCCAATTTTCTAGGAGTGTATGTGGCCATGCTGTTCAATTGTGAATGGTATGACTCTTACACCCTCCACAGCGCTGTGATATTGGTTCATCATTAAATCTTGTTATCCCTTGAACTCAAGGTGTAGAACATGGTTCTATTCTCCTCACATACAAGGGGAAAGGTGACCCTCTGGACTGTGGCTCGTATCGAGCGATAAAGTTATTGGAGCATGGAATGAAGGTATTGGAAAGGGTGTTGGAGAGGAGGATAAGGAAGAAAGTGAAGATTGACGAAATGCAGTTTGGATTTATGCCAGGAAGAGGAACGACAGACGCGCTCTTTATTGTGAGGCAGTTGCAGGAGAAGTACATGGAGAAGAGGAAGAAGTTGTTTCTCGGGTTTGTTGATCTGGAGAAAGCATTCGATAGGGTTCCACGCGAAGTATTGACATGGGCATTGAGGAAGTTAGGCGTGGAGGAATGGTTGATCAGAGTAGTGATGGCAATGTACAAAAGAGCGTGCACAGCTGTAAGGACGAAGGACGGGAACAGTGGTGAGTTTGAGGTGAAGGTGGGAGTGCATCAGGGGTTGGTACTAAGTCCACTACTATTTGTATCTGTGATGGAGGTGCTGGCTCAGAACGTAAAGGAGGGTTTACCGTGGGAGTTGTTGTGTGCAGATGATCTGGTGTTGATTGCAGAAAGCATGGATGGACTGAAGGAGAAGATGAACAAGTGGAAGGAATGTATGGAGACGAAAGGTCTGAAGGTGAATATTGGAAAAACAAAGGTGTTGGCAAGTGGTAAAGCATGTGGTGAAGGTGGAAAGAACTGGGAGGTGGCCATGTGCTATGTGCAGGAAGGGTGTCGGAGTGTACTCAATTCAATGTACAATGTGTGCTGAGTGGGTTCATCAAAAATGTAGTGGTTTGAGAGGGTCATTAACCAGTGTGGCAGCCACATTCAGGTGTGCACAGAGGGAGCACAGTAAGGTGTGCACAGAGGGAGCTGCAGATGGAGGAAATTTTGAGTTGGATCTTGGAGACGGCGTGAAGCTGGAAGGTGTGAAAACATTTTGTTACCTAGGAGACATGCTGAATGGAGAAGGTGGATCAGACTCGACAACGGTTGCTGGAGTGAGATGTGCATGGAAGAAGTTTCGGGAACTGAGTGGCGTGCTGATGAGGAGGGGGAGTGTCGTTGAAGCTGAAGGGAAAGGTGTATGCTGCATGTGTGAGAAGTGTTATGATTTATGGGAGTGAGACATGGGCAATGAACGGAGAGCAGCAACGAAGGCTGGAAAGGGTGGAAATGCGAATGGTAAGGTGGATGTGCGGAGTATCGTTGAGAGAGAGGAAGACAAATGATGAATTGCGAAAAATGATGGGAATAGAGCCTGTGATTGATGCTGTGAAGAGGAACAGGTTGAGATGGTTTGGTCATGTGTTGAGGAAGGATGAAAGTGACTGGTTGAGAAGAGTGATGGAAATGAATGTGCAAGGAAGTAGAGGACAGGGAAGACCGAGAAAGACTTGGCTGAAGATGGGCGAAGAAGAAATGCGGGCAAGGGGGTTAACAAGGAGAGAGGCAGGAAATAGGGCAAAATGGAGAAGATTGTCATGGGGATCGCAAGGCTAACCCCCGCTCTTGCAGGGAAAATGGCCTTTAAAATGCCTGTTGTTGTTGTTGTATTGAGTTTTACTTTCACAAAAATTATACAAACAAATTACTTTAGTTACAAGAATATGAATTCGTTTATGTTCAGGAAGAGGATGGTAGAAAGAGTGATAATAAATGTTGCCTCACAAAGCAGGTGTCATGTCCCTTTGATCAAATCCTACCGATTGGATGACAGCCCAAGGTTCCATGTTCATCAGCTTTGCATTCGTTGGTGTTCAAGTCACAGGTGAGAGAAACACAGGTGATATTTCCACCGGTTTGGCAGACGCACTGTTGGCTGCAATCCTCAGTAATGTAGGACTCATTGAACTGAAGAGAAATCCTCAATGTCATTATTGCCGATACAATTGTGTGACAATCAAAAGCTCTCAAACAAAAGCTAAACAAAGGAAAAACATTCACAATTCATTCCTGTGTGACTCCTAAGTCGAGGGTTTTTATTCAGATGTCTCTATACTCACGTTGTAATAATTGTTATCCTGCATACAACCGCATTCCACTTCCTTGATGCAATGATCCACATCCCACAAAAGGCCAGGGTCACATACACAGCCCTCAACACAAGTGCTCTGTTTTAACTCTTTCGTTTCAGAATTGGAGCAAGTTGCAACAGTTTCAGGAACGCACGTTGAGTAGGAGCTATTTGATGGGCATTGCAGAGCTGAGAGATAAGAAAAGGCAATCCTGGTCATAAAGATGTCTGTAGTTACAATAATGATAATGCATCAATTACACACCCGTGCGTGCTATATTTGCTGCTGTCATTTATGAAAATAAATTGACAATCATATAAAGTTAATTCCATCTTACGGCAAAGTTCTGGTTTTCTCCATGTTGGCATTTTCACTCCATCAGCCGAACACATGGTAAAGTAAGATTCCAAAGAATCGCACAGGGCTTCCTTATCCATGTCACGGACAACATATTCAAATACGCAGTCTTCGGATAAATGTTGTGGGCTGAGTTTGCCATGGCAAGCAGCAAAAGGTCCATCCTTGAGGAGCAGCATCCCACAAGAGTCGTTCTTTCTCGCTTTCTCCTTCAACGTTTCATTCAGGTACACGGTTGTGCCATCATCATCAACATCTCTGTGGGTTCAAACGATAATCAAAATGAGCAATGCATTGCGGACGTGTTCATTTGAGGTGTTCCTGATATTCATCAATTAATTCTGAATCAAAAAGTTCCACACACACCAAATGTCAAACTGGATGTCGAAAGGTATTTATTTTTTGAAAGTAAAAAGAAAATGAAGAGCAACATACCTGTTGTTTTCATCACCAATCTTCCAGCTGTTACCAAAATGTGCCGCATTATCCGTCGATGTGCCGTTCTTCATGACGAAGTCGTTACCGTTCTGGGTGTCCATGTTTCCACAGAGACCGCAGACCTTCTCAGAGAAGGTGCTTGGGAGAAGGACGCGCACAAAATGATGACCGTCGTACACCACCTCAAGGCCAAAGTCTGTACTCAGGTGACGGAAGCGAGCCCAATGGCGCACAAGGAATGATTCTGATCCATTTGAAAATTTGTATGGCATGTTTTTAAGAACACCGTCCAGCTGTGGGAAATTAAATTTCGTTATTTATCGACAAATAAAGAGAACAAACATTGTCATGATGGCCGACGAAAAGGAAAAATGCAATAAATATCCAACCGATGATGTTAATGTAATAGTCAACACGTACCTTGAACCGCTTGCTTCCGAAAAACTGTATTTCCTTTCCATAGACTTCAATGACCACTTCCCGGGTGTAGGAAACCCTGGTGTTCCCCTTGCGATGCTCATTCTTTACCAACACCCGCCAATTCGTTTCATTGCAAGGCTGTGCAAAGATATTTTTTAAATTCTCAGACTGTGATGTGATTTTCACCAATTATTCATCAACATCACATCACAATGTTAAATCAAATATTACTTTTTTTCACAAAAGTTTTATCACTTCTTATTATAAATATCTGCACTCTTCTTCAATTAAACAAGCTTATTTCACCTTACCTGCACCATCACATATGTCGAAGTTCCTTGGAAATTAAATTTCTTTCCATCAAAGGTGGTGTAGTGAGGATCTCCCCATCCCGTGCATTCTACGTTCAAAAGGCAATCAATCGTTGGAAATTATTTGTACAAATTCATTTTCAGCCTTTGCATTATCTTGTAACAAACCTATTTCTCAAACTTTGAAGTGCAAATCAAGCTCCATGATCCAAAAACCATCATAGTTTCATTTCGTAATAGATGATCAACGTGGTAAGAACAGCATGAACAAACTGTGATTAACTGTTCAAAAGTTTTTAACTTTCACCTCCTTTGAAAGATCTTTGGTTTAAAATGTAATCACACAAAAATACACAATTATTTTGTCTGTCTGTCTGTCTCTATGTCCGACCACCATTCATTCAGACGTTACTTGTCCAATTTCAACCAAATTTGATAGGAGAACGAGAAATAAGGGTCATACGACGGAAGTTGCAGCAAAATCATTGGCCAACTCGCCACAGGGGTTTTCTGCCTTGGACAAAATCCGTGGTAAGGTGAATATAGCTTATCATGGCGTTATTCAAGGCCGCCTCTAAAAGCACAAGTAACAAGAAAGAGCAATCAGAGATTGCAAACCCTCACCAGGAAGTGTTTTTAGTGGTTTTTAAGGCTTTTGTGTTAAAACAAATATTACGGCCGAACCATGTGACCGATGACGTAATCATTAATATTTTTTCCTCCACCAATTTAATGATGATGTCAAAGCTGCCTCCGTGATGACATCATAAATTAAGTACAAAACTTAATCCGATCAAGATGGAATTTCTTGAGCGTCATCTTTGGATAAATTGGTGGAGAAAAAAAAGATGATGATGACATCATCGATCACGTGGTTCGGTCGCCATCTTGGAAAGATTTGCACCTCTGTATCTCTGAAAGTGATGCAGAGAAAAAATTGAGACGGCTCATTGTAAAGAACTATCCATGGCGAATAACATATGTTTTTGATGATGTCATTGGTGCCTCCAGTATGAGGTGATAATTCAACAAGTATTAAATGTCATGTATGGAGGTGAAATTTGTTAAGCGTCATCTGGAGTTGACATTTTATATTCCGCATGCAGATTTCTTTAAAATGAGCCATGTCTCAATTTTTTATTTGCAGCGCTTTTGGAGATATAGAGGTAGACTGGTAGAGGTGCAAAGTTTTTCGGGTGTTCCAAGATTGCGCCCCTTACCACGTGGCCTATAACGTCGTATTTATCATTAAAAAAATTCTACAGCTGGAGTTGCACCTGTGGTGAAAATTTAATGTTCATCGGATCAACGGTTGCAGAGAAAATCATATTTATTCCGTGCAGATAAACAAACAAACAGACAAACGGACTCAAATGCAATACCCTCTCCTCTGTCGAGGGTAACGAGGACAGCACTCGATAGATAGCATACTTTCGCCAGGGTGAACAGTTTACGTTTTGTGTCCCACTGACAGGTCGCATCTGGATCAGGACGTGAACCTAATCAGGACGTGTCTCGTCACTTACCCAAGTATTATGCCAAATTTTGTCAGAACTCGTCCACAACTTTGAGAAATATTGTTCCATATATAATTTTTGGCCCAAATCAATCAATGGTGAAGAATCACCTTCAAAAAATATTATCGTATCCGGGTCCGGATTCGGATCTTCACCAAAATCGAATCGATTCATCCTTTGTCACACACACAACCTGTCCACCAAGTTTAGTCAGAATTCATCCACAACTTTTTGAGATATCTTGTTCACAATCAAACAGACAAACATACAGGGGTGAAACCATAATCTCCATTCACCTTTGGTGACGGAGGTTATGACAACAAAAGTGATAATAGCATAACATTATTGTTATTACAAAACATGACTAACATGAACATTTCCCCTCTCCCCAAGGAGGGTTTCCTGCTTGGACAAACACGGTGTTATCGTGTACAAATAGCTTATTGTGGCGTTTTGAAGGCCAACCCTTCCCGAAGTAAAAAAAAATTACAAAACAGAAACATGTATGATTCGCGAATGCTGCCGCTGAAGTAAGACATTCACTACTGCTGCTTAACATGAAAATGAAAGGGAGAAAACCTGAAGTTCTTGAGGGATTGATTATATGTTTATTGTGACCCCACAGCCGAGCATGCCTGACCCAATATCTTCTGTAATCTGTACACCCCAGATGACATAATTATATGACCCTTCCTGCCACTCCCATATGGAGCAGGTACACAACTTAACCTGAAATAAATCAAAATTATATTGTTATATTTTGCTGTCGTTGCTGATATTTTCTTTCTGTTGTCATGACCCAAGCCACAGGACTGTTGAGAGCACATAATTCATGAAGATACACTCATGGAAACAAAAGCACATATAATGAATATATAATAGCCGTAGATGATTCTGTCTGTCTGTCTGTCTGTCTGTTGGGCTTCTGTCCGGGGTGTGGCTTACTCGGTTTGCAGAGTAGCTCCACCCATAGCTCCACCCATTCTGGGAGTGGCTTCATATCATTATAAACAAAAAATATCCACCATTTTATTAACTCGCATAGCTTTGAGGCCTGTTTTGTAGGCCCGTGGTGTCTTGCTCTCTCTCCCAGTTTTATTTCAAATCAAATTCGATATATCATTTCATTTTTCACAGTCGCTAACATAGTTTTAGACTCGGTTGAAAAAAAACGGGAAGAAAATCCAATGAAAGTTGCCCTTTATAGAACGAAATGAATTCTCAAACGCCTGTAACTTCAAGGCCATTGAGTCTCTCTCACGCCTTTATCTCCAATCTAACTCACCATATGATTTCATTTTTATCGATGGTTTTGGACTCGTTGTCAGCAATAATTAAGAACATTCCACACACGCGGGAAAATGCAGATATATTTTAAAAAATCGCGTCATGGTGTATCATACACCGCCCAACATGACACCGACGGCAACGTGTCGATATATATTAAAAATTCGCTTTTGCTTTTCCGTTAAGATATATTACTTTTTCGTTTGATGACAGTCGTCACAAAAACGTCAACAATGATGCCGACATATATTTCTTCGTTTTTATTTCATTCAACATTATTAGCCGGAAGTAAAATATGTTTCAGGAAATTACCGAGAGATATTTCTTCATTTTTTAAAATTAGTTATGTGCGCATACACTTTAAATAGGTTTATTTGAAATCTTTAATTTTCCACAATATAATTTACTTGCCATTTATCATTTGATGATTACGAGACAAATTCCTCTTGAGGATCGTGACAATTCATGCGCTGCGTGGAAACTTCTATTTCCAAAATGAATGAGACGATCGATGAAGAACGCAGACTTGAACAGGATGCAGCAAGAAAACGAATGAGACGGGCGAACATCGACGAACGTCAATGCAAACTTGCGGGGTCACCCGTGGGAATCCCACGGGAATGGATGTGTGTGACATTTCGACATATTGAGTTAGATGCTGCACATTCATTTTTACAAAATGGTTACTGGCAAGTCATCAGATCCAGAAATGGTGTAATGAACACAATTTATTTACGCGCAAGCAAGAAAGCAAGACGGGCCGATTTCCGATTCCGACGGGCGAGACGGGCCGATTTGGAGCAAGAAAAAGAACGAGACGGGAGAAAAACGAGAGAAACGAGACGGGGAAAGCCGATTGGAGAGGAGAGTGAGGAGTGATTGGAGGGGAGTGTGAGGCGCGATTGGAGAGGAGTGTGAGGCGCGATTGGAGAGGAGTGTGAGGAGAGATTGGAGAGGAGTGTGAGGCGCGATTGGAGAGGTGTGTGAGGCACGATTGGAGAGGAGTGTGAGGCGTGATTGGAGAGGAGTGTGAGACGCGATTGGAGAGGAGTGTGAGGCGCGATTGGAGAGGAGTGTGAGGCGCGATTGGAGAGGAGTGTGAGGCGCGATTGGAGAGGAGTGATTGGAGGGGAGTGTGAGGTGCAATTGGAGAGGAGTGTGAGGCGCGATTGGAGAGGAGTGTGAGGCGCGATTGGAGAGGAGTGTGAGGCGCGATTGGAGAGGCATGTGAGGCGCGATTGGAGAGGAGTGTGAGGCGTGATTGGAGAGGAGTGTGAGGCGCGATTGGAGAGGCGTGTGAGGGATTGGAGAGGAGAGGAGTGTGAGGGATTGGAGAGGTGAGGGATTGGAAAGGAGAGGAATGTCGGGGATTGGAGAGGAGAGGAGTGCTAGGTGGAGAGAGGAGAGTGTCAGGTGGAGACAGGAGAGTGTCAGGTGGAGAGGAGTGAGGAGTCACATATTATGTGAAATAAATAAATTGTGTTCATCACACCATTTCTGGATCTGATGACGTGCCAGTAACCATTTTGTAAAAATGAATGTGCAGCATCCAACTCAATATGTCGAAATGTCACACACATCCATGCCCGTGGGATTCCCATGGGTGACCCCGCTTGTAATGAATTGTTCTCTTACACTTTCATCACCAACAATGCTTATGTGTGGAGATTAATCCAGGCATCACAAAATGATGTTTACAAAAGTGTGACGTAATATTTTAATGTTCGGTATTTAAGACGCCATTCTACTGCAGTAAAGGACATCTACAATTAAATCAGAGCAATACAACAACAGGTGCATGTACCTCTCATGATGACCGTTGGGATGCTCGTGGTGGACATGGGGATTGCTGTTGAGAGTCTCGGTGTTGGGATCGTTGAGAGTTTTGTAGAAAGGACAGGTGGCGTGGTTGGCACTAAATGTTCAACAAGAAGAACCAATTGTTATTGCAGTGAAACTCCAAAAATGAAAAGAAATTTCACATACGAATTACAATCATCGACACCTCAAAGAACCTTCTTTCGGATTCAGCAAATGCAATTGCTCGGTTTTCGTGAATGCTCTTAAACATTTATTTCATTTTATACGAATGACACTGTTGTTGCTTCAATCACATTTTGCCAATAAATTTCCTTCTCTGAACAATATTTAAAAGTTAAGTTGAGAATTTCTGTTAATAATGTTGTTGACATAATTTAATGTGATGTTGCAGAGAAAGTTCTCAAGATTCCCTGTTATTGTCAGTTCACTCTTGATTACAACGAAAGTGGAAAGCAGGTGCTATTGGTAGAAGGTGAAATGTAAAATCTAAAAATGCATTTTTATGCCTGTGTCGCTGAAAGCCAGAGGTATTATATTTTCGGGTTGTCTATCCGGCTGTCCGTCTGTAAATCAGCCGCGAAATGAAAAATTAAATCAGTCTGGAATAAATGAAGAAAACCACATGGGAGGAGAAAGCACAGAAACATTTCATGATCTGTAAAGGTTTGAGATGATAATGCCGGCATCAGACCGCAATGTCAGAGTGGGGATTGTTGAGAGTTTTGTGGAAAATATTCATGTATGGAGGTGAAAAGTGGGCAATGTGGATCAAAGATGGAAAAAAATTAATGAAAGAACTGAGATGAGAAGGATGAGATGGATAAATAGATTGTCTCTGAGAGAAAGAAAACAAAGCTTCGAAATGAGAAAGAATATAAATCAATACTGGTGAAGAACTTGGGAAGAATAGACACAGTTGGTGTGGTCATGTGCAGCGATGGTGGAAAGATGAGGTTGTCCAGAATGGAATAACGCTCGTGGTAAAAGGAAAAAGCGAACAAATCGTTGAAAAAACACATGGAATGTAAATGTCAAGAAATATGAATGGAGAATGTTTGGGTGTGCATCAAACTAACACCATGGATCGAGCCCCATGGAGGAATTCCAGCATTTAAATAACCACCTGAAAAATGAGGGAAACAGTCGTGAGAGAATTCAATTATTTTTGCACTCATGGAGGACATTGTGCAGATACGACATGCACAGATGTGAAATCAGAAAATAATGTACTTTCATGTGAATTACAAAGGCAAGAAAGAATGGAGTAAAGAAAATGGCAGCAGAATATAAGGCACACACACACCCACGTGAACAACAAAGAGACCAGCAATGTTGCACCTCTTTACTTTTCATTTTACTCTCACTTTTGTGATGTGATCTCACACCCCGTCTCTTTCCTTGAGTGAAGTAAAGTTAAGTCGTGCAAGGGTATTTTATGAAGTTCTTTACAGTTGATCTGCCTTCCCCTTTTACCTCCTTAATTGGGACAAGGAAGACTATTGGACATGGCAAATATATAAGTGCTGGGAAATTTTACCACAACTTCAACAGAAGTACGACACTAACCTCAGGTGCTGAAATATTTTTCCAATGAAAGTGAACAAATGTCAGGAATCGCCATCGGAGCATTTTTTTGTGCAAATAAACAAATATATTTTCGTCGTTAAAAGGACGATGTGAACTCGGATTTTGGATCCTATATGGTAATAGCGAAAGCACACAGTCTCCTGAGAATTGTGGTAAAACACCAACAACAGAAATATCTTCCAACATTCAGAACAGACCGAAGCAACACACTGATAAGCAAAAACAGCAATAAGCTGCGTTCGTTCCTTTCAACCATAATGATGATAATGGCCACATAAATGAAAAAACATGTCAAATCGCAACGTTGGACTTGATTCATGATTTCTCCTTCATCAATAAGACTGAAATATTACATTCAATGAAGAAAGTTTCGATTCATTCATTCAAAGAAAGCAAAATCAACAACAAAGAAAGAAAGCGAAATCAATGCATTTTTAAGTTGTATCAAAAATTATGGATTTGAGTCCATGAAAAATATTTTGCATTTTAAACAATTGTAATCATCATTGAGTTTTACTTTCACAAAAATTATACAAACAAATTACTTTAGTTACAAGAATATGAATTCGTTTCTGTTCAGGAAGAGGATGGTAGAAAGAGTGATAATAAATGTTGCCTCACAAAGCAGGTGCCATGTCCCTTTGATCAAATCTTACCGATTGGATGACAGCCCAAGGTTCCATGTTCATCGGCTTTGCATTCGTTGGTGTTCAAGTCACAGGTGAGAGAAACACAGGTGACATTTCCACCGGTTTGGCAGACGCACTGTTGGCTGCAATCCTCAGTAATGTAGGACTCATTGAACTGAAGAGAAATCCTCAATATCATTATTTCCGATACAATTGTGTGACAATCAAAAGCTCTCAAACAAAAGCTAAACAAAGGAAAAACATTCACAATTCATTCCTGTGTAAAGGACTCCTAAGTCGAGGGGTTTTATTCAGATGTCTCTATACTCACGTTGTAATAATTGTTGTCCTGCATACAACCGCATTCCACTTCCTTGATGCAATGATCCACATCCCACAAAAGGCCAGGGTCACATACACAGCCATCAACACAAGTGCTCTGTTTTAACTCTTTCGTTTCAGAATTGGAGCAAGTTGCAACAGTTTCAGGAACGCACGTTGAGTAGGAGCTATTTGATGGGCATTGTAGAGCTGAGAGATAAGAAAAGGCAATCCTGGTCATAAAGATGTCTGTAGTTACAATAATGATAATGCATCAATTACACACCCGTGCATGCTATATTTGCTGCTGTCATTTATGAAAATAAATTGACAATCATACAAAGTCAATTCCATCTTACGGCAAAGTTCTGGTTTTCTCCATGTTGGCATTTTCACTCCATCAGCCGAACACATGGTAAAGTAAGATTCCAAAGAATCGCACAGGGCTTCCTTATCCATGTCACGGACAACATATTCAAATACGCAGTCTTCGGATAAATGTTGTGGGCTGAGTTTGCCATGGCAAGCAGCAAAAGGTCCATCCTTGAGGAGCAGCATCCCACAAGAGTCGTTCTTTCTCGCTTTCTCCTTCAACGTTTCATTCAGGTACACGGTTGTGCCATCATCATCAACATCTCTGTGGGTTCAAACGAGAATCAAAATTAGCAATGCATTGGGGACGTGTTCATTTGAGGTGTTCCTGATATTCATCAATTAATTCTGAATCAAAAAGTTCCACACACACCAAATGTCAAACTGGATGTCGAAAGGTATTTATTTTTTGAAAGTAAAAAGAAAATGAAGAGCAACATACCTGTTGTTTTCATCACCAATCTTCCAGCTGTTACCAAAATGTGCCGCATTATCCGTCGATGTGCCGTTCTTCATGACGAAGTCGTTACCGTTCTGGGTGTCCATGTTTCCACAGAGACCGCAGACCTTCTCAGAGAAGGTGTTTGGGAGAAGGACACGCACAAAATGATGACCGTCGTACCCCACCTCAAGGCCAAAGTCTGTACTCAGGTGACGGAAGCGAGCCCAATGGCGCACAAGGAATGATTCTGATCCATTTGAAAATTTGTATGGCATGTTTTTAAGAACACCGTCCAGCTGTGGGAAATTAAATTTCGTTATTTATCGACAAATAAAGAGAACAAACATTGTCATGATGGCCGACGAAAAGGAAAAATGCAATAAATATCCAACCGATGATGTTAATGTAATAGTCAACACGTACCTTGAACCGCTTGCTTCCGAAAAACTGTATTTCCTTTCCATAGACTTCAATGACCACTTCCCGGGTATAGGAAACCCTGGTGTTCCCCTTGCGATGCTCATTCTTTACCAACACCCGCCAATTCCTTTCATTGCAAGGCTGTGCAAAGATATTTTTTAAATTCTCAGACTGTGATGTGATTTTCACCAATTATTCATCAACATCACATCACAATGTTAAATCAAATATTACTTTTTTTCACAAAAGTTTTATCACTTCTTATTATAAATATCTGCACTCTTCTTCAATTAAACAAGCTTATTTCACCTTACCTGCACCATCACATATGTCGAAGTTCCTTGGAAATTAAATTTCTTTCCATCAAAGGTGATGTAGTGAGGATCTCCCCATCCCGTGCATTCTACGTTCAAAAGGCAATCAATAGTTGGAAATTATTTGTACAAATTCATTTTCAGCCTTTGCATTATCTTGTAACAAACCTATTTCTCAATCTTTGAAGTGCAAATCAAGCTCCATGATGCAAAAACCATCATAGTTTCATTTCATAATAGATGATCAACGTGGTAAGAACAGCATGAACAAACTGTGATTAACTGTTCAAAAGTTTTAAACTTTCACCTCCTTTGAAAGATCTTTGGTTTAAAATGTAATCACACAAAAATACACAATTATTTTGTCTGTCTGTCTGTCTCTATGTCCGACCACCATTCATTCAGATGTTACTTGTCCAATTTCAACCAAATTTGATAGGAGAACGAGAAATAAGGGTCATACGACGGAAGTTGCAGCAAAATCATTGGCCAACTCGCCACAGGGGTTTTCTGCCTTGGACAAAATCCGTGGTAAGGTGAATATAGCTTATCATGGCGTTATTCAAGGCCGCCTCTAAAAGCACAAGTAACAAGAAAGAGCAATCAGAGATTGCAAACCCTCACCAGGAAGTGTTTTTAGTGGTTTTTAAGGCTTTTGTGTTAAAACAAATATGACGGCCGAACCATGTGACCGCGTAATCATCAATATTTTTTTCTCCACCAATTTAATGATGATGTCATAGCTGCCTCCGTGATGACATCATAAATTAAGTACAAAACTTAATCCGATCAAGATGGAATTTCTTGAGCGTCATCTTTGGATAAATTGGTGGAGAAAAAAAAGATGATGATGACATCATCGATCACGTGGTTCGGTCGCCATCTTGGAAAGATTTGCACCTCTGTATCTCTGAAAGTGATGCATAGAAAAAATTGAGACATGGCTCATTGTAAAGAACTATCCATGGCGAATAACATATGTTTCTGATGATGTCATTGGTGCCTCCAGTATGAGGTGATAATTCAACAAGTATTAAATGTCATGTATGGAGGTGAAATTTGTTAAGCGTCATCTGGAGTTGACATATTATATTCCGCATGCAGATTTCTTTAAAATGAGCCATGTCTCAATTTTTTATTTGCAGCGCTTTTGGAGATATAGAGGTCGAGGTGCAAAGTTTTTCGGGTGTTCCAAGATTGCGCCCCTTACCACGTGGCCTATAATGTCGTATTTATCATAAAAAAAAATTATACAGCTGGAGTTGCACCTGTGGTGAAAATTTAATGTTCATCGGATCAACGGTTGCAGAGAAAATCATATTTATTCCGTGCAGATAAACAAACAAACAGACAAACGGACTCAAATGCAATACCCTCTCCTCTGTCGAGGGTAACGGGAACAGCACTCGATAGATAGCATACTTTCGCCAGGGTGAACAGTTTACGTTTTGTGTCCCACTGACAGGTCGCATCTGGATCAGGACGTGAACCTAATCAGGACGTGTCTTGTCACTTACCCAACTATTATGCCAAATTTTGTCAGAACTCGTCCACAACTTTGAGAAATATTGTTCCATATATAATTTTTGGCCCAAATCAATCAATGGTGAAGAATCACCTTCAAAAAATATTATCGTATCCGGGTCCGGATTCGGATATTCACCAAAATCGAATCGATTCATCCTTTGTCACACACACAACCTGTCCACCAAGTTTAGTCAGAATTCATCCACAACATTTTGAGATATCTTGTTCACAATCAAACAGACAAACATACAGGGGTGAAACCATAATCTCCATTCACCTTTGGTGACTGAGGTTATGACAACAAAAGTGATAATAGCATAACATTATTGTTATTACAAAACATGACTAACATGAACATTTCCCCTCTCCCCAAGGAGGTTTTCCTGCTTGGACAAACACGGTGTTATCGTGTACAAATAGCTTATTGTGGCGTTTTGAAGGCCAACCCTTCCCGAAGTAAAAAAAATATGACAAAACAGAAACATGTATGATTCGCGAATGCTGCCGCTGAAGTAAGACATTCACTACTGTTGCTTAACATGAAAATGAAAGGGAGAAAACCTGAAGTTCTTGAGGGATTGATTATATGTTTATTGTGACCCCACAGCCGAGCATGCCTGACCCAATATCTTCTGTAATCTGTACACCCCAGATGACATAATTATATGACCCTTCCTGCCACTCCCATATGGAGCAGGTACACAACTTAACCTGAAATAAATCAAAATTATATTGTTATATTTTGCTGTCGTTGCTGATATTTTCTTTCTGTTGTCATGACCCAAGCCACAGGACTGTTGAGAGCACATAATTCATGAAGATACACTCATGGAAACAAAAGCACATATAATGAATATATAATAGCCGTAGATGATTCTGTCTGTCTGTCTGTCTGTCTGTTGGGCTTCTGTCCGGGGTGTGGCTTACTCGGTTTGCAGAGTAGCTCCACCCATTCTGGGAGTGGCTTCATATAACTATAAACAAAAAATATCCACCATTTTATTAACTCGCATAGCTTTGAGGCCTGTTTTGTAGGCCCGTGGTGTCTTGCTCTCTCTCCCAGTTTTATTTCAAATCAAATTCGATATATCATTTCATTTTTCACAGTCGCTAACATAGTTTTAGACTCGGTTGAAAAAAAACGGGAAGAAAATCCAATGAAAGTTGCCCTTTATAGAACGAAATGAATTCTCAAACGCGTGTAACTTCAAGGCCATTGAGTCTCTCTCACGCCTTTATCTCCAATCTAACTCACCATATGATTTCATTTTTATCGATGGTTTTGGACTCGGTGTCAGCAATAATTAAGAACATTCCACACACGCGGGAAAATGCAGATATATTTTTAAAAATCGCGTCATGGTGTATCATACACCGCCCAACATGACACCGACGGCAACGTGTCGATATATATTAAAAATTCGCTTTTGCTTTTCCGTTAAGATATATTACTTTTTCGTTTGATGACAGTCGTCACAAAAACGTCAACAATGATGCCGACATATATTTCTTCGTTTTTATTTCATTCAACATTATTAGCCGGAAGTAAAATATGTTTCAGGAAATTACCGAGAGATATTTCTTCGTTTTTTAAAATTAGTCATGTGCGCATACACTTTAAATAGGTTTATTTGAAATCTTTAATTTTCCACAATATAATTTACTTGCCATTTATCATTTGATGATTACGAGACAAATTCCTCTTGAGGATCGTGACAATTCATGCGCTGCGTGGAAACTTCCATTTCCAAAATGAATGAGACGATCGATGAAGAACGCAGACTTGAACAGGATGTAGCAAGAAAACGAATGAGACGGGCGAACGAGTCCATCGACGAACGTCAATGCAAACTTGCGGGGTCACCCGTGGGAATCCCACGGGAATGGATGTGTGTGACATTTCGACATATTGAGTTAGATGCTGCACATTCATTTTTACAAAATGGTTACTGGCAAGTCATCAGATCCAGAAATGGTGTAATGAACACAATTTATTTACGCGCAAGCAAGAAAGCAAGACGGGCCGATTTCCGATTCCGACGGGCGAGACGGGAGAAAAACAAGAGAAACGAGACGGGGAAAGCCGATTGGAGAGGAGAGTGAGGAGTGATTGGAGGGGAGTGTGAGGCGCGATTGGAGAGGAGTGTGAGGCGCGATTGGAGAGGAGTGTGAGGCACGATTGGAGAGGAGTGTGAGGCGCGATTGGAGAGGTGTGTGAGGCACGATTGGAGAGGAGTGTGAGGCGTGATTGGAGGGGAGTGTGAGGCGCAATTGGAGAGGAGTGTGAGGCGCGATTGGAGAGGAGTGTGAGGCGCGATTGGAGAGGAGTGTGAGGCGCGATTGGAGAGGAGTGTGAGGCGCGATTGGAGAGGAGTGTGAGGCGCGATTGGAGAGGAGTGTGGGGCGCGATTGGAGAGGCGTGTGAGGGATTGGAGAGGAGAGGAGTGTGAGGGATTGGAGAGGTGAGGGATTGGAAAGGAGAAGAATGTCGGGGATTGGAGAGGAGAGGAGTGCTAGGTGGAGAGAGGAGAGTGTCAGGTGGAGACAGGAGAGTGTCAGGTGGAGAGGAGTGAGGAGTCACATATTATGTGAAATAAATAAATTGTGTTCATCACACCATTTCTGGATCTGATGACGTGCCAGTAACCATTTTGTAAAAATGAATGTGCAGCATCCAACTCAATATGTCGAAATGTCACACACATCCATGCCCGTGGGATTCCCACGGGTGACCCCGCTTGTAATGAATTGTTCTCTAACACTTTCATCACCAACAATGCTTATGTGTGGAGATTAATCCAGTCATCACAAAATTATGTTTACAAAAGTGTGACGTAATATTTTAATGTTCGGTTTTTAAGACGCCATTCTACTGCAGTAAAGGACATCTACAATTAAATCAGAGCAATACAACAACAGGTGCATGTACCTCTCATGATGACCGTTGGGATGCTCGTGGTGGACATGGGGATTGCTGTTGAGAGTCTCGGTGTTGGGATCGTTGAGAGTTTTGTAGAAAGGACAGGTGGCGTGGTTGGCACTAAATGTTCAACAAGAAGAAACAATTGTTATTGCAGTGAAACTCCAAAAATGAAAAGAAATTTCACATACGAATTACAATCATCGACACCTCAAAGAACCTTCTTTCGGATTCAGCAAATGCAATTGCTCGGTTTTCGTGAATGCTCTTAAACATTTATTTCATTTTATACGAATGACACTGTTGTTGTTTCAATCACATTTTGCCAATAAATTTCCTTCTCTGAACAATATTTAAAAGTTAAGTTGAGAATTTCTGTTAATAATGTTGTTGACATAATTTAATGTGATGTTGCAGAGAAAGTTCTCAAGATTCCCTGTTATTGTCAGTTCACTCTTGATTACAACGAAAGTGGAAAGCAGGTGCTATTGGTAGAAGGTGAAATGTAAAATCTAAAAATGCATTTTTATGCCTGTGTCGCTGAAAGCCAGAGGTATTATATTTTCGGGTTGTCCATCCGGCTGTCCGTCTGTAAATCAGCCGCGAAATGAAAAATTAAATCAGTCTGGAATAAATGAAGAAAACCACATGGGAGGAGAAAGCACAGAAACATTTCATGATCTGTAAAGGTTTGAGATGATAATGCCTGCATCAGTCCGCAATGTCAGAGTGGGGATTGTTGAGAGTTTTGTGGAAAATATTCATGTATGGAGGTGAAAAGTGGGCAATGTGGATCAAAGATGGAAAAAAATAAATGAAAGAACTGAGATGAGAAGGATGAGATGGATAAATAGATTGTCTCTGAGAGAAAGAAAACAAAGCTTCGAAATGAGAAACAATATAAATCAATACTGGTGAAGAACTTGGGAAGAATAGACACAGTTGGTGTGGTCATGTGCAGCGATGGTGGAAAGATGAGGTTGTCCAGAATGGAATAACGCTCGTGGTAAAAGGAAAAAGCGAACAAATCGTTGAAAAAACACATGGAATGTAAATGTCAAGAAATATGAATGAAGAATGTTTGGGTGTGCATCAAACTAACACCATGGATCGAGCCCCATGGAGGAATTCCAGCATTTAAATAACCACCTGAAAAATGAGGGAAACAGTCGTGAGAGAATTCAATTGTTTTTGCACTCATGGAGGACCTTGTGCAGATACGACATGCACAGATGTGAAATCAGAAAATAATGTACTTTCATGTGAATTACAAAGGCAAGAAAGAATGGAGTAAAGAAAATGGCAGCAGAATATAAGGCACACACACACCCACGTGAACAACAAAGAGACCAGCAATGTTGCACCTCTTTACTTTTCATTTTACTCTCACTTTTGTGATGTGATCTCACACCCCGTCTCTTTCCTTGAGTGAAGTAAAGTTAAGTCGTGCAAGGGTATTTTATGTAGTGCTTTACAGTAGATCTGCCTTCCCCTTTTACCTCCATAATTGGGACAAGGAAGACTATTGGACATGGCAAATATATAAGTGCTGGGAAATTTTACCACAACTGCAACAGAAGTACGACACTAACCTCAGGTGCTGAAATATTTTTCCAATGAAAGTGAACAAATGTCAGGAATCGCCATCGGAGCATTTTTTGTGCAAATAAACAAATATATTTTCATCGTTAAAAGGACGATGTGAACTCGGATTTTGGATCCTATATGGTAATAGCGAAAGCACACAGTCTCCTGAGAATTGTGGTAAAACACCAACAACAGAAATATCTTCCAACATTCAGAACAGACCGAAGCAACACACTGATAAGCAAAAACAGCAATAAGCTGCGTTCGTTCCTTTCAACCATAATGATGATAATGGCCACATAAATGAAAAAACATGTCAAAGAGCAACGTTGGACTTGATTAATGATTTCTCCTTCATCAATAAGACTGAAATATTACATTCAATGAAGAAAGTTTCAATTCATTCATTCAAAGAAAGCAAAATCAACAACAAAGAAAGAAAGCAAAATCAATGCATTTTTAAGTTGTATCAAAAATTATGGATTTGAGTCCATGAAAAATATTTTGCATTTTAAACAATTGTAATCATCATTGAGTTTTACTTTCACAAAAATTATACAAACAAATTACTTTAGTTACAAGAATATGAATTCGTTTCTGTTCAGGAAGAGGATGGTAGAAAGAGTGATAATAAATGTTGCCTCACAAAGCAGGTGCCATGTCCCTTTGATCAAATCTTACCGATTGGATGACAGCCCAAGGTTCCATGTTCATCGGCTTTGCATTCGTTGGTGTTCAAGTCACAGGTGAGAGAAACACAGGTGACATTTCCACCGGTTTGGCAGACGCACTGTTGGCTGCAATCCTCAGTAATGTAGGACTCATTGAACTGAAGAGAAATCCTCAATGTCATTATTTCCGATACAATTGTGTGACAATCAAAAGCTCTCAAACAAAAGCTAAACAAAGGAAAAACATTCACAATTCATTCCTGTGTAAAGGACTCCTAAGTCGAGGGTTTTTATTCAGATGTCTCTATACTCACGTTGTAATAATTGTTGTCCTGCATACAACCGCATTCCACTTCCTTGATGCAATGATCCACATCCCACAAAAGGCCAGGGTCACATACACAGCCCTCAACACAAGTGCTCTGTTTTAACTCTTTCGTTTCAGAATTGGAGCAAGTTGCAACAGTTTCAGGAACGCACGTTGAGTAGGAGCTATTTGATGGGCATTGTAGAGCTGAGATAAGAAAAGGCAATCCTGGTCATAAAGATGTCTGTAGTTACAATAATGATAATGCATCAATTACACACCCATGCTTGCTATATTTGCTGCTGTCATTTATGAAAACTAGGGCATGCCCGTACTATATATATATCTAAAATTATATCCCCCCCCCCCCCTCTATTTACATTAAATGGTTTGGTCCATTCGCAAAGCCAAAGCGAACGGCTTGCGAGTACGGTGACAATCCCCCCCCTCTATTTACATGAAATGGTTTGGTCCAAAGCGAACGGCTTGCGAGTACGGTGACAATCCCCCCCCTCTATTTACATGAAATGGTTTGGTCCAAAGCGAACGGCTTGCGAGTACGGTGACAATCCCCCCCCTCTATTTACATGAAATGGTTTGGTCCAAAGCGAACGGCTTGCGAGTACGGTGACAATCCCCCCCCTCTATTTACATGAAATGGTTTGGTCCAAAGCGAACGGCTTGCGGAGTTTGGTAAAGAAATCGCCATAGCGTGCACAAACGCGCAGGAAAGCGAAAGAATCGCAAATTAGTTTTAATTAGTTTTAAAACATAGTTTAACGCCAACATAGCGGCAACATACTTTGCCAACGTGAAATAAATGAATACGCTCTCAAATGTGCCGTCCGAGGCAGAGTCTGTTCGCCACGTTCGGCACACGTGATAACTCGCTGCTCTCTGATTGGTTGAATCGTTTTTTGGACATAGCTCGGTAACTACTTGTCCGATTAATATGAAACCTTGAAAAGGCACATCCTCGGGTCCCCAGCAATATACCTAGCAAGTTTCAAGTATATCGGACCCGTGGTTGTCGAGAAACAGCGGTCACAGACATACATACAGACATACACACAGAGATTACTGGAATTATAGATAGATAAATTGACAATCATATAAAGTCAATGCCATCTTACGGCAAAGTTCTGGTTTTCTCCATGTTGGCATTTTCACTCCATCAGCCGAACACGTGGTAAAGTAAGATTCCAAAGAATCGCACAGGGCTTCCTTATCCATGTCACGGACAACATATTCAAATACGCAGTCTTCGGATAAATGTTGTGGGCTGAGTGTGCCATGGCAAGCAGCAAAAGGTCCATCCTTGAGGAGCAGCATCCCACAAGAGTCGTTCTTTCTCGCTTTCTCCTTCAACGTTTCATTCAGGTACACGGTTGTGCCATCATCATCAACATCTCTGTGGGTTCAAACGAGAATCAAAATTAGCAATGCATTGGGGACGTGTTCATTTGAGGTGTTCCTGATATTCATCAATTAATTCTGAATCAAAAAGTTCCACACACACCAAATGTCAAACTGGGTGTCGAAAGGTATTTATTTTTTGAAAGTAAAAAGAAAATGAAGAGCAACATACCTGTTGTTTTCATCACCAATCTTCCAGCTGTTACCAAAATGTGCCGCATTATCCGTCGATGTGCCATTCTTCATGACGAAGTCGTTACCGTTCTGGGTGTCCATGTTTCCACAGAGACCGCAGACCTTCTCAGAGAAGGTGTTTGGGAGAAGGACGCGCACAAAATGATGACCGTCGTACACCACCTCAAGGCCAAAGTCTGTACTCAGGTGACGGAAGCGAGCCCAATGGCGCACAAGGAATGATTCTGATCCATTTGAAAATTTGTATGGCATGTTTTTAAGAACACCGTCCAGCTGTGGGAAATTAAATTTCGTTATTTATCGACAAATAAAGAGAACAAACATTGTCATGATGGCCGACGAAAAGGAAAAATGCAATAAATATCCAACCGATGATGTTAATGTAATAGTCAACACGTACCTTGAACCGCTTGCTTCCGAAAAACTGTATTTCCTTTCCATAGACTTCAATGACCACTTCCCGGGTGTAGGAAACCCTGGTGTTCCCCTTGCGATGCTCATTCTTTACCAACACCCGCCAATTCGTTTCATTGCAAGGCTGTGCAAAGATATTTTTTAAATTCTCAGACTGTGATGTGATTTTCACCAATTATTCATCAACATCACATCACAATGTTAAATCAAATATTACTTTTTTTCACAAAAGTTTTATCACTTCTTATTATAAATATCTGCACTCTTCTTCAAATAAACAAGCTTATTTCACCTTACCTGCACCATCACATATGTCGAAGTTCCTTGGAAATTAAATTTCTTTCCATCAAAGGTGATGTAGTGAGGATCTCCCCATCCCGTGCATTCTACGTTCAAAAGGCAATCAATCGTTGGAAATTATTTGTACAAATTCATTTTCAGCCTTTGCATTATCTTGTAACAAACCTATTTCTCAATCTTTGAAGTGCAAATCAAGCTCCATGATGCAAAAACCATCATAGTTTCATTTCGTAATAGATGATCAACGTGGTAAGAACAGCATGAACAAACTGTGATTAACTGTTCAAAAGTTTTAAACTTTCACCTCCTTTGAAAGATCTTTGGTTTAAAATGTAATCACACAAAAATACACAATTATTTTGTCTGTCTGTCTGTCTCTATGTCCGACCACCATTCATTCAGACGTTACTTGTCCAATTTCAACCAAATTTGATAGGAGAACGAGAAATAAGGGTCATACGACGGAAGTTGCAGCAAAATCATTGGCCAACTCGCCACAGGGGTTTTCTGCCTTGGACAAAATCCGTGGTAAGGTGAATATAGCTTATCATGGCGTTATTCAAGGCCGCCTCTAAAAGCACAAGTAACAAGAAAGAGCAATCAGAGATTGCAAACCCTCACCAGGAAGTGTTTTTAGTGGTTTTTAAGGCTTTTGTGTTAAAACAAATATTACGGCCGAACCATGTGACCGATGACGTAATCATTAATATTTTTTTCTCCACCAATTTAATGATGATGTCAAAGCTGCCTCCGTGATGACATCATAAATTAAGTACAAAACTTAATCCGATCAAGATGGAATTTCTTGAGCGTCATCTTTGGATAAATTGGTGGAGAAAAAAAAGATGATGATGACATCATCGATCACGTGGTTCGGTCGCCATCTTGGAAAGATTTGCACCTCTGTATCTCTGAAAGTGATGCAGAGAAAAAATTGAGACATGGCTCATTGTAAAGAACTATCCATGGCGAATAACATATGTTTTTGATGATGTCATTGGTGCCTCCAGTAAAAATAAAAAAATAAAAAATTGGTGCCTCCAGTATGAGGTGATAATTCAACAAGTATTAACTGTCATGTATGGAGGTGAAATTTGTTAAGCGTCATCTGGAGTTGACATATTATATTCCGCATGCAGATTTCTTTAAAATGAGCCATGTCTCAATTTTTTATTTGCAGCGCTTTTGGAGACATAGAGGTAGAGGTGCAAAGTTTTTCGGGTGTTCCAAGATTGCGCCCCTTACCACGTGACCTATAACGTCGTATTTATCACAAAAAAAATTATACAGCTGGAGTTGCACCTGTGGTGAAAATTTAATGTTCATCGGATCAACGGTTGCAGAGAAAATCATATTTATTCCGTGCAGATAAACAAACAAACAGACAAACGGACTCAAATGCAATACCCTCTGCTCTGGCGAGGGTAACGAGAACAGCACTCGATAGATAGCATACTTTCGCCAGGGTGAACAGTTTACGTTTTGTGTCCCACTGACAGGTCGCATCTGGATCAGGACGTGAACCTAATCAGGACGTGTCTTGTCACTTACCCAACAATTATGCCAAATTTTGTCAGAACTCGTCCACAACTTTGAGAAATATTGTTCCATATATAATTTTTGGCCCAAATCAATCAATGGTGAAGAATCACCTTCAAAAAATATTATCGTATCCGCGTCCGGATTCGGATCTTCACCAAAATCGAATCGATTCATCCTTTGTCACACACACAACCTGTCCACCAAGTTTAGTCAGAATTCATCCACAACTTTTTGAGATATCTTGTTCACAATCAAACAGACAAACATACAGGGGTGAAACCATAATCTCCATTCACCTTTGGTGACGGAGGTTATGACAACAAAAGTGATAATAGCACAACATTATTGTTATTACAAAACATGACTAACATGAACATTTCCCCTCTCCCCAAGGAGGTTTTCCTGCTTGGACAAACACGGTGTTATCGTGTACAAATAGCTTATTGTGGCGTTTTGAAGGCCAACCCTTCCCGAAGTAAAAAAAATATTACAAAACAGAAACATGTATGATTCGCGAATGCTGCCACTGACGTAAGACATTCCCTACTGCTGCTTAACATGAAAATGAAAGGGAGAAAACCTGAAGTTCTTGAGGGATTGATTATATGTTTATTGTGACCCCACAGCCGAGCATGCCTGACCCAATATCTTCTGTAATCTGTACACCCCAGATGACATAATTATATGACCCTTCCTGCCACTCCCATATGGAGCAGGTACACAACTTAACCTGAAATAAATCAAAATTATATTGTTATATTTTGCTGTCGTTGCTGATATTTTCTTTCTGTTGTCATGACCCAAGCCACAGGACTGTTGAGAGCACATAATTCATGAAGATACACTCATGGAAACAAAAGCACATATAATGAATTGTTCTCTAACACTTTCATCACCAACAATGCTTATGTGTGGAGTTTAATCCAGTCATCACCAAATTATGTTTACAAAAGTGTGACGTAATATTTTAATGTTCGGTATTTAAGACGCCATTCTACTGCAGTGAAGGACATCTACAATTAAATCAGAGCAATACAACAACAGGTGCATGTACCTCTCATGATGACTGTTGGGATGCTCATGGTGGACATGGGGATTGCTGTTGAGAGTCTCGGTGTTGGGATCGTTGAGAGTTTTGTAGAAAGGACAGGTGGCGTGGTTGGCACTAAATGTTCAACAAGAAGAAACAATTGTTATTGCAATGAAACTCCAAAAATGAAAAGAAATTTCACATACGAATTACAATCATCGACACCTCAAAGAACCTTCTTTCGGATTCAGCAAATGCAATTGCTCGGTTTTCGTGAATGCTCTTAAACATTTATTTCATTTTATACGAATGACACTGTTGTTGCTTCAATCACATTTTGCCAATAAATTTCCTTCTCTGAACAATATTTAAAAGTTAAGTTGAGAATTTCTGTTAATAATGTTGTTGACATAATTTAATGTGATGTTGCAGAGAAAGTTCTCAAGATTCCCTGTTATTGTCAGTTCACTCTTGATTACAACGAAAGTGGAAAGCAGGTGCTATTGGTAGAAGGTGAAATGTAAAATCTAAAAATGCATTTTTATGCCTGTGTCGCTGAAAGCCAGAGGTATTATATTTTCGGGTTGTCCATCCGGCTGTCCGTCTGTAAATCAGCCGCGAAATGAAAAATTAAATCAGTCTGGAATAAATGAAGAAAACCACATGGGAGGACAAAGCACAGAAACATTTCATGATCTGTAAAGGTTTGAGATGATAATGCCGGCATCAGACCGCAATGTCAGAGTGGGGATTGTTGAGAGTTTTGTGGAAAATATTCATGTATGGAGGTGAAAAGTGGGCAATGTGGATCAAAGATGGAAAAAAATAAATGAAAGAACAGAGATGAGAAGGATGAGATGGATAAATAGATTGTCTCTGAGAGAAAGAAAACAAAGCTTCGAAATGAGAAAGAATATAAATCAATACTGGTGAAGAACTTGGGAAGAATAGACACAGTTGTTGTGGTCATGTGCAGCGATGGTGGAAAGATGAGGTTGTCCAGAATGGAATAACGCTCGTGGTAAAAGGAAAAAGCAAACAAATCGTTGAAAAAACACATGGAATGTAAATGTCAAGAAATATGAATGAAGAATGTTTGGGTGTGCATCAAACTAACACCATGGATCGAGCCCCATGGAGGAATTCCAGCATTTAAATAACCACCTGAAAAATGAGGGAAACAGTCGTGAGAGAATTCAATTGTTTTTGCACTCATGGAGGACCTTGTGCAGATACGACATGCACAGATGTGAAATCAGAAAATAATGTACTTTCATGTGAATTACAAAGGCAAGAAAGAATGGAGTAAAGAAAATGGCAGCAGAATATAAGGCACACACACACCCACGTGAACAACAAAGAGACCAGCAATGTTGCACCTCTTTACTTTTCATTTTACTCTCACTTTTGTGATGTGATCTCACACCCCGTCTCTTTCCTTGAGTGAAGTAAAGTTAAGTCGTGCAAGGGTATTTTATGTAGTGCTTTACAGTTGATCTGCCTTCCCCTTTTACCTCCATAATTGGGACAAGGAAGACTATTGGACATGGCAAATATATAAGTGCTGGGAAATTTTACCACAACTTCAACAGAAGTACGACACTAACCTCAGGTGCTGAAATATTTTTCCAATGAAAGTGAACAAATGTCAGGAATCGCCATCGGAGCATTTTTTTGTGAAAATAAACAAATATATTTTCGTCGTTAAAAGGACGATGTGAACTCGGATTTTGGATCCTATATGGTAATAGCGAAAGCACACAGTCTCCTGAGAATTGTGGTAAAACACCAACAACAGAAATATCTTCCAACATTCAGAGCAGACCGAAGCAACACACTGATAAGCAAAAACAGCAATAAGCTGCGTTTGTTCCTTTCAACCATAATGATGATAATGGCCACATAAATGAAAAAACATGTCAAAGAGCAACGTTGGACTTGATTAATGATTTCTCCTTCATCAATAAGACTGAAATATTACATTCAATGAAGAAAGTTTCGATTCATTCATTCAAAGAAAGCAAAATCAACAACAAAGAAAGAAAGCAAAATCAATGCATTTTTAAGTTGTATCAAAAATTATGGATTTGAGTCCATGAAAAATATTTTGCATTTTAAACAATTGTAATCATCATTGAGTTTTACTTTCACAAAAATTATACAAACAAATTACTTTAGTTACAAGAATATGAATTCGTTTCTGTTCAGGAAGAGGATGGTAGAAAGAGTGATCATAAATGTTGCCTCACAAAGCAGGTGCCATGTCCCTTTGATCAAATCTTACCGATTGGATGACAGCCCAAGGTTCCATGTTCATCGGCTTTGCATTCGTTGGTGTTCAAGTCACAGGTGAGAGAAACACAGGTGACATTTCCACCGGTTTGGCAGACGCACTGTTGGCTGCAATCCTCAGTAATGTAGGACTCATTGAACTGAAGAGAAATCCTCAATGTCATTATTTCCGATACAATTGTGTGACAATCAAAAGCTCTCAAACAAAAGCTAAACAAAGGAAAAACATTCACAATTCATTCCTGTGTAAAGGACTCCTAAGTCGAGGGTTTTTATTCAGATGTCTCTATACTCACGTTGTAATAATTGTTGTCCTGCATACAACCGCATTCCACTTCCTTGATGCAATGATCCACATCCCACAAAAGGCCAGGGTCACATACACAGCCCTCAACACAAGTGCTCTGTTTTAACTCTTTCGTTTCAGAATTGGAGCAAGTTGCAACAGTTTCAGGAACGCACGTTGAGTAGGAGCTATTTGATGGGCATTGCAGAGCTGAGAGATAAGAAAAGGCAATCCTGGTCATAAAGATGTCTGTAGTTACAATAATGATAATGCATCAATTACACACCCGTGCGTGCTATATTTGCTGCTGTCATTTATGAAAATAAATTGACAATCATATAAAGTCAATGCCATCTTACGGCAAAGTTCTGGTTTTCTCCATGTTGGCATTTTCACTCCATCAGCCGAACACGTGGTAAAGTAAGATTCCAAAGAATCGCACAGGGCTTCCTTATCCATGTCACGGACAACATATTCAAATACGCAGTCTTCGGATAAATGTTGTGGGCTGAGTTTGCCATGGCAAGCAGCAAAAGGTCCATCCTTGAGGAGCAGCATCCCACAAGAGTCGTTCTTTCTCGCTTTCTCCTTCAACGTTTCATTCAGGTACACGGTTGTGCCATCATCATCAACATCTCTGTGGGTTCAAACGAGAATCAAAATTAGCAATGCATTGGGGACGTGTTCATTTGAGGTGTTCCTGATATTCATCAATTAATTCTGAATCAAAAAGTTCCACACACACCAAATGTCAAACTGGGTGTCGAAAGGTATTTATTTTTTGAAAGTAAAAAGAAAATGAAGAGCAACATACCTGTTGTTTTCATCACCAATCTTCCAGCTGTTACCAAAATGTGCCGCATTATCCGTCGATGTGCCGTTCTTCATGACGAAGTCGTTACCGTTCTGGGTGTCCATGTTTCCACAGAGACCGCAGACCTTCTCAGAGAAGGTGTTTGGGAGAAGGACGCGCACAAAATGATGACCGTCGTACACCACCTCAAGGCCAAAGTCTGTACTCAGGTGACGGAAGCGAGCCCAATGGCGCACAAGGAATGATTCTGATCCATTTGAAAATTTGTATGGCATGTTTTTAAGAACACCGTCCAGCTGTGGGAAATTAAATTTCGTTATTTATCGACAAATAAAGAGAACAAACATTGTCATGATGGCCGACGAAAAGGAAAAATGCAATAAATATCCAACCGATGATGTTAATGTAATAGTCAACACGTACCTTGAACCGCTTGCTTCCGAAAAACTGTATTTCCTTTCCATAGACTTCAATGACCACTTCCCGGGTGTAGGAAACCCTGGTGTTCCCCTTGCGATGCTCATTCTTTACCAACACCCGCCAATTCGTTTCATTGCAAGGCTGTGCAAAGATATTTTTTAAATTCTCAGACTGTGATGTGATTTTCACCAATTATTCATCAACATCACATCACAATGTTAAATCAAATATTACTTTTTTTCACAAAAGTTTTATCACTTCTTATTATAAATATCTGCACTCTTCTTCAAATAAACAAGCTTATTTCACCTTACCTGCACCATCACATATGTCGAAGTTCCTTGGAAATTAAATTTCTTTCCATCAAAGGTGATGTAGTGAGGATCTCCCCATCCCGTGCATTCTACGTTCAAAAGGCAATCAATCGTTGGAAATTATTTGTACAAATTCATTTTCAGCCTTTGCATTATCTTGTAACAAACCTATTTCTCAATCTTTGAAGTGCAAATCAAGCTCCATGATGCAAAAACCATCATAGTTTCATTTCGTAATAGATGATCAACGTGGTAAGAACAGCATGAACAAACTGTGATTAACTGTTCAAAAGTTTTTAACTTTCACCTCCTTTGAAAGATCTTTGGTTTAAAATGTAATCACACAAAAATACACAATTATTTTGTCTGTCTGTCTGTCTCTATGTCCGACCACCATTCATTCAGACGTTACTTGTCCAATTTCAACCAAATTTGATAGGAGAACGAGAAATAAGGGTCATACGACGGAAGTTGCAGCAAAATCATTGGCCAACTCGCCACAGGGGTTTTCTGCCTTGGACAAAATCCGTGGTAAGGTGAATATAGCTTATCATGGCGTTATTCAAGGCCGCCTCTAAAAGCACAAGTAACAAGAAAGAGCAATCAGAGATTGCAAACCCTCACCAGGAAGTGTTTTTAGTGGTTTTTAAGGCTTTTGTGTTAAAACAAATATTACGGCCGAACCATGTGACCGATGACGTAATCATTAATATTTTTTTCTCCACCAATTTAATGATGATGTCAAAGCTGCCTCCGTGATGACATCATAAATTAAGTACAAAACTTAATCCGATCAAGATGGAATTTCTTGAGCGTCATCTTTGGATAAATTGGTGGAGAAAAAAAAGATGATGATGACATCATCGATCACGTGGTTCGGTCGCCATCTTGGAAAGATTTGCACCTCTGTATCTCTGAAAGTGATGCAGAGAAAAAATTGAGACATGGCTCATTGTAAAGAACTATCCATGGCGAATAACATATGTTTTTGATGATGTCATTGGTGCCTCCAGTATGAGGTGATAATTCAACAAGTATTAAATGTCATGTATGGAGGTGAAATTTGTTAAGCGTCATCTGGAGTTGACATATTATATTCCGCATGCAGATTTCTTTAAAATGAGCCATGTCTCAATTTTTAATTTGCAGCGCTTTTGGAGATATAGAGGTAGACTGGTAGAGGTGCAAAGTTTTTCGGGTGTTCCAAGATTGCGCCCCTTACCACGTGGCCTATAACGTCGTATTTATCATTAAAAAATTCTACAGCTGGAGTTGCACCTGTGGTGAAAATTTAATGTTCATCGGATCAACGGTTGCAGAGAAAATCATATTTATTCCGTGCAGATAAACAAACAAACAGACAAACGGACTCAAATGCAACACCCTCTCCTCTGTCGAGGGTAACGAGGACAGCACTCGATAGATAGCATACTTTCGCCAGGGTGAACAGTTTACGTTTTGTGTCCCACTGACAGGTCGCATCTGGATCAGGACGTGAACCTAATCAGGACGTGTCTCGTCACTTACCCAACTATTATGCCAAATTTTGTCAGAACTCGTCCACAACTTTGAGAAATATTGTTCCATATATAATTTTTGGCCCAAATCAATCAATGGTGAAGAATCACCTTCAAAAAATATTATCGTATCCGGGTCCGGATTCGGATCTTCACCAAAATCGAATCGATTCATCCTTTGTCACACACACAACCTGTCCACCAAGTTTAGTCAGAATTCATCCACAACTTTTTGAGATATCTTGTTCACAATCAAACAGACAAACATACAGGGGTGAAACCATAATCTCCATTCACCTTTGGTGACGGAGGTTATGACAACAAAAGTGATAATAGCATAACATTATTGTTATTACAAAACATGACTAACATGAACATTTCCCCTCTCCCCAAGGAGGTTTTCCTGCTTGGACAAACATGGTGTTATCGTGTACAAATAGCTTATTGTGGCGTTTTGAAGGCCAACCCTTCCCGAAGTAAAAAAAATATTACAAAACAGAAACATGTATGATTCGCGAATGCTGCCGCTGAAGTAAGACATTCACTACTGCTGCTTAACATGAAAATGAAAGGGAGAAAACCTGAAGTTCTTGAGGGATTGATTATATGTTTATTGTGACCCCACAGCCGAGCATGCCTGACCCAATATCTTCGGTAATCTGTACACCCCAGATGACATAATTATATGACCCTTCCTGCCACTCCCATATGGAGCAGGTACACAACTTAACCTGAAATAAATCAAAATTATATTGTTATATTTTGCTGTCGTTGCTGATATTTTCTTTCTGTTGTCATGACCCAAGCCACAGGACTGTTGAGAGCACATAATTCATGAAGATACACTCATGGAAACAAAAGCACATATAATGAATATATAATAGCCGTAGATGATTCTGTCTGTCTGTCTGTTGGGCTTCTGTCCGGGGTGTTGCTTACTCGGTTTGCAGAGTAGCTCCACCCATAGCTCCACCCATTCTGGGAGTGGCTTCATATCATTATAAACAAAAAATATCCACCATTTTATTAACTCGCATAGCTTTGAGGCCTGTTTTGTAGGCCCGTGGTGTCTTGCTCTCTCTCCCAGTTTTATTTCAAATCAAATTCGATATATCATTTCATTTTTCACAGTCGCTAACATAGTTTTAGACTCGGTTGAAAAAAAACGGGACGAAAATCCAATGAAAGTTGCCCTTTTTTGAACGAAATGCATTCTCAAACGCCTGTAACTTCAAGGCCATTGAGTCTCTCTCACGCCTTTATCTCCAATCTAACTCACCATATGATTTCATTTTTATCGATGGTTTTTAGACTCGGTGTCAGCAATAATTGAGAACATTCCACACACGTGGGAAAATGCAGAGATATATTTTTATAAATCGCGTCATGGTGTATCATACACCGCCCAACATGACACCGACGGCAACGTGTCGATACATATTAAAAATTCGATATATCATTTCATTTTTCACAGTCGCTAACATAATTTTAGACTCGGTTGAAAAAAAACGGGAAGAAAATCCGATGAAAGTTGCCGTTAAAAGAACGAAATGAATTCTCAAAGGCCTGTAACTTCAAGGCCATTGAGTCTCTCTCACGCCTTTATCTCCAATCTAACTCACCATATGATTTCATTTTTATCGATGGTTTTGGACTCGGTGTCAGCAATAATTAAGAACATTCCACACACGTGGGAAAATGCAGATATATTTTTAAAAATCGCGTCATGGTGTATCATACACCGCCCAACATGACACCGACGGCAACGTGTCGATATATATTAAAAATTCGCTTTTGCTTTTCCGTTAAGATATATTACTTTTTCGTTTGATGACAGTCGTCACAAAAACGTCAACAATGATGCCGACATATATTTCTTCGTTTTTATTTCATTCAACATTATTAGCCGGAAGTAAAATATGTTTCAGGAAATTACCGAGAGATATTTCTTCGTTTTTTTAAATTAGTTATGTGCGCATACACTTTAAATAGGTTTATTTGAAATCTTTAATTTTCCACAATATAATTTACTTGCCATTTATCATTTGATGATTACGAGACAAATTCCTCTTGAGGATCGTGACAATTCATGCGCTGCGTGGAAACTTCTATTTCCAAAATGAATGAGACGAACGCAGACTTGAACAGGATGTAGCAAGAAAACGAATGAGACGGGCGAACGTGTCCATCAACGAACGTCAATGCAAACTTGCGGGGTCACCCGTGGGAATCCCACGGGAATGGATGTGTGTGACATTTCGACATATTGAGTTAGATGCTGCACATTCATTTTTACAAAATGGTTACTGGCAAGTCATCAGATCCAGAAATGGTGTAATGAACACAATTTATTTACGCGCAAGCAAGAAAGCAAGACGGGCCGATTTCCGATTCCGACGGGCGAGACGGGCCGATTTGGAGCAAGAAAAAGAACGAGACGGGGAAGGCCGATTGGAGAGGAGAGTGAGGAGTGATTGGAGGGGAGTGTGAGGCGCGATTGGAGAGGAGTGTGAGGCGCGATTGGAGAGGAGTGTGAGGCGCGATTGGAGAGGTGTGTTAGGCACGATTGGAGAGGAGTGTGAGGCGTGATTGGAGAGGAGTGTGAGATGCGATTGGAGAGGAGTGTGAGGCGCGATTGGAGAGGAGTGTGAGGCGCGATTGGAGAGGAGTGTGAGGCGCGATTGGAGAGGAGTGATTGGAGGGGAGTGTGAGGTGCAATTGGAGAGGAGTGTGAGGCGCGATTGGAGAGGAGTGTGAGGCGCGATTGGAGAGGAGTGTGAGGCGCGATTGGAGAGGAGTGTGAGGCGCGATTGGAGAGGAGTGTGAGGCGCGATTGGAGAGGAGTGTGAGGCGCGATTGGAGAGGCGTGTGAGGGATTGGAGAGGAGAGGAGTGTGAGGGATTGGAGAGGTGAGGGATTGGAAAGGAGAGGAATGTCAGGGATTGGAGAGGAGAGGAGTGCTAGGTGGAGAGAGGAGAGCGTCAGGTGGAGACAGGAGAGTGTCAGGTGGAGACAGGAGAGTGTCAGGTGGAGAGGAGTGAGGAGTCACATATTATGTGAAATAAATAAATTGTGTTCATCACACCATTTCTGGATCTGATGATGTGCCAGTAACCATTTTGTAAAAATGAATGTGCAGCATCCAACTCAATATGTCGAAATGTCACACACATCCATGCCCGTGGGATTCCCATGGGTGACCCTGCTTGTAATGAATTGTTCTCTAACACTTTCATCACCAACAATGCTTATGTGTGGAGATTAATCCAGTCATCACAAAATTATGTTTACAAAAGTGTGACGTAATATTTTAATGTTCGGTATTTAAGACGCCATTCTACTGCAGTAAAGGACATCTACAATTAAATCAGAGCAATACAACAACAGGTGCATGTACCTCTCATGATGACCGTTGGGATGCTCGTGGTGGACATGGGGATTGCTGTTGAGAGTCTCGGTGTTGGGATCGTTGAGAGTTTTGTAGAAAGGACAGGTGGCGTGGTTGGCACTAAATGTTCAACAAGAAGAAACAATTGTTATTGCAGTGAAACTCCAAAAATGAAAAGAAATTTCACATACGAATTACAATCATCGACACCTCAAAGAACCTTCTTTCGGATTCAGCAAATGCAATTGCTCGGTTTTCGTGAATGCTCTTAAACATTTATTTCATTTTATACGAATGACACTGTTGTTGCTTCAATCACATTTTGCCAATAAATTTCCTTCTCTGAACAATATTTAAAAGTTAAGTTGAGAATTTCTGTTAATAATGTTGTTGACATAATTTAATGTGATGTTGCAGAGAAAGTTCTCAAGATTCCCTGTTATTGTCAGTTCACTCTTGATTACAACGAAAGTGGAAAGCAGGTGCTATTGGTAGAAGGTGAAATGTAAAATCTAAAAATGCATTTTTATGCCTGTGTCGCTGAAAGCCAGAGGTATTATATTTTCGGGTTGTCTATCCGGCTGTCGGTCTGTAAATCAGCCGCGAAATGAAAAATTAAATCAGTCTGGAATAAATGAAGAAAACCACATGGGAGGAGAAAGCACAGAAACATTTCATGATCTGTAAAGGTTTGAGATGATAATGCCTGCATCAGTCCGCAATGTCAGAGTGGGGATTGTTGAGAGTTTTGTGGAAAAGATTCATGTATGGAGGTGAAAAGTGGGCAATGTGGATCAAAGATGGAAAAAAATTAATGAAAGAACAGAGATGAGAAGGATGAGATGGATAAATAGATTGTCTCTGAGAGAAAGAAAACAAAGCTTCGAAATGAGAAAGAATATAAATCAATACTGGTGAAGAACTTGGGAAGAATAGACACAGTTGGTGTGGTCATGTGCAGCGATGGTGGAAAGATGAGGTTGTCCAGAATGGAATAACGCTCGTGGTAAAAGGAAAAAGCGAACAAATCGTTGAAAAAACACATGGAATGTAAATGTCAAGAAATATGAATGAAGAATGTTTGGGTGTGCATCAAATTAACACCATGGATCGAGCCCCATGGAGGAATTCCAGCATTTAAATAACCACCTGAAAAATGAGGGAAACAGTCGTGAGAGAATTCAATTGTTTTTGCACACATGGAGGACATTGTGCAGATACGACATGCACAGATGTGAAATCAGAAAATAATGTACTTTCATGTGAATTACAAAGGCAAGAAAGAATGGAGTAAAGAAAATGGCAGCAGAATATAAGGCACACACACACCCACGTGAACAACAAAGAGACCAGCAATGTTGCACCTCTTTACTTTTCATTTTACTCTCACTTTTGTGATGTGATCTCACACCCCGTCTCTTTCCTTGAGTGAAGTAAAGTTAAGTCGTGCAAGGGTATTTTATGTAGTGCTTTACAGTTGATCTGCCTTCCCCTTTTACCTCCATAATTGGGACAAGGAAGACTATTGGACATGGCAAATATATAAGTGCTGGGAAATTTTACCACAACTTCAACAGAAGTACGACACTAACCTCAGGTGCTGAAATATTTTTCCAATGAATGTGAACAAATGTCAGGAATCACCATCGGAGCATTTCTTTTGTGCAAATAAACAAATATATTTTCGTCGTTAAAAGGACGATGTGAACTCGGATTTTGGATCCTATATGGTAATAGCGAAAGCACACAGTCTCCTGAGAATTGTGGTAAAACACCAACAACAGAAATATCTTCCAACATTCAGAACAGACCGAAGCAACACACTGATAAGCAAAAACAGCAATAAGCTGCGTTCGTTCCTTTCAACCATAATGATGATAATGGCCACATAAATGAAAAAACATGTCAAAGAGCAACGTTGGACTTGATTAATGATTTCTCCTTCATCAATAAGACTGAAATATTACATTCAATGAAGAAAGTTTCGATTCATTCATTCAAAGAAAGCAAAATCAACAACAAAGAAAGAAAGCAAAATCAATGCATTTTTAAGTTGTATCAAAAATTATGGATTTGAGTCCATGAAAAATATTTTGCATTTTAAACAATTGTAATCATCATTGAGTTTACTTTCACAAAAATTATACAAACAAATTACTTTAGTTACAAGAATATGAATTCGTTTCTGTTCAGGAAGAGGATGGTAGAAAGAGTGATAATAAATGTTGCCTCACAAAGCAGGTGCCATGTCCCTTTGATCAAATCTTACCGATTGGATGACAGCCCAAGGTTCCATGTTCATCGGCTTTGCATTCGTTGGTGTTCAAGTCACAGGTGAGAGAAACACAGGTGACATTTCCACCGGTTTGGCAGACGCACTGTTGGCTGCAATCCTCAGTAATGTAGGACTCATTGAACTGAAGAGAAATCCTCAATGTCATTATTTCCGATACAATTGTGTGACAATCAAAAGCTCTCAAACAAAAGCTAAACAAAGGAAAAACATTCACAATTCATTCCTGTGTAAAGGACTCCTAAGTCGAGGGTTTTTATTCAGATGTCTCTATACTCACGTTGTAATAATTGTTGTCCTGCATACAACCGCAATCCACTTCCTTGATGCAATGATCCACATCCCACAAAAGGCCAGGGTCACATACACAGCCCTCAACACAAGTGCTCTGTTTTAACTCTTTCGTTTCAGAATTGGAGCAAGTTGCAACAGTTTCAGGAACGCACGTTGAGTAGGAGCTATTTGATGGGCATTGCAGAGCTGAGAGATAAGAAAAGGCAATCCTGGTCATAAAGATGTCTGTAGTTACAATAATGATAATGCAACAATTACACACCCATGCTTGCTATATTTGCTGCTGTCATTTATGAAAATAAATTGACAATCATATAAAGTCAATGCCATCTTACGGCAAAGTTCTGGTTTTCTCCATGTTGGCATTTTCAATCCATCAGCCGAACACGTGGTAAAGTAAGATTCCAAAGAATCGCACAGGGCTTCCTTATCCATGTCACGGACAACATATTCAAATACGCAGTCTTCGGATAAATGTTGTGGGCTGAATTTGCCATGGCAAGCAGCAAAAGGTCCATCCTTGAGGAGCAGCATCCCACAAGAGTCGTTCTTTCTCGCTTTCTCCTTCAACGTTTCATTCAGGTACACGGTTGTGCCATCATCATCAACATCTCTGTGGGTTCAAACGAGAATCAAAATTAGCAATGCATTGGGGACGTGTTCATTTGAGGTGTTCCTGATATTCATCAATTAATTCTGAATCAAAAAGTTCCACACACACCAAATGTCAAACTGGGTGTCGAAAGGTATTTATTTTTTGAAAGTAAAAAGAAAATGAAGAGCAACATACCTGTTGTTTTCATCACCAATCTTCCAGCTGTTACCAAAATGTGCCGCATTATCCGTCGATGTGCCGTTCTTCATGACGAAGTCGTTACCGTTCTGGGTGTCCATGTTTCCACAGAGACCGCAGACCTTCTCAGAGAAGGTGTTTGGGAGAAGGACGCGCACAAAATGATGACCGTCGTACACCACCTCAAGGCCAAAGTCTGTACTCAGGTGACGGAAGCGAGCCCAATGGCGCACAAGGAATGATTCTGATCCATTTGAAAATTTGTATGGCATGTTTTTAAGAACACCGTCCAGCTGTGGGAAATTAAATTTCGTTATTTATCGACAAATAAAGAGAACAAACATTGTCATGATGGCCGACGAAAAGGAAAAATGCAATAAATATCCAACCGATGATGTTAATGTAATAGTCAACACGTACCTTGAACCGCTTGCTTCCGAAAAACTGTATTTCCTTTCCATAGACTTCAATGACCACTTCCCGGGTATAGGAAACCCTGGTGTTCCCCTTGCGATGCTCATTCTTTACCAACACCCGCCAATTCGTTTCATTGCAAGGCTGTGCAAAGATATTTTTTAAATTCTCAGACTGTGATGTGATTTTCACCAATTTTATTCATCAACATCACATCACAATGTTAAATCAAATATTACTTTTTTTCACAAAAGTTTTATCACTTCTTATTATAAATATCTGCACTCTTCTTCAAATAAACAAGCTTATTTCACCTCACCTGCACCATCACATATGTCGAAGTTCCTTGGAAATTAAATTTCTTTCCATCAAAGGTGATGTAGTGAGGATCTCCCCATCCCGTGCATTCTACGTTCAAAAGGCAATCAATCGTTGGAAATTATTTGTACAAATTCATTTTCAGCCTTTGCATTATCTTGTAACAAACCTATTTCTCAATC
Organism: Myxine glutinosa; assembly: GCF_964187855.1. NCBI lineage: Eukaryota > Metazoa > Chordata > Myxini > Myxiniformes > Myxinidae > Myxine > Myxine glutinosa. The sequence continues at coordinate 23,691,779 of NC_136264.1, forward strand.
TTTGAAGTGCAAATCAAGCTCCATGATGCAAAAACCATCATAGTTTCATTTCGTAATAGATGATCAACGTGGTAAGAACAGCATGAACAAACTGTGATTAACTGTTCAAAAGTTTTAAACTTTCACCTCCTTTGAAAGATCTTTGGTTTAAAATGTAATCACACAAAAATACACAATTATTTTGTCTGTCTGTCTGTCTCTATGTCCGACCACCATTCATTCAGACGTTACTTGTCCAATTTCAACCAAATTTGATAGGAGAACGAGAAATAAGGGTCATACGACGGAAGTTGCAGCAAAATCATTGGCCAACTCGCCACAGGGGTTTTCTGCCTTGGACAAAATCCGTGGTAAGGTGAATATAGCTTATCATGGCGTTATTCAAGGCCGCCTCTAAAAGCACAAGTAACAAGAAAGAGCAATCAGAGATTGCAAACCCTCACCAGGAAGTGTTTTTAGTGGTTTTTAAGGCTTTTGTGTTAAAACAAATATTACGGCCGAACCATGTGACCGATGACGTAATCATTAATATTTTTTTCTCCACCAATTTAATGATGATGTCAAAGCTGCCTCCGTGATGACATCATAAATTAAGTACAAAACTTAATCCGACCAAGATGGAATTTCTTGAGCGTCATCTTTGGATAAATTGGTGGAGAAAAAAAAGATGATGATGACATCATCGATCACGTGGTTCGGTCGCCATCTTGGAACGATTTGCACCTCTGTATCTCTGAAAGTGATGCAGAGAAAAAATTGAGACATGGCTCATTGTAAAGAACTATCCATGGCGAATAACATATGTTTTTGATGATGTCATTGGTGCCTCCAGTAAAAATAAAAAAATAAAAAATTGGTGCCTCCAGTATGAGGTGATAATTCAACAAGTATTAACTGTCATGTATGGAGGTGAAATTTGTTAAGCGTCATCTGGAGTTGACATATTATATTCCGCATGCAGATTTCTTTAAAATGAGCCATGTCTCAATTTTTTATTTGCAGCGCTTTTGGAGACATAGAGGTAGAGGTGCAAAGTTTTTCGGGTGTTCCAAGATTGCGCCCCTTACCACGTGACCTATAACGTCGTATTTATCACAAAAAAAATTATACAGCTGGAGTTGCACCTGTGGTGAAAATTTAATGTTCATCGGATCAACGGTTGCAGAGAAAATCATATTTATTCCGTGCAGATAAACAAACAAACAGACAAACGGACTCAAATGCAATACCCTCTCCTCTGGCGAGGGTAACGAGAACAGCACTCGATAGATAGCATACTTTCGCCAGGGTGAACAGTTTACGTTTTGTGTCCCACTGACAGGTCGCATCTGGATCAGGACGTGAACCTAATCAGGACGTGTCTTGTCACTTACCCAACAATTATGCCAAATTTTGTCAGAACTCGTCCACATCTTTGAGAAATATTGTTCCATATATAATTTTTGGCCCAAATCAATCAATGGTGAAGAATCACCTTCAAAAAATATTATCGTATCCGCGTCCGGATTCGGATCTTCACCAAAATCGAATCGATTCATCCTTTGTCACACACACAACCTGTCCACCAAGTTTAGTCAGAATTCATCCACAACTTTTTGAGATATCTTGTTCACAATCAAACAGACAAACATACAGGGGTGAAACCATAATCTCCATTCACCTTTGGTGACGGAGGTTATGACAACAAAAGTGATAATAGCATAACATTATTGTTATTACAAAACATGACTAACATGAACATTTCCCCTCTCCCCAAGGAGGTTTTCCTGCTTGGACAAACACGGTGTTATCGTGTACAAATAGCTTATTGTGGCGTTTTGAAGGCCAACCCTTCTCGAAGTAAAAAAAATATTACAAAACAGAAACATGTATGATTCGCGAATGCTGCCGCTGAAGTAAGACATTCCCTACTGCTGCTTAACATGAAAATGAAAGGGAGAAAACCTGAAGTTCTTGAGGGATTGATTATATGTTTATTGTGACCCCAGAGCCAAGCATGCCTGACCCAATATCTTCTGTAATCTGTACACCCCAGATGACATAATTATATGACCCTTCCTGCCACTCCCATATGGAGCAGGTACACAACTTAACCTGAAATAAATCAAAATTATATTGTTATATTTTGCTGTCCTTGCTGATATTTTCTTTCTGTTGTCATGACCCAAGCCACAGGACTGTTGAGAGCACATAATTCATGAAGATACACTCATGGAAACAAAAGCACATATAATGAATTGTTCTCTAACACTTTCATCACCAACAATGCTTATGTGTGGAGATTAATCCAGTCATCACAAAATTATGTTTACAAAAGTGTGACGTAATATTTTAATGTTCGGTATTTAAGACGCCATTCTACTGCAGTGAAGGACATCTACAATTAAATCAGAGCAATACAACAACAGGTGCATGTACCTCTCATGATGACCGTTGGGATGCTCATGGTGGACATGGGGATTGCTGTTGAGAGTCTCGGTGTTGGGATCGTTGAGAGTTTTGTAGAAAGGACAGGTGGCGTGGTTGGCACTAAATGTTCAACAAGAAGAAACAATTGTTATTGCAGTGAAACTCCAAAAATGAAAAGAAATTTCACATACGAATTACAATCATCGACACCTCAAAGAACCTTCTTTCGGATTCAGCAAATGCAATTGCTCGGTTTTCGTGAATGCTCTTAAACATTTATTTCATTTTATACGAATGACACTGTTGTTGCTTCAATCACATTTTGCCAATAAATTTCCTTCTCTGAACAATATTTAAAAGTTAAGTTGAGAATTTCTGTTAATAATGTTGTTGACATAATTTAATGTGATGTTGCAGAGAAAGTTCTCAAGATTCCCTGTTATTGTCAGTTCACTCTTGATTACAACGAAAGTGGAAAGCAGGTGCTATTGGTAGAAGGTGAAATGTAAAATCTAAAAATGCATTTTTATGCCTGTGTCGCTGAAAGCCAGAGGTATTATATTTTCGGGTTGTCTATCCGGCTGTCGGTCTGTAAATCAGCCGCGAAATGAAAAATTAAATCAGTCTGGAATAAATGAAGAAAACCACATGGGAGGAGAAAGCACAGAAACATTTCATGATCTGTAAAGGTTTGAGATGATAATGCCTGCATCAGTCCGCAATGTCAGAGTGGGGATTGTTGAGAGTTTTGTGGAAAAGATTCATGTATGGATGTGAAAAGTGGGCAATGTGGATCAAAGATGGAAAAAAATAAATGAAAGAACAGAGATGAGAAGGATGAGATGGATAAATAGATTGTCTCTGAGAGAAAGAAAACAAAGCTTCGAAATGAGAAAGAATATAAATCAATACTGGTGAAGAACTTGGGAAGAATAGACACAGTTGGTGTGGTCATGTGCAGCGATGGTGGAAAGATGAGGTTGTCCAGAATGGAATAACGCTCGTGGTAAAAGGAAAAAGCGAACAAATCGTTGAAAAAACACATGGAATGTAAATGTCAAGAAATATGAATGAAGAATGTTTGGGTGTGCATCAAACTAACACCATGGATCGAGCCCCATGGAGGAATTCCAGCATTTAAATAACCACCTGAAAAATGAGGGAAACAGTCGTGAGAGAATTCAATTGTTTTTGCACACATGGAGGACCTTGTGCAGATACGACATGCACAGATGTGAAATCAGAAAATAATGTACTTTCATGTGAATTACAAAGGCAAGAAAGAATGGAGTAAAGAAAATGGCAGCAGAATATAAGGCACACACACACCCACGTGAACAACAAAGAGACCAGCAATGTTGCACCTCTTTACTTTTCATTTTACTCTCACTTTTGTGATGTGATCTCACACCCCGTCTCTTTCCTTGAGTGAAGTAAAGTTAAGTCGTGCAAGGGTATTTTATGTAGTGCTTTACAGTTGATCTGCCTTCCCCTTTTACCTCCATAATTGGGACAAGGAAGACTATTGGACATGGCAAATATATAAGTGCTGGGAAATTTTACCACAACTGCAACAGAAGTACGACACTAACCTCAGGTGCTGAAATATTTTTCCAATGAAAGTGAACAAATGTCAGGAATCACCATCGGAGCATTTTTTGTGCAAATAAACAAATATATTTTCATCGTTAAAAGGACGATGTGAACTCGGATTTTGGATCCTATATGGTAATAGCGAAAGCACACAGTCTCCTGAGAATTGTGGTAAAACACCAACAACAGAAATATCTTCCAACATTCAGAACAGACCGAAGCAACACATTGATAAGCAAAAACAGCAATAAGCTGCGTTCGTTCCTTTCAACCATAATGATGATAATGGCCACATAAATGAAAAAACATGTCAAAGAGCAACGTTGGACTTGATTAATGATTTCTCCTTCATCAATAAGACTGAAATATTACATTCGATGAAGAAAGTTTCGATTCATTCATTCAAAGAAAGCAAAATCAACAACAAAGAAAGAAAGCGAAATCAATGCATTTTTAAGTTGTATCAAAAATTATGGATTTGAGTCCATGAAAAATATTTTGCATTTTAAACAATTGTAATCATCATTGAGTTTTACTTTCACAAAAATTATACAAACAAATTACTTTAGTTACAAGAATATGAATTCGTTTCTGTTCAGGAAGAGGATGGTAGAAAGAGTGATAATAAATGTTGCCTCACAAAGCAGGTGCCATGTCCCTTTGATCAAATCTTACCGATTGGATGACAGCCCAAGGTTCCATGTTCATCGGCTTTGCATTCGTTGGTGTTCAAGTCACAGGTGAGAGAAACACAGGTGACATTTCCACCAGTTTGGCAGACGCACTGTTGGCTGCAATCCTCAGTAATGTAGGACTCATTGAACTGAAGAGAAATCCTCAATGTCATTATTTCCGATACAATTGTGTGACAATCAAAAGCTCTCAAACAAAAGCTAAACAAAGGAAAAACATTCACAATTCATTCCTGTGTAAAGGATTCCTAAGTCGAGGGTTTTTATTCAGATGTCTCTATACTCACGTTGTAATAATTGTTATCCTGCATACAACCGCATTCCACTTCCTTGATGCAATGATCCACATCCCACAAAAGGCCAGGGTCACATACACAGCCCTCAACACAAGTGCTCTGTTTTAACTCTTTGGTTTCAGAATTGGAGCAAGTTGCAACAGTTTCAGGAACGCACGTTGAGTAGGAGCTATTTGATGGGCATTGCAGAGCTGAGAGATAAGAAAAGGCAATCCTGGTCATAAAGATGTCTGTAGTTACAATAATGATAATGCATCAATTACACACCCATGCTTGCTATATTTGCTGCTGTCATTTATGAAAATTAATTGACAATCATATAAAGTCAATGCCATCTTACGGCAAAGTTCTGGTTTTCTCCATGTTGGCATTTTCACTCCATCAGCCGAACACGTGGTAAAGTAAGATTCCAAAGAATCGCACAGGGCTTCCTTATCCATGTCACGGACAACATATTCAAATACGCAGTCTTCGGATAAATGTTGTGGGCTGAGTGTGCCATGGCAAGCAGCAAAAGGTCCATCCTTGAGGAGCAGCATCCCACAAGAGTCGTTCTTTCTCGCTTTCTCCTTCAACGTTTCATTCAGGTACACGGTTGTGCCATCATCATCAACATCTCTGTGGGTTCAAACGAGAATCAAAATTAGCAATGCATTGGGGACGTGTTCATTTGAGGTGTTCCTGATATTCATCAATTAATTCTGAATCAAAAAGTTCCACACACACCAAATGTCAAACTGGGTGTCGAAAGGTATTTATTTTTTGAAAGTAAAAAGAAAATGAAGAGCAACATACCTGTTGTTTTCATCACCAATCTTCCAGCTGTTACCAAAATGTGCCGCATTATCCGTCGATGTGCCGTTCTTCATGACGAAGTCGTTACCGTTCTGGGTGTCCATGTTTCCACAGAGACCGCAGACCTTCTCAGAGAAGGTGTTTGGTAGAAGGACGTGCACAAAATGATGACCGTCGTACCCCACCTCAAGGCCAAAGTCTGTACTCAGGTGACGGAAGCGAGCCCAATGGCGCACAAGGAATGATTCTGATCCATTTGAAAATTTGTATGGCATGTTTTTAAGAACACCGTCCAGCTGTGGGAAATTAAATTTAGTTATTTATCGACAAATAAAGAGAACAAACATTGTCATGATGGCCGACGAAAAGGAAAAAAGCAATAAATATCCAACCGATGATGTTAATGTAATAGTCAACACGTACCTTGAACCGCTTGCTTCCGAAAAACTGTATTTCCTTTCCATAGACTTCAATGACCACTTCCCGGGTATAGGAAACCCTGGTGTTCCCCTTGCGATGCTCATTCTTTACCAACACCCGCCAATTCGTTTCATTGCAAGGCTGTGCAAAGATATTTTTTAAATTCTCAGACTGTGATGTGATTTTCACCAATTATTCATCAACATCACATCACAATGTTAAATCAAATATTACTTTTTTTCACAAAAGTTTTATCACTTCATATTATAAATATCTGCACTCTTCTTCAATTAAACAAGCTCATTTCACCTTACCTGCACCATCACATATGTCGAAGTTCCTTGGAAATTAAATTTCTTTCCATCAAAGGTGGTGTAGTGAGGATCTCCCCATCCCGTGCATTCTACGTTCAAAAGGCAATCAATCGTTGGAAATTATTTGTACAAATTCATTTTCAGCCTTTGCATTATCTTGTAACAAACCTATTTCTCAATCTTTGAAGTGCAAATCAAGCTCCATGATGCAAAAACCATCATAGTTTCATTTCGTAATAGATGATCAACGTGGTAAGAACAGCATGAACAAACTGTGATTAACTGTTCAAAAGTTTTAAACTTTCACCTCCTTTGAAAGATCTTTGGTTTAAAATGTAATCACACAAAAATACACAATTATTTTGTCTGTCTGTCTGTCTCTATGTCTGAACACCATTCATTCAGACGTTACTTGTCCAATTTCAACCAAATTTGATAGGAGAACGAGAAATAAGGGTCATACGACGGAAGTTGCAGCAAATTCATTGGCCAACTCGCCACAGGGGTTTTCTGCCTTGGACAAAATCCGTGGTAAGGTGAATATAGCTTATCATGGCGTTATTCAAGGCCGCCTCTAAAAGCACAAGTAACAAGAAAGAGCAATCAGAGATTGCAAACCCTCACCAGGAAGTGTTTTTTGTGGTTTTTAAGGCTTTTGTGTTAAAACAAATACGACGGCCGAACCATGTGACCGATGACGTAATCATTAATATTTTTTTCTCCACCAATTTAATGATGATGTCATAGCTGCCTCCGTGATGACATCATAAATTAAGTACAAAACTTAATCCGATCAAGATGGAATTTCTTGAGCGTCATCTTTGGATAAATTGGTGGAGAAAAAAAAGATGATGATGACATCATCGATCACGTGGTTCGGTCGCCATCTTGGAAAGATTTGCACCTCTGTATCTCTGAAAGTGATGCATAGAAAAAATTGAGACATGGCTCATTGTAAAGAACTATCCATGGCGAATAACATATGTTTTTGATGATGTCATTGGTGCCTCCAGTAAAAAAAAAAAATAAAAAAAAATGGTGCCAGTAGTGTAATAATGTTGTTTCTGGGACACCTCCGTTTAACATGGGAAATCCCTATCTAATGTCATTTACCCCCTTGTCTTTTTCAAAAATCATAAACACCTCTATTTCTCCCACCCTCATCTTTATGAACCTTTTGTCTGTAGTACCTATCCTTAATGTTGTTCATTAGACCACTCAAACACTACAAATATTTGTTTTCTCTTATAGACCTATCATCCTTCTTCTACATATCATCTGGCAGATTAATCTTTGACCCATTCACTTCCATATTAATTCTTTCCCTCCCTCATTGCCCCTAAACACCTATATTTCTCTCACCCTGTTCTTTACGAACCTTCTAACCTTTTGACATGTTATCCTTATTCATTAGACCACTTAAACACCTGTGATCCTTCTGACCTCATGGACCTTTTAACCTTTTACTCTTAATATCATCTGGTGAATATAACCCACTCAAACAACGACCCTACAAATATTTGTTTATGCGTGGGAAATAATTTAATTCTCTTGCCACTCTCTTCACCATCTAATATATTAACAAAAAAGATGATTGAGTTTGGTTCTTTATTAAGATATTTTAACTGAGCTAAGATAAAATGGTAAACCTCCCTCAATGTTCTTATTTGAGCGCCTCCAGTGCCACACACTTTTTGGTAGGCTCTGCCCACCTTTTGTTAAGCTCCGTCCACTTTTTGGAAAAACCCCGCCCACTTTTTGGTAAGCCACGCCCACCTTTTACTAAGCCCCGCCCACTTTTTGTTAAGCCACGCCCACTTTTTGCTATGTCCCGCCCACTTTTGCTAAGCTCCGCCCACTTTTGCTAAGTCCCACCCACTTTATAAACTCTTCAGCATTGTATCATTTCCAGGTAATACATAACATCATTTTCAGGGAATTTCCATCACATCATTTCCAGTTAAGACACGCCCAGGGAATTTCCACAGGAAATGACACACACCCAGCCCTTCTTATAAAAGGCACCGACCACACAGGCTTTTTCAAACACGCTTTCTGCTTCACTTGAGAATGGACTCCTATGCCGAAATGGAATGGGATAACTTTGCTATTCCTTGGAGTCCTACTACCTGTGTAGCGCTCAACCTTCAGATTGATGAACTGGACTCGAACCTCTTGTCGATGGAGGAAATTGTATCTGAGCTACGAAATGAAAATTCTACTTTTAACACAACTTGGGATAAAGTTATTTTTTTGTTTGAAGATCTTTTGAACAACCAAGACCCACAGAACGAGTACTACCTTGATGACCCAGCCAAAGAGTTATACCTTGGAGATCCACAAAATCCTGAAAAAGAGTTCTACCATGATGATACTTATTGTGAGTTATCAAAACAAAACCCACTGAACGAGTTCTACCTTGATGACCCAGCCAAAGAGTTATACCTTGGAGACTCACTAAATTTGGGAAAAACAAATTATGAGGTCTGCCTAGATGGTTCTAACTGTGGAGCCTACCTTGGAGACTCACTAAATTTGGGAAAAACAAATTATGAGGTCTGCCTAGATGGTTCTAACTGTGGAGCCTACCTTGGAGACTCACTAAATTTGGGAAAAACTAATTATGAGGTCTGCCTAGATGGTTCTAACTGTGGAGCCTACCTTGGAGACTCACTAAATTTGGGAAAAACAAATTATGAGGTCTGCCTAGATGGTTCTAACTGTGGAGCCTACCTTGGAGACTCACTAAATTTGGGAAAAACAAATTATGAGGTCTGCCTAGATGGTTCTAACTGTGGAGCCTACCTTGGAGACTCACTAAATTTGGGAAAAACTAATTATGAGGTCTGCCTAGATGGTTCTAACTGTGGAGCCTACCTTGGAGACTCACTAAATTTGGGAAAAACTAATTATGAGGTCTGCCTAGATGGTTCTAACTGTGGAGCCTACCTTGGAGACTCACTAAATTTGGGAAAAACTAATTTTGAGGTTTGCCTAGATGGTTCTAACTGTGGAGCCTACCTTGGAGACTCACTAAATTTGGGAAAAACTAATTATGAGGTCTGCCTAGATGGTTCTAACTGTGGAGCCTACCTTGGAGACTCACTAAATTTGGGAAAAACTAATTATGAGGTCTGCCTAGATGGTTCTAACTGTGGAGCCTACCTTGGAGACTCACTAAATTTCATAAAATTAGGAAAAGAGTTTTACCTTGGAGACTTTGAAAACTGGTTTCGTTTTGGAGACTCTGAATGGGGGTTTTGTTTTGATAACTCGGAATGTGATACCTATCTTGGAGACTCAACAGGATTGTGGTTATACCTTGGGAACTTGGAAAGTTGGTTTTATTTTGGAGACTCTACCTGTGGGGTTCCTCTTGGAGACTCTTTGGATTCTAAAGCAATGAACAATGTTCTTTATTTAATGACGCTTGATTTAAGCAATATCAAGAAAGTTCGAGGAAGAAAATGCTGGAAAATTCTTTCTTCCCATTTCTACTTCTTCAAACTTAAAAGCCTTGAAAGACAGAATTGGAGGAAGAGGAAAAAAAAAAAAGAAATACGTATTTAAAAAAGAAGAAAAGAAAGATTATGTTAGGGTTTGGGTGGGATTTTGAATGTGAGGGTTAGGGATGGGGTTGGGTTAGGGTTGGGATTTTGAATGTGAGGGTTAGGGTTGGGGTTGGGTTAGGGATGGGGTTGGGTTAGGGATGGGGTTGGGTTAGGGATGGGTTGGGTTAGGGTTGGGATTTTGAATGTGAGGGTTAGGGTTGGGGTTGGGTTAGGGATGGGGTTGGGTTAGGGATGGGTTGGGTTAGGGATGGGGTTGGGTTAGGGATGGGGTTGGGTTAGGGTTGGGGTTGGGTTAGGGATGGGGTTGGGTTAGGGATGGGGTTGGGTTAGGGATGGGGTTGGGTTAGGGATGGGGTTGGGTTAGGGATGGGGTTGGGTTAGGGATGGGTTGGGTTAGGGATGGGTTTGGGTTAGGGATGGGGTTGGGTTAGGGCTTGGGTTGGGTTAGGGTTTGTATATTATTATGACTCACTCGCACATACACACACACACAAAAGTTAAGCCCCAACTAAAAAGTTGTGGGATTCTGTGTTTGGGGTTCACAGATTTAAAAACGTATCCCCATTATACACACAAAAGTTAAGCCCCAACTAAAAAGTTGTGGGATTCTGTGTTTGGGGTTCACAGATTTAAAAACGTATCCCCATTATACACACACAAAAGTTAAGCCCCAACTAAAAAGTTGTGGGATTCTGTGTTTGGGGTTCACAGATTTAAAAACGTATCCCCATTATACACACACAAAAGTTAAGCCCCAACTAAAAAGTTGTGGGATTCTGTGTTTGGGGTTCACAGATTTAAAAACGTATCCCCATTACATTTTATTTATTTATTTATTATTTTCAAGGGTATTAGCTGCTTACTTGTGTTTTTTGTAATTCTTGTGAGTAAAATGAACCCAAGATTTCTTCTCCATTTAAATCATATAATTTGTAGGTCCAAGGGACTGTATCCATTACATCAATGATTTTAAATAATTCACGAGTCCATTTTTGTGTATAACCTTTCTCAAAATGACTTTTCCATTTGTATATTCTTACAATATCACCAACTTTAAACTTGGGCTTTCTCAAATTAATCTCCTTTTCATATTCTAATTTTGTAAATGTTTCTGATGGTTTTGATTGTGTTGATGAATGAACTGTATTATTGTAATTATCTACAATATCCTGAATTAAATACACCCATTTTTGAGAACCGAGTTGTGTGAATTTTTTATATAATTTCTCTTTTAAAGTACGATTAAAACGCTCAATAACAACTGCCTTTCCTTCATTAAAGGTGCTGTATAATTTAATACCCTTCCCCTTAAGAAATTTCATGAATATTTTGTTATAGAACTCTGTTCCCTCATCAGTCCATAACTTCTTTGGTTTCCTTTTATCCCGATCAAATATTAGCTTAAAGGCTAACATTAAAGTATCACCCCTTTTATTTTTTAAAGGGACAACCCAGGCAAATCTACTCCTCAAATCAATAACGGTTAAAGCATACCTGTATCCCCTGTCATTATTCAATTCAATTAAATCAGCGGACCATATGTGGTCAGTGTATTTAGAATAAACCTTCCTTCTTTTAAACTTTGTGATTATAGGTTTGTGTAATTCTTCAGCCAAAAGCTCCTCAGTCTTGATGGCATCATTAGAGCCTAATAGTTTTTTGAGGAATAACCAAGACCAAGTTTCAATTTAGCATTTATCAAATTTCTCACAATAAACCTATCAACTTTCTCTCTCAACGTTGGATTTTGTATCAAAGACAAATTATACAACATTTCGCTGTCGGCTTTATGTTTTTCAGTCAACGTAGTGGTTTTCCCATAAGCAATATCATGCTTCATACACACTTCGTCAACCCTATTTGTAGGTTTAGACCAAGGTTTAGGATTGTCAGCCTCATCTAATCTTTTATCCAAGTTTGTTCCTGGACCACAGAAAGAATACCCTGGAAGGTGTAATTCCCCTGGAATTCCAGTTGTTGTAAATTTACTTCCTGACAGAAACTTTTGTATGTCTCCTCCTCTTTTAGGAGAGATGAATTGGCACTTTTTAGAGCCACATACTTGACATATTCCTTTTTGATAAACTCTATTATTTTTAGCTTTAACATAAGAGATATTTTTAGATTTAGTTTTCTTTTTACATTTGAGACAATAACTCATATTTATTTATCAGAAAAATTCCGACAGAGTATCAAAACCTTTTTGGTTTTCAACATATACATTTCAATCTTTATTTTTAAAACATAAAGAATCCTAAGGAATGCCTTCACTCTCTCCTCCATTTATTTACAAATAAAAACTAACTAAAGTCAATGACACCAACATCATCAATCACATAATCTTTTCCTTCTTCTTCTTCTTCTTCTTCACCACTTTCTCGTTTAAATCTCTGAAATTGAAGACATTGACGTTCTTATTTTTGAAACCATTATCTTCATAAGAGTTGTTAATTCTTTAATTTCCTCTTCGGTGCGTTGAGATTGATTTATTTGCTTTAATACACTCAATCTTTTATGAATCTCAGTGATTTCCATCTTTTTATATTTTTCCTCCCTCTCTCTTTGCTCCCTCTCCTCCTCCTCCATTTTCTCCCTCTCCTCCTCCTCCATTTTCTCCCTCTCCTCCTTCTCCTTTTTCTCCCTTTTCTCCCTTTCCTCCTTCTCCTTTTTCTCTCTTTCCTCCTTCTCCCTTTTCTCCCTTTCCTCCTTCTCCTTTTTCTCCCTCTCCTCCTTCTCCTCCTTTTTCTCCCTCTCCTCCTTCTCCTCCCTCTCCCTTTCCTCCTTCTCCTTTTTCTCTCTTTCCTCCTTCTCTTCTTCAACTCCTTCCTCATCCCTTGCTACCCTTGAGTTTGAACCCCAAAGAATATTATACATATACTCATCTGGATTTTGAGATATTCTTGTATCTATAATTATTTTTCTCATAATAGGATACCAATAAGATTTGTTGACGATTTCTAAAAGAGTTTTATATTTCATAACTTTGAGAAGTTCATTTTTATTTAATATTTTAAACAAGTCTCTATTTGTGGGTTTAACAATATCAGTATAAGGCCAGTTTTTTATGACAAAATTCCCATGTATATGCTCCAAATCATAAGGTATGTAATACCGAGCACCCTTTTCTTGTAGGTATCCTTGAATACAAAAATTATAATTCTCTTGTAGTCTTCTTCCTGCCATTTATGTATCAGAAATATATGTGAGATTAATATTATGACAGGTAATACCACCCCATCTTCCCACTACCAAATCGGTTTGTATTCCTCGGCTTTCTATCCTTATCTCATTACCTTCCTTCTTTGTCATGCGAACCATCGCTATACTATCATATATTTTTATTTTCTTAAAATCACGTATTTGTTGTTTACTAATTGTACTTCCACATAAATCCTTATCTTCACCAAGTGGATAATATTCTTCTTTACGAGACTGATTTAAATCATGTAGGTCTTCTATGTTTATTGAAAAAGACCAATTATACCCTAAATCAGGCATATCATACCCCCATTTATTAATTCGCATATTAACTAAATGTCCTTCTTTATAAAATTCAATTGTAAGCAGGTAGTTAAATTCAATGAGGAAAGGTGTATGGTCAGTATAACCAGGTGTTGTGGTTGTAAATTTTACTTCTTTCACAAAACGTGCTGTTTTCTTTAAAAATATATATTGTGATAAATCACTTAATCTAATTAAGTCATTCGCATCTGTAGGGTTTGGATAATTGATTAATTTATAAGTATTCTTCATATTAATATTTTTACTTACACTATATTTTTGTCGTTCAGCCTGTGCCTTTGTATAATAATTTGATAAATCAATATCCTGAGAGGATTTTCCAAAGATAGAACCATCTTTTCCAACATAAGTCATTTATATTAGATTAAAAATGATATCATAAAACTTTTCATTATTGTTGAGTTGAAATAATACATATAAACATAATTGACCACAACATTTAGAATTAATTTCTTGAACTTGAAATGTTTGATAAACACCATTCTGTAAGAATTGTATTACTTCAACAGGTGGTGGCATACCATAACTATCAAAATAATATTTATCCTGACTATTATGAATACAAACCCAATGAGAACCATTCTGTGTGTCTAAATTCATAATAATATTCTTTGTATTCTTATTTATATGTATTAATTCATCTCTCATACAGATTACCACATTATCAATTTTTAGTGTTTTACAATACTTGGCTAGTTCTATATTTGACGTTGTATTCTTTCCAAATTGTTTAAACCATTTATCCATTTATTTATGAGAAAGATACAATCCATTACCCCGTTTAGTTAGTTTAACACCCGCTTGAGCGATAGAGGAAAGCATATCACCAACCAACAATCTAGCTTTATCAGGTAGACTTTCAAGTTTTTGAGCAAAATCTACAATTACACCACTTCCACTAATTTGTTTCTCCAACTCCTTGTTATGTCTTTCCAATTCTTTTTGAGCTTTTAGTTGTGCCTTCCTTTCGTTAGCAGTTTTTACCGCTGCTGAAATACCACCAGTCAATGCTCCCGCCGCACTTAAACCAGCAAATAAAGGAATTAGAAACGGGAGAAATCCTCCTCTTGACTCGTCTATTGAATATTTCTTTAACATAGGTTTCGTCATTTTAATTTTAAGTGATCCAACATCATTTAGTGTTTTTACTTGTGTGTGTGTGAGTAAAACATCAATTCTTACAGCTCCTTTTCTTTGAATTGTATTAACATTAATAATACAAGGCTTTTGATTTTGAATACAAGATGTTAATTTATTAAGATTGATTTGATTAACATATACCCCAACCATTTATTTATGAGAAAAAACCTATGTGATATTAATCATAACACCATTATCTGTATTAATCTGTAATTCTGTTTCCTCCAAAAGCAAACAATATGCATTAACCTCTTCACTCTCCCCTCTTTCAATGTATAGAGAAGTATCCACTCGATTAGACTTTATAGTTTCCTTTTGAGAACTCAGGTCAATTGCGTAGATTGTATATAAACCTTTAAATGCAACCATATCCAAAATAGGATCATTATTACCATTACTTTCACACACCTTTTGGTAGGACTTGTAGGCTTCCGCATAATCATTTTTTTCCCAATCAATTTCCAATCTATCTCGCGGATAAAATGTGCCATCAAGAGAAACCCGAAGTTGTTTCACCTTTGCATTATCACTCAGGGCATTATTCTTATTAGTACCGTCCTCTCCATCTGGTTTTTTAAAAATGAGCCAGAGGTATCGTGGCTTTCCTTGAAGAACACCTAAATTCCAAGTGTAGGTAGTGTGTTCCAGTTTAACGTGTTGACATCTTCTTTTAAGGTATGATACATTTAGCGGTTTCTTTGAGTTAAGTCTTCTATTTAACATCTCTTCCGTTTTAAGATTAGGAGTATATTCACTGATATACCAACACAAATCATTAATAACAAATTTATTATTTTCTCCAAAAGCATTTTCATCCCCAAAAAGCAATCTATTTACATTATCATTCCTTTGTAGTTGAAATCTAATTTTAAGCCCATACAAAACTTTATCATAATCACAAAATCCAAATATACCTTTCAGAGGTACTGCTACGGTAAAACTATTCTCAGCTTTTGCGTCATCATTATACATTGACTTCCTTTGACTATAACCAGGGTCTGCGTTTGTACCCGTTGACATATCAGGAATAAAACCCTCAACAGCTCCCTTACCCATTCTATCACTAAACGAATATAGTGTAAATTTCATCATTTCAGATGTAGCAGAGACATAATCAACCGCTTCAACCTCTTGTGTTCCAATATACAGGCGGACACTGTCAAACATTTTCCAGAAGAAATCATTTACGAGTGTAGCATTAGTATTATTCGCAGCCTTAGTGAATTTAAATTTACACAGCAAGAAACTATCAGCTATATTCAAGTAAGTTTGTTGATTATTTATTTCAAAACTTTTTGTTCCGTTTGAATTCCAGTCTGTTCCTGTTATAGCATTTACCTTAAAATAGTCTTCCTTTTTAGTGGAGTTTGAAATGATAATCGTATCATCCAAATCATAGATACTATCAATCGCTTCCATACTTGTATTTATATAGCATTAAAATTGTTGAAACCCTGACCCAAGTATTTTAATGATTTTTTGTCGTTCTTGTGAAGATAGTTGAGTTTTACCTTTTTTTATTTCTTTGATTGCTTGTAATTTATGAGACTCCTTTTGAGCATCTTTTATACTCTTTATAGCACCCGCAACGGAGCCCACGGCAGAAGCAGTTGAACCAATTAGGTCTTTATGTTTAAGGATGGTTGAACCAATACCCATTAGAGTATCAATTATCCCATCTCCTTTATTTCGAAATTGATGACCTACACCTCGTTGTCTCTTAGGTTTATAGTATCCTCTACCCACATACCTTGTATAGTCTGGTGAAAGGAACATGCCCTCCCCTGTAATTATTTTATATTTTCCCAACTCGTGTTTTCTCACAATAACCATTATTTATTTATTGAAAAACTTCACGTAGGTGAATTCTGATGGATATAATTTCATCATTAAAGGATATCATACGATTATCTTGGTCGGTTATCCTAAAATTTACTCTGTATATGGTTTTTCCTGACACAGGTAAATAGACAAGATTTTTTGGTTCCATATTAAATTTATAACCAATCGGGGTTGAGTATGCACTGAATGAAAATATTGTATTTGTTCTTATTCCATCGTTATAAGCACCATCAATCAAATCACAATGAATTAATACTGAATTTATACCGGAGGATATTTGGATAACATTATCACTGTAAAACGTCCCGTTATTTTCAATCTTTTTTGAAGAGAAACCCAATAGCTCTCTAAACGAATTTTCAATCGTGAAATCAACTTTATAATTATTTTTAAGTTTAATAGTTGATTTTGAAGTGTGTTTTTGAATATCTATTACAATATTTTTTGGTTCATCACCTTTTTCTTTCATAAGGCGAGAGACTTCTGAAGATATTTGAGAAATCTCGTAAGCTCCAGGTGAAACGGTTATAGTTTTATATCCACTTCCTGGATTATAACTAAACTTGTTGTTTTTCTCTGTGATATTAAAAAGGGTATTGTAAGTTTCCATTGACAACAAAGATGCCTCATATGAGGTAAGGGGGTCAAGTTGTAGTGGGTAAGGGAATGAAGCTGTGTAATCGCTCGTTGTGAAATTAAAACTAAGAATTGTGCTTCTCATCTTATTTAATATCTAATAAAATATCTTTGTATTGACATTTATTAATTATTTTCATGTTCATCAACTGATCTAAAATGGCTGAGGATTCATTAAAACAATTGTTGTTTCCAGCCTTCTTACTACCTAACAACAATAATAGCCTATTAACTAATTGTGATGGGTCATTTGGAAGAAAACTAACACCCGAACCAAGCTTACTTAAAGCATCAATAATATGTTTCTCCTTCTCATTCTTCTTACTTTTACCAGCAACAGAAACTCCATAATCAAGTGCATTTAGCAACTCAATATATACCCTATCTTCCTCTCTTTCCATATCAAGTGGTTCCTCAAAATATTTTGAACCGCTGAATCCGGGGTTTGTTAGAAGAAACATTAATCTTGGAGTTAATTTAACATTTGGTTGAGTAGAACTCAAGAACATCAATTCATCATTAAATATCAATACCTTTTCTTCCACAAGATGAAACACTGCTGGTTCTTCTGTTGGAATGAGACCTGCTCTGGTTTTTGAACCCGCCGAATATTCATTGTTTTGAAGAGCTTCCACAACATAATTAGGGGGTTGATTTACCTCCTCAAGTTTCCGAAATAATCCCTCGTCATCATATTCTAATTCACCAAGTTCTTGTTTTGTTATCTGACTAAAATCTTTGAGCATTTGAAGTTTTTTCGGAGTAAATTCTACCGTGGGAACTGTAGGGTGTTGAGTTTTCAAAAGTGGTTTAAAGAATTTCTCTTGTTTTCTTTCAAAGGCTTCTTCACCAGTTAGTTTCTGTCTCCGTTTCTTCTTTATCTCTTCCTGTTGTTTAACAACTTTTGAAACTAATTGTTGATGTTCCTTAAACTTTCTTTCTCTTTCTTCAGTATTCATTTTCTGTATTTATTTATTGAAAAATATCATTTAGTATCTCATCTTGTTTCACAACAATATATTTATATTTTCCAATCGTGTGTTTCATATAATTTTCAAATTCTTTTTTACTACATAACGTAGAGCAATTATCTCTCCAAAAATTATTTACATCTATTGAATTTAACTTAAATAAAATAAAAGTATTGGCATTGTTTCTTATTGAGCGTCGAGGGAGTTGAAAATATGATTGACTAAGATATATACAATTACAAGAAGAATGTCTCCCTCTTGTATAGTAGCTATCCATTACTGTTTGGTTTCTCTCATTAACACAATCATCAAAGATGACAAGGTTCTTTTTTGATTTATCTAAATCTTGAGGTGAAGGTATATCATCCGTATTATCACTGAGAATACAAGTTATGGGTTTCGATTTTGATTTCTGTGTATCACAAAATAATTGTATTATATCATCAATATTATAATCATTTAGTTTGTTTTGAAGTTTAAATAAACCGATAATGTCTTCCTTTTTAAGACCCGCATTAAAACCCTGTGAGAGTAGTTGATACTCGGGTTGAAAACTTGACTTTGTAAAAATTATTAAATTATCATAATCTAAAAAATTAGAACCAAGGAGCATCTTTAAAAGTAAACAGGTTTTTCCACATCCGCTTGAACCAACTATTAGACATCTCAATGAATTTGGAATGTTTTTATGGTTATTAAATTTTATCTTATTTTCCCAAACGGGTAAAAAATCATTCATTTATATATTTGGAAAACAAGTTATCCAACTTTTTTTGAGCTATTTGAGAAACTCTATATTTTATCCTGAGTTCGGGTTTAATTTCAAAATAATCCATTATTTTATTTATATAGTATCTTGTATTAACATTTCCATTAAAATTATTTTGAATAATAAATATCATTAAACCCTTATACATTTCCTCAATACAATTAGTCTCTTCCCTTGAAAGAAATGGTGTATTATCATCACAATACTTAACATTCATCTCTCTTATTAATCTTGTAAAGTAATTCATTTTTGGTTCTAATTTAAAAGAGTTATATATTTTTTTATATTTCTTATTATCATTAATTAAAATTAAATCACAGAAAATACATTGTTTATATGAATCCTCATCATTAAGCCCCACTCTATCACAAGCCAGACAATTCTCTAATTTATCATATGGAGAGTCTGGAAATTCTAAATATCCTTCAGAACTTATCATATTTATGTGGTAAATTTTTACTTAAACTAAACGCAAGTTTATTCATTAATAAATACAATGTTTCAAAGCACAAAAGACAAATTTCAATCAATCTCTACTTCGGTGGAAGATATAGAAAAATATGTCAAAGATGTTAAATTGAACAAAGATAAATATGGAAATTTTTGGGTAAAACCAGTTATGGAAAATAACATGAGCCCCTCTATTTCATTTAAAGGAAGAGCTCTAACTATACCTGGAAAGACATCCATTAAAGTAAATCTAACAAAAGTTTCTCCTCTACTCCTGGCAATTTATTCAAAGCTTGAAAAAGTGATTGACCACGATACTTTGAAAAAGAATGATAAGACCATTAATAATTCTAGAGGAGACATTTGTATTTTCTTTAATAATCCAAAGGGTGTAGATCTAAGTAAAATGAATGATGTTAATATTTCTGGTGAAATGTCATTTCGTTCTATGATAGTTAGAGATTATTTAAAGATAACTTTTGATATAAAAATTGTAGAGATTGAATCTGTTAATGAAAGAAAGTATATAGATATTGATGGGAATATTTTTCTTGCTAATTAAATATGAGTCAATACAGCAGTGAAGATTTTACTATTTCATTGAACTCAGACGATAGTGATGATAGTATTTCATTGAACTTGGACGATGGTGATGATAGTATTTCATTGAACACAGATGATAGTTATGATACTAATAGTTTGTGCTCAAATGATAGTTATGAGAGTAGCTTTATTGATGACTCTGAGTATGATTCTGAGTATTCATGTGATAGTTATGACTTAGATGATTCTGAGTGAAAAAGTGTTTTAGTTTAAGCACAGCGATATATATAAAACGGAGCTGTAAAGCTCAAAAGTGTTTTATTTTAAGCACAGTGATATATATAAAACACCACGTTTTCTCACGCTATAAATATGGTTTATTGTGATACTTGCGAGAAGGAAGTAAAATATTATAAACAACATATTCTCACCGCAAAACATACATACAACATTTTAAACAAACTTTCCCCTCTTCCACCTGAAACAAAACACTGTTCTACATGTAATAAAAATATCCTCAAGAAAGGCTTCAAAATACATCTTAAAACAAATCTACATTTATCAAATTTTATCACAACTAAAAACTCTGATGGAGCATTCAAAGGACATATTAAAATAAGAGTCTTTAACTTCAAACCTCCTGAACCAGAGTCTATAGTTGATGCTGTAGAAATAGTTAAACCTGCTGTTCAAACGTTGATTGAAAAAACACTAAAGGAAATGAAACCACTTAAATTTTATATGGGAGTAAAATTAGAAATGACAAAGGATGAAGGAGTTATAGATGCACCATACATGAGAACTGAGCCACACTTTATATCTTCATATCAAGATTTTAAAACATCAGGAGTCTATGATGAACTTATTAAACAAGAGCAAGATGTGGATAATTCAATCGTAGGAAGTGGATTCAATATAGGAAAAATTATTTACATAGACATTCATATTCTTAAATCAGATCCTCTAAAAGCTTCTTCTTACATTGATTTACCCAGTGTTATCAAAAATAGAAAAGCAGTTATCAATATCAAAAATAAAGACAATAAATGTTTTCTCTGGTCTATTTTAGCACACTTACATCCTCCACATTTTCATGATGAAAGAGTATCTCATTATAAAAAATATGAGAATACATTAAATACGAAAGATCTAAAGTTTCCGATGACTTTAAATGATATTCCTAAATTTGAAAAGATGAATAATTTATCAGTTAATGTTTATGGTCTAACAGAAACAAACAACATTCAGGTTTTAAAGCTTTCTGACAATTGTAAACAAACTCATATTAATCTTCTATATTTTAATTCAGACGAAAATTCACATTATACATACATCAAAGATATTGCTAAATTAATAAAACCACAAGTCTGTAAGAGAACAAATAAAATATATATTTGTTTGCGTTGTCTTAACTTCTTCAATTCACAAGAAAGATTAGATAAACATTCAAATTATTGTGGCGAACATAAATCAACGGTAATCAATATGCCTAAAGAAGGCTCAAAGATCACATTCAAAGATGAAAATAAAAAGATCAAACATCCATTTGTTATATATGCTGATTTTGAAAGTATTTTAGAAAAAATTGATACTGCTTCTCCAGATCCAAAAGAATCATACACAAATAAATATCAAAAACATACTCCTTGTGGTTTTTGTTATTATATCAAATCATCCATTGGTGATAAATATAACAAGTTAGAGATGTATAGAGGCTCAAATACCCCAGAGGAGTTTGTGAAACGACTAGAAAAAGACTGTGTTCGATTAACCAAGATAATGAGAGAAACCAATAAACCAATGTCCTTAACAAGTAAAGAAAAAAGGGAATTTATAAAAAACAATGTCTGTCATATTTGTGAGGAGAAAATTGGTAAAGGTCTAAAGGTTAGAGACCATTGTCATCTCACTGGTTATAGAGGTCTGGCTCATCAAAGTTGTAATATTAATTATCAACTCCCCTCTTTCATTCCTGTCTTTCTTCATAACAACGCTCATTATGATACACATCTATTTATCAAGGAACTCTCAAAGACTTCTGGAAGTATCTCAGCAATTCCAAACACGGATCAGAAATACATTTCATTCACAAAAACAATTCACACATCTCCTATTACTCATATCAGATTTCTTGATACATTTAAATTCATGGCAAGTCCATTGGTTAACTTGGTTCAAAATCTAAAAGAGTTTCCATGTCTTTCAGAGTATTTTTTAGATAAAGATTTTCTAACACAAAAGGGAATTTACCCCTATGACTATATGGACTCATTTGAGAGATTCAATGAAACACAACTTCCTTCAAAAGAAAATTTCTATAACAAATTAAACAACAGTAATATATCTGATAAAGATTATGTACACGCACAAAATGTTTGGGAAAAATATAACATCAGGAATCTTGGCGAGTATCACGATTTGTATCTCAAAACTGATGTGCTTTTATTGGCCGATGTATTTGAAGCCTTTAGATCTGTTTGTCGCACTGGATATGGATTGGATCCTGCTCACTACTACACAGCACCTGGATTGGCCTGGAGTGCGATGTTGAAAATGACAAAACAAGATTTGGATTTGATAACCGATGTTGATATGCTTTTGATGATTGAAAAGGCAAAAAGAGGTGGAATTTCACAAGTCTGCTCGAGTAGATACGCAAAAGCAAATAACAAATATCTTCCAAATTATGATCCAACGAAAGAGAGTTCTTACTTGATGTACTATGACGCAAACAACCTGTATGGCTGGGCAATGTCTCAGGCTCTTCCTTATGGAAAACTTAGATGGGTAAAGGAAAAAGACTACAAAAACGTTTTACAAGATGTATGTATCTCTACACAAAAAGAATTGGATGAAGAAAAAGTTGGTTATTATTTTGAAATTGATTTAAAATATCCAGAGGAACTCCATAACCTACACAAAGATCTCCCATTTGCTTGTGAGAAAGAAAGTCCAAAGAAAGAATGGTTGAGTGATTATCAACGATCGTTTGATATAGGTGAATCAACAGAAAAATTACTTACTACATTATATAACAAGAAAAATTATGTTCTACACCAAAGAAATTTGCGACAATATTTATCAAAAGGTCTAAGAGTAGAGAAGATCCATAGGGTTCTAAAGTTCAATCAAAGTCATTGGTTAAAGGGGTACATTGATTTTAATACACAAAGAAGAACAGAGTCAAAAACAGATTTTGAGAAAGACTTTTATAAATTGATGAATAATGCGGTCTTTGGTAAGACTATGGAGAATGTGAGGAAAAGACAAAATATCAGATTATCAACATCTTGGGAACAAGCATCAAAATTAATTAATAGACCGAGTTTTACTCGAGCTGAGGTCTTTACTGAGAACTTTTGTGCGATCCATTTGATTAAAGAGAGTATTGAAATGAACAAACCTATTTATATTGGGACAACAATTCTTGATTTATCAAAGTCATTAATGTATGATTACTTTTATAATAACTTGAGGAAGAAATATCAAAATGATGTTAATCTACTTTATATGGATACAGATAGTTTTATTTTGAAAATTAATACCAACGATGTTTATTCAGACATGAAAAGAGACATTAATATCTATGACACGAGTAATTACAGTCCAGAGAGTGAGTTGTTCTCTTCTAAAAATAAAAAGGTGATTGGAAAGTTCAAGGATGAATTAGGAGGAAATGTCATGAGTGAATTTGTGGGATTGAGGTCTAAGGCTTATGCTTATAAATACATTGTGAATAACGTTGAAAAAACTGATAAGAAATTAAAAGGTGTAAAGAAAAATGTCATTAAAGAAACAATAAACTTTAAGGATTATTATAACTGTTTAACAACAAAGAAAGAAGAGTTTAGAAAGATTAATGGAATAAGAAGTTATAAACATCAATTATATTCAGAAGAGGTGAATAAGAAAGCATTGGGGGCTTTTGATGATAAGAGGTTTATTTTAGAAAATGGAATTGATAGTCTCCCTTATGGTTATATAAGTATATAAGTGATAAGATATATATAAGTGATAAGATATATATAAGTGATAAGATATATATAAGTGATAAGATATACATAAGTGATAAGATATATATAAGTGATTTTTTTTTTTTTGTATACTTAATCGAGGCTCGTGAAAGAGCTAACATTTATCACACAAACAAATCAAACAGACAAACAAACAAAGTATATAAAAAGGGGAGCGGTAGACAAGATGGGGAGTGAAGGGGAAGCACATAAACACAACATTTGTGAGGGACATCGGGAATGTGTGGGAAGGAGAGGGCTTGGGGGAGCGGCGTGGAAAGGGGGGGGGGAAAGAAAGTGATAAGTTAAAAAGGGGGGGTTGGGGATTTTAACGGGCTACCGCCGCCTTTTTTACTATTATATAAATGATAGAACCAAGTATCAACCAGACTAAAGAGTGGAGGTGTAATCAACCTTGGTATATAAATGGAAAACATAATGAATGTGAAAAATATCAAATAGGTATAATTGAAAAGGCAACTGGTAAAAAAATTCACAAAACAAATAAGAGAATTAATTTAAATACCGGTGAATTGGGTAAAAAAGATGGAAATATTTTTGAGTGGACGGAAAACTTTGATGGTTGTCAGGAAAATATATACTTTAATTTAAAAATGGTATGTGGCACTGGAGGTGCTCAAACAAGAACATTGAGGGAGGTTTACCATTTTATCTTAGCTCAGTTAAAATATCTTAATAAAGAACCAAACTCAATCATCTTTTTTGTTAATATATTAGATGGTGAAGAGAGTGGCAAGAGAATTAAATTATTTCCCACGCATAAACAAATATTTGTAGGGTCGTTGTTTGAGTGGGTTATATTCACCAGATGATATTAAGAGTAAAAGGTTAAAAGGTCCATGAGGTCAGAAGGATCACAGGTGTTTAAGTGGTCTAATGAATAAGGATAACATGTCAAAAGGTTAGAAGGTTCGTAAAGAACAGGGTGAGAGAAATATAGGTGTTTAGGGGCAATGAGGGAGGGAAAGAATTAATATGGAAGTGAATGGGTCAAAGATTAATCTGCCAGATGATATGTAGAAGAAGGATGATAGGTCTATAAGAGAAAACAAATATTTGTAGTGTTTGAGTGGTCTAATGAACAACATTAAGGATAGGTACTACAGACAAAAGGTTCATAAAGATGAGGGTGGGAGAAATAGAGGTGTTTATGATTTTTGAAAAAGACAAGGGGGTAAATGACATTAGATAGGGATTTCCCATGTTAAACGGAGGTGTCCCAGAAACAACATTATTACACTACTGGTGCCTCCAGTATGAGGTGATAATTCACCAAGAATTAACTGTCATGTATGGAGGTGAAATTTGTTAAGCGTCATCTGGAGTTGACATATTATATTCCGCATGCAGATTTCTTTAAAATGAGCAATGTCTCAATTTTTTATTTGCAGCGCTTTTGGAGATATAGAGGTAGAGGTGCAAAGTTTTTCGGGTGTTCCAAGATTGCGCCCCTTACCACGTGGCCTATAACGTCGTATTTATCATAAAAAAAAATTCAACAGCTGGAGTTGCACCTGTGGTGAAAATTTAATGTTCATCGGATCAACGGTGGCAGAGAAAATCATATTTATTCCGTGCAGATAAACAAACAAACAGACTCAAATGCAATACCCTCTCCTCTGGCGAGGGTAACGAGAACAGCACTCGATAGATAGCATACTTTCGCCAGGGTGAACAGTTTACGTGTTGTGTCCCACTGACAGGTCGCATCTGGATCAGGACGGGAACCTAATCAGGACGTGTCTTGTCACTTACCCAACTATTATGCCAAATTTTGTCAGAAATCGTCCACAACTTTGAGAAATATTGTTCCATATATAATTTTTGGCCCAAATCAATCAATGGTGAAGAATCACCTTCAAAAAATATTATCGTATCCGCGTCCGGATTTGGATCTTCACCAAAATCGAATCGATTCATCCTTTGTCACACACACAACCTGTCCACCAAGTTTAGTCAGAATTCATCCACAACTTTTTGAGATATCTTGTTCACAATCAAACAGACAAACATGCAGGGGTGAAACCATAATCTCCATTCACCTTTGGTGACGGAGGTTATGACAACAAAAGTGATAATAGCATAACATTATTGTTATTACAAAACATGACTAACATGAACATTTCCCCTCTCCCCAAGGAGGTTTTCCTGCTTGGACAAACACGGTGTTATCGTGTACAAATAGCTTATTGTGGCGTTTTGAAGGCCAACCCTTCCCGAAGTAAAAAAAATATTACAAAACAGAAACATGTATGATTCGCGAATGCTGCCACTGATGTAAGACATTCACTACTGCTGCTTAACATGAAAATGAAAGGGAGAAAACCTGAAGTTCTTGAGGGATTGATTATATGTTTATTGTGACCCCAGAGCCAAGCATGCCTGACCCAATATCTTCTGTAATCTGTACACCCCAGATGACATAATTATATGACCCTTCCTGCCACTCCCATATGGAGCAGGTACACAACTTAACCTGAAATAAATCAAAATTATATTGTTATATTTTGCTGTCGTTGCTGATATTTTCTTTCTGTTGTCATGACCCAAGCCACAGGACTGTTGAGAGCACATAATTCATGAAGATACACTCATGGAAACAAAAGCACATATAATGAATTGTTCTCTAACACTTTCATCACCAACAATGCTTATGTGTGGAGATTAATCCAGTCATCACAAAATTATGTTTACAAAAGTGTGACGTAATATTTTAATGTTCGGTATTTAAGATGCCATTCTACTGCAGTAAAGGACATCTCCAATTAAATCAGAGCAATACAACAACAGGTGCATGTACCTCTCATGATGACCGTTGGGATGCTCGTGGTGGACATGGGGATTGCTGTTGAGAGTCTCGGTGTTGGGATCGTTGAGAGTTTTGTAGAAAGGACAGGTGGCGTGGTTGGCACTAAATGTTCAACAAGAAGAAACAATTGTTATTGCAGTGAAACTCCAAAAATGAAAAGAAATTTCACATACGAATTACAATCATCGACACCTCAAAGACCCTTCTTTCAGATTCAGCAAATGCAATTGCTCAGTTTTCGTGAATGCTCTTAAACATTTATTTCATTTTATACGAATGACACTGTTGTTGCTTCAATCACATTTTGCCAATAAATTTCCTTCTCTGAACAATATTTAAAAGTTAAGTTGAGAATTTCTGTTAATAATGTTTAGTCTAGTAGGAAGACTAGGTCCCCCTGCACCCCTCGGAGATATACTTCTAATCAGTGTTTCTAGATTGGAAAAAATGTGTAGAAAATGACTAGCTATGGCCCCAAGCTGAAAAAATGTCCCACATACCATTTTTATGCAAATTACTGCTGCAAATTTTATGCAAAATTATGCAAATTTTATGCAAATTTTTGATGAGGAGTAGAGTTGAGGGGTCTTTGAGGGCTTCATCGAGGTGCTCTCGGTTGCAAGACTGGGTCATTCTGAGAAGCACAGCAGGGTCAGAGATCATGATGTTCTCCTCCTCAGTGAATCTCTCCATCAACAGCCTCTCCATTGCCTCACACACTGTTTTGAGGCAAAAGAGGGACTTTGCGTAGGCCTTTCCACTGAGAACACCTTTGAGAGATCCACTTGTTACTAGTTGTGCCTCAAAGAGAATCTCTGCATATCCAGAACCACGCATCTTGTGTCCAGTGAGCATCCCGATGTAGTTCATGGATGTGTGGAAGGGTCCAATCGTTACTACATGACTAGCAAATTCATTTGGCCAGCGCCAGATGATGGGAAGGGCTTTCATGCAGACACCCAGATCAAATGTATTCAGGACCCATCTCTGACCCACCTCAGCAGTTGCTGCCTCGGAACGCTTCAGTAGCTCACGAACAACTGCGTTGTCTGTGATCGGTTGGTGGATAGGCGTGCAGTAGTCGACTGTTGATTTGCTGGGTGGGGGAGAACCAGTTGCAGAGGTGAAACCCCCTAGCCCAGGCACAGGCTGCAGGCCATTGCCATGCCATGCAGGCACCAGGCACAGACCGATCACAGACAACGCAGTTGTTCGTGAGCTACTGAAGCGTTCCGAGGCAGCAACTGCTGAGGTGGGTCAGAGATGGGTCCTGAATACATTTGATCTGGGTGTCTGCATGAAAGCCCTTCCCATCATCTGGCGCTGGCCAAATGAATTTGCTAGTCATGTAGTAACGATTGGACCCTTCCACACATCCATGAACTACATCGGGATGCTCACTGGACACAAGATGCGTGGTTCTGGATATGCAGAGATTCTCTTTGAGGCACAACTAGTAACAAGTGGATCTCTCAAAGGTGTTCTCAGTGGAAAGGCCTACGCAAAGTCCCTCTTTTGCCTCAAAACAGTGTGTGAGGCAATGGAGAGGCTGTTGATGGAGAGATTCACTGAGGAGGAGAACATCATGATCTCTGACCCTGCTGTGCTTCTCAGAATGACCCAGTCTTGCAACCGAGAGCACCTCGATGAAGCCCTCAAAGACCCCTCAACTCTACTCCTCATCAAAAATTTGCATAAAATTTGCATAATTTTGCATAAAATTTGCAGCAGTAATTTGCATAAAAATGGTATGTGGGACATTTTTTCAGCTTGGGGCCATAGCTAGTCATTTTCTACACATTTTTTCCAATCTAGAAACACTGATTAGAAGTATATCTCCGGGGGGTGCAGGGGGACCTAGTCTTCCTACTAGACTAGTTGTTGACATAATTTAATGTGATGTTGCAGAGAAAGTTCTCAAGATTCCCTGTTATTGTCAGTTCACTCTTGATTACAACGAAAGTGGAAAGCAGGTGCTGTTGGTAGAAGGTGAAATGTAAAATCTAAAAATGCATTTTTATGCCTGTGTCGCTGAAAGCCAGAGGTATTATATTTTCGGGTTGTCCATCCGGCTGTCCGTCTGTAAATCAGCCGCGAAATGAAAAATTAAATCAGTCTGGAATAAATGAAGAAAACCACATGGGAGGAGAAAGCACAGAAACATTTCATGATCTGTAAAGGTTTGAGATGATAATGCCTGCATCAGACCGCAATGTCAGAGTGGGGATTGTTGAGAGTTTTGTGGAAAAGATTCATGTATGGAGGTGAAAAGTGGGCAATGTGGATCAAAGATGGAAAAAAATTAATGAAAGAACAGAGATGAGAAGGATGAGATGGATAAATAGATTGTCTCTGAGAGAAAGAAAACAAAGCTTCCAAATGAGAAAGAATATAAATCAATACTGGTGAAGAACTTGGGAAGAATAGACACAGTTGGTGTGGTCATGTGCAGCAATGGTGGAAAGATGAGGTTGTCCAGAATGGAATAACGCTCGTGGTAAAAGGAAAAAGCGAACAAATCGTTGAAAAAACACATGGAATGTAAATGTCAAGAAATATGAATGAAGAATGTTTGGGTGTGCATCAAATTAACACCATGGATCGAGCCCCATGGAGGAATTCCAGCATTTAAATAACCACCTGAAAAATGAGGGAAACAGTCGTGAGAGAATTCAATTGTTTTTGCACTCATGGAGGACCTTGTGCAGATACGACATGCACAGATGTGAAATCAGAAAATAATGTACTTTCATGTGAATTACAAAGGCAAGAAAGAATGGAGTAAAGAAAATGGCAGCAGAATATAAGGCACACACACACCCACGTGAACAACAAAGAGACCAGCAATGTTGCACCTCTTTACTTTTCATTTTACTCTCACTTTTGTGATGTGATCTCACACCCCGTCTCTTTCCTTGAGTGAAGTAAAGTTAAGTCGTGCAAGGGTATTTTATGTAGTGCTTTACAGTTGATCTGCCTTCCCCTTTTACCTCCATAATTGGGACAAGGAAGACTATTGGACATGGCAAATATATAAGTGCTGGGAAATTTTACCACAACTTCAACAGAAGTACGACACTAACCTCAGGTGCTGAAATATTTTTCCAATGAATGTGAACAAATGTCAGGAATCACCATCGGAGCATTTTTTTTGTGCAAATAAACAAATATATTTTCGTCGTTAAAAGGACGATGTGAACTCGGATTTTGGATCCTATATGGTAATAGCGAAAGCACACAGTCTCCTGAGAATTGTGGTAAAACACCAACAACAGAAATATCTTCCAACATTCAGAACAGACCGAAGCAACACATTGATAAGCAAAAACAGCAATAAGCTGCGTTTGTTCCTTTCAACCATAATGATGATAATGGCCACATAAATGAAAAAACATGTCAAAGAGCAACGTTGGACTTGATTAATGATTTCTCCTTCATCAATAAGACTGAAATATTACATTCAATGAAGAAAGTTTCGATTCATTCATTCAAAGAAAGCAAAATCAACAACAAAGAAAGAAAGCGAAATCAATGCATTTTAAAGTTGTATCAAAAATTATGGATTTGAGTCCATGAAAAATATTTTGCATTTTAAACAATTGTAATCATCATTGAGTTTTACTTTCACAAAAATTATACAAACAAATTACTTTAGTTACAAGAATATGAATTCGTTTCTGTTCAGGAAGAGGATGGTAGAAAGAGTGATAATAAATGTTGCCTCACAAAGCAGGTGCCATGTCCCTTTGATCAAATCTTACCGATTGGATAACAGCCCAAGGTTCCATGTTCATCGGCTTTGCATTCGTTGGTGTTCAAGTCACAGGTGAGAGAAACACAAGTGACATTTCCACCGGTTTGGCAGACGCACTGTTGGCTGCAATCCTCAGTAATGTAGGACTCATTGAGCTGAAGAGAAATCCTCAATGTCATTATTTCCGATACAATTGTGTGACAATCAAAAGCTCTCAAACAAAAGCTAAACAAAGGAAAAACATTCACAATTCATTCCTGTGTAAAGGACTCCTAAGTCGAGGGTTTTTATTCAGATGTCTCTATACTCACGTTGTAATAATTGTTATCCTGAATACAACCGCATTCCACTTCCTTGATGCAATGATCCACATCCCACAAAAGGCCAGGGTCACATACACAGCCCTCAACACAAGTGCTCTGTTTTAACTCTTTCGTTTCAGAATTGGAGCAAGTTGCAACAGTTTCAGGAACGCACGTTGAGTAGGAGCTATTTGATGGGCATTGTAGAGCTGAGAGATAAGAAAAGGCAATCCTGGTCATAAAGATGTCTGTAGTTACAATAATGATAATGCAACAATTACGCACCCATGCTTGCTATATTTGCTGCTGTCATTTATGAAAATAAATTGACAATCATATAAAGTCAATGCCATCTTACGGCAAAGTTCTGGTTTTCTCCATGTTGGCATTTTCACTCCATCAGCCGAACACGTGGTAAAGTAAGATTCCAAAGAATCGCACAGGGCTTCCTTATCCATGTCACGGACAACATATTCAAATACGCAGTCTTCGGATAAATGTTGTGGGCTGAGTTTGCCATGGCAAGCAGCAAAAGGTCCATCCTTGAGGAGCAGCATCCCACAAGAGTCGTTCTTTCTCGCTTTCTCCTTCAACGTTTCATTCAGGTACACGGTTGTGCCATCATCATCAACATCTCTGTGGGTTCAAACGAGAATCAAAATTAGCAATGCATTGTGGACGTGTTCATTTGAGGTGTTCCTGATATTCATCAATTAATTCTGAATCAAAAAGTTCCACACACACCAAATGTCAAACTGGATGTCGAAAGGTATTTATTTTTTGAAAGTAAAAAGAAAATGAAGAGCAACATACCTGTTGTTTTCATCACCAATCTTCCAGCTATTACCAAAATGTGCCGCATTATCCGTCGATGTGCCGTTCCTCATGACGAAGTCGTTACCGTTCTGGGTGTCCATGTTTCCACAGAGACCGCAGACCTTCTCAGAGAAGGTGTTTGGTAGAAGGACGCGCACAAAATGATGACCGTCGTACCCCACCTCAAGGCCAAAGTCTGTACTCAGGTGACGGAAGCGAGCCCAATGGCGCACAAGGAATGATTCTGATCCATTTGAAAATTTGTATGGCATGTTTTTAAGAACACCGTCCAGCTGTGGGAAATTAAATTTAGTTATTTATCGACAAATAAAAAGAACAAACATTGTCATGATGGCCGACGAAAAGGAAAAATGCAATAAATATCCAACCGATGATGTCAATGTAATAGTTAACGCGTACCTTGAACCGCTTGCTTCCGAAAAACTGTATTTCCTTTCCATAGACTTCAATGACCACTTCCCGGGTGTAGGAAACCCTGGTGTTCCCCTTGCGATGCTCATTCTTTACCAACACCCGCCAATTCGTTTCATTGCAAGGCTGTGCAAAGATATTTTTTAAATTCTCAGACTGTGCAGTGATTATCACCAATTATTCATCAACATCACATCACAATGTTAAATCAAATATTACTTTTTTTCACAAAAGTTTTATCACTTCATATTATAAATATCTGCACTCTTCTTCAATTAAACAAGCTTATTTCACCTTACCTGCACCATCACATATGTCGAAGTTCCTTGGAAATTAAATTTCTTTCCATCAAAGGTGATGTAGTGAGGATCTCCCCATCCCGTGCATTCTACGTTCAAAAGGCAATCAATCGTTGGAAATTATTTTTACAAATTCATTTTCAGTCTTTGCATTATCTTGTAACAAACCTATTTCTCAATCTTTGAAGTGCAAATCAAGCTCCATGATGCAAAAACCATCATAGTTTCATTTTGTAATAGATGATCAACGTGGTAAGAACAGCATGAACAAACTGTGATTAACTGTTCAAAAGTTTTAAACTTTCACCTCCTTTGAAAGATCTTTGGTTTAAAATGTAATCACACAAAAATACACAATTATTTTGTCTGTCTGTCTGTCTCTATGTCCGACCACCATTCATTCAGACGTTACTTGTCCAATTTCAACCAAATTTGATAGGAGAAAGAGAAATAAGGGTCATACGACGGAAGTTGCAGCAAATTCATTGGCCAACTCGCCACAGGGGTTTTCTGCCTTGGCCAAAATCCGTGGTAAGGTGAATATAGCTTATCATGGCGTTATTCAAGGCCGCCTCTAAAAGCACAAGTAACAAGAAAGAGCAATCAGAGATTGCAAACCCTCACCAGGAAGTGTTTTTAGTGGTTTTTAAGGCTTTTGTGTTAAAACAAATATGACGGCCGAACCATGTGACCGATGACGTAATCATTAATATTTTTTTCTCCACCAATTTAATGATGATGTCATAGCTGCCTCCGTGATGACATCATAAATTAAGTACAAAACGTAATCCGATCAAGATGGAATTTCTTGAGCGTCATCTTTGGATAAATTGGTGGAGAAAAAAAAGATGATGATGACATCATCGATCACGTGGTTCGGTCGCCATCTTGGAAAGATTTGCACCTCTGTATCTCTGAAAGTGATGCATAGAAAAAATTGAGACATGGCTCATTGTAAAGAACTATCCATGGCGAATAACATATGTTTTTGATGATGTCATTGGCGCCTCCAGGAAAAAAAAAAAAAAAAAAAATTGTTGCCTCCAGTATGAGGTGATAATTCAACAAGAATTAACTGTCATGTATGGAGGTGAAATTTGTTAAGCGTCATCTGGAGTTGACATATTATATTCCGCATGCAGATTTCTTTAAAATGAGCCATGTCTCAATTTTTTATTTGCAGCGCTTTTGGAGATATAGAGGTAGAGGTGCAAAGTTTTTCGGGTGTTCCAAGATTGCGCCCCTTACCACGTGGCCTATAACGTCGTATTTATCATTAAAAAATTCTACAGCTGGAGTTGCACCTGTGGTGAAAATTTAATGTTCATCGGATCAACGGTTGCAGAGAAAATCATATTTATTCCGTGCAGATAAACAAACAAACAGACAAACGGACTCAAATGCAATACCCTCTCCTCTGGCGAGGGTTACGAGAACAGCACTCGATAGATAGCATACTTTCGCCAGGGTGAACAGTTTACGTTTTGTGTCCCACTGACAGGTCGCATCTGGATCAGGACGTGAACCTAATCAGGACGTGTCTCGTCACTTACCCAACAATTATGCCAAATTTTGTCAGAACTCGTCCACAACTTTGAGAAATATTGTTCCATATATAATTTTTGGCCCAAATCAATCAATGGTGAAGAATCACCTTCAAAAAATATTATCGTATCCACGAAGATCCCAAATCAATCAGAGATTGCAAACGCTCACCAGGACATGGTTTTGATTGTTTTCAAGGATTTTGTGTTGAAACAAATATGACAGCCGAACCATGTGACCGATGACGTAGTCATTCATACTTTTGGCATGGAGGCGGTGTACTTTGAATGTATCTGGACTTGTCGATGATTTTGCTACATTTTATGAAGGTTGAAGGTTGTTTTTGGTTCCATTGTCAGTGTAATTTCATTATCATAGCGTATCACTGGGAATTAGAATATGTTCTTCATTCAAATTTTCCCTCACCTGTACTTGGAGGAGGTGTTGTTGTTGGTTCTGTGGGTGTTGGTGTCGATTCTGTGGATGTTGTTGGTGCAGTTCCAGTGCTTGTCTCTTCTGCAGAACACAACATTTTCATCATTGGTTGTGTTGTGATGATCAATCATAATTGTGTGAAGTTGTGTTGCTGCAAGAAATGTTGCTGGTTCCGACAGTGTGCATAATTCACGTCTCGTGGTGGTAAAGGGTATTATTGATGATTTTGTGACATTTGATGAAGGTTGAAGTTTTTTTGGGGTTCCATTGTCATTGAAATTTCATCATCATGACAGATCACTGAGAATTAGAATGTCTTCTTGGTTCAGGTTTTCCCTCACCTGTACTTGGAGGAAGTGTTCTTGTTGGTTCGGTGGGTGTTGGTGTGGGTTCTGTGGGTGTTGGTGTGGGTTCTGTGGATGTTGTTGGTACAGTTCCAGTGCTTGTCTCTTCTGCAGAAAACAACATTTTCATCATTGTTTGTGTTGTGATGATCAATCATAAGTGTGTGAAGTTGTGTTGCTGCAAGGAATGTTGATAGATCTGACAGGGTGCATAATTCATGTTTCGTGGTGGTAAAGGGCATTGTTGATGATTTTGTTGCATTTGATGAAGGTTGAAGTTTGTTTTTTTCGTTCCATTGTCATTGTACTTTCATTATCATGACAGATCACTGAGAATTAGAATGTGTTCTTAGTTCAGGTTTTCCCTCACCTGTACTTAGAGGAAGTGTTGGTGTGGATTCTGTGGGTGTTGGTGTGGGCTCTGTGGATGCTGGTGTGGGTTCTGTGGATGTTGTTGGTGCAGTTCCAGTGCTTGTCTCTTCTGCAGAAAACAACATTTTCATCATTGGTTGTGTTGTGATGATCAATCATAAGTGTGTGAAGTTGTGTTGCTGCAAGGAATGTTGCTCGTTCCGACACGGTGCATAACTCATGCCTTCTGGTAGTGAGGTGTATTATTGTACACCGCACCTTTCCTATGCCATCTCCAGGCGCTGCATAAAGTCATTGCCGGGCACCGAAGAGGGCTCGGCAATGACGCACGCTGAAAGGGAGTACTCAGTTTTCACTCCGGTTGTTTTCTTGTTTGTTTTTTGTTTGTCCGGGCGATATCTCACCCATCCTTTGAGCTAGGAAGTTGAAATTTCGGCACAATAGTGAGCAAGTAGTTTATCAAAAAAATGTATTTTTTGTTTTTTGATTAATCAATTAATTGATGAGTTATTTAATTATAAGCGATTCATTAAGTACTCATACATTTCCTTTCTCTACTGCCCATTATCTCAGGCATATTTTGAGTTCGGAAGCTGAGATCTTGACATGCCAATGACCCAGTGATTTGGCTGTAAAACATATTTTTGATTTATTGATTGATCAATTAATTGATGAGTTATGTAATTATTAGCGATTAATTAAGTACTTTGACATTTCCTTTCTCTTCTGGCCATTATCTCAGGCATCTTTTGAGTGAGGTAGCTGATATTTGGACATGTCAATGACCAAGTGATTTGGCTGTAAAATATGTTTTTGATTTATTGAATAATCAATTAGTTGATTAGTTATTTAATTATTAGCGATTAATTAAGTACTTATATATTTCCTTTCTCTTCTGGGCAATATCTCGGGCACCTTTTGAGCTCGGAAGCTGCTATTTGGACATGACAATGACCAAGTGATTTGGCTGTCAAGGCTATTTTGGATTTATTGATTAATCAATTAATCGATAAATTATTTAATTATTTGATTGATGACATTTTTTTTTTTTTTAAGTTACAGATTCGGATGAAATGATGGTGGATCATGTGTTCTGTCAGGCAATTGATTAATTATTTCTTTTTTTAAAGATTATTATTCATTTAATTTCATTATTCATCATTTATTTATTTTCTTTCTCATCTGGCCAATATCTCAAGCACCTTTTGAGCTGGGAAGCTGATATATGGACATGACAATGACCAAGTGATTTATCTGCAAAGGGTATTTTTGAATAATTGATTCATCAATTAATCGATGAATTATTTATTGATTAATAAATTAATTTTTTTTATTATTATTAATGACTTATTTAATTAAATTTCAAAAAGTTACAACTTCGGATGAAGCATGGGTGATTTAGTTATGCTATTAGCCAATTGATAAAGAAAATATTTTATGACAATCTTTCATTGATTTTAATTATGCATTTAATCAATCAAATATTGTGCACCTCTCCCTCCAAATACAGTCTCTATGAGCTGCACATCGGTATTGCCAGGCGCCAGGAGCGCCCCGGAAATGCAGCGCTGGTGTACATTTAATTATTTGGCATGGGGGCGGTGTACTTTGAATGTATCTGGACTTGTCGATGATTTTGTTACATTTGATGAAGGTTGAAGGTTGTTTTTGGTTCCATTGTCAGTGTAATTTCATTATCATAGCGTATCACTGGGAATTAGAATATGTTCTTCATTCAAATTTTCACTCACCTGTACTTGGAGGAGGTGTTGTTGTTGGTTCTGTGGGCGTTGGTGTCGATTCTGTGGATGTTGTTGGTGCAGTTCCAGTGCTTGTCTCTTCTGCAGAACACAACATTTTCATCATTGGTTGTGTTGTGATGATCAATCATAATTGTGTGAAGTTGTGTTGCTGCAAGGAATGTTGCTGGTTCCGACAGGGTGCATAATTCACGTCTCGTGGTGGCAAAGGGTATTATTGATGATTTTGTAACATTTGATGAAAGTTGAAGTTTTTTTGGGGTTCCATTGTCATTGAAATTTCATCATCATGACAGATCACTGATAATTAGAATGTGTTCTTGGTTCAGCTTTTCCCTCACCTGTACTTGGAGGAAGTGTTCTTGTTGGTTCGGTGGGTGTTGGTGTGGATTCTGTGGGTGTTGGTGTGGGTTCTGTGGGTGTTGGTGTGAGTTCTGTGGATGTTGTTGGTCCAGTTCCAGTGCTTGTCTCTTCTGCAGAAAAAAAATATTTTCATCATTGGTTGTGTTGTGATGATCAATCATAATTGTGTGAAGTTGTGTTGCTGCAAGGAATGTTGCTCGTTCCGACAGGGTGCATAATTCGCGTCTCGTGGTGGCAAAGGGTATTATTGATGATTTTGTGACATTTGATGAAGGTTGAATTTTTTTTCGAGTTCCATTGTCATTGAAATTTCATCATCATGATAGATCACTGAGAATTAGAATGTGTTCTTGGTTCAGGTTTTCCCTCACCTGTACTTGGAGGAAGGGTTCTTGTTGGTTCGGTGGGTGTTGGTGTGGGTTCTGTGGATGTTGTTGGTGCAGTTCCAGTGCTTGTCTCTTCTGCAGAAACAACATTTTCATCATTGGTTGTGTTGTGATTGTCAGTCATAATTGTGTGAAGTTGTGTTGCTGCAAGGAATGTTGCTCGTTCCGACAGGGTGCTTAATTCACGTCTCGTGGTGGTAAAGGGTATTATTGATGATTTTGTGACATTTGATGAAGGTTGAAGTTTTTTGGGGGTTCCATTGTCATTGAAATTTCATCATCATGACAGATCACTGAGAATTAGAATGTCTTCTTGGTTCAGGTTTTCCCTCACCTGTACTTGGAGGAAGTGTTCTTGTTGGTTCGGTGGATGTTGGTGTGGGTTCTGTGGGTGTTGGTGTGGGTTCTGTAGATGTTGTTGGTCCAGTTCCAGTGCTTGTCTCTTCTGCAGAAAACAACATTTTCATCATTGGTTGTGTTGTGATGATCAATCATAAGTGTGTGAAGTTGTGTTGCTGCAAGGAATGTTGATAAATCTGACAGGGTGCATAATTCATGGCTTGTGGTGGTAAAGGGCATTGTTGATGATTTTGTTGCATTTGATGAAGGTTGAAGTTTGTTTTTTTTCGTTCCATTGTCATTGTACTTTCATTATCATGACAGATCACTGAGAATTAGAATGTGTTCTTAGTTCAGGTTTTCCCTCACCTGTACTTGGAGGAAGTGTTGGTGTGGATTCTGTGGGTGTTGGTGTGGGCTCTGTGGATGCTGGTGTGGGTTCTGTGGATGTTGGTGTGGGTTCTGTGGATGTTGTTGGTGCAGTTCCAGTGCTTGTCTCTTCTGCAGAAAACAACATTTTCATCATTGTTTGTGTTGTGATTGTCAGTCATAATTGTGTGAAGTTGTGTTGCTGCAGGGACTGTTGCTCGTTCCGACAGGGTGCATAACTCATGCCTTGTGGTCGTGAGGTGTGTTATTGTACACCGCACCTTTCCTATGCCATCTCCAGGCGCTGCATGAAGTCATTGCCGGGCACCGAATGGGGCTCGGCAATGACGCACGCTGAAAGGGAGTACTCAGTTTTCACTCGGGTTGTTTTCTTGTGTGTTTGTTTGTTTGTCCGGGCGATATCTCACCCATCCTTTGAGCTAGGAAGTTCAAATTTCGGCACAATAGTGAGCAAGTAGTTTATCAAAAAAAAGTTTTTTTTGTTTTTTGATTAATCAATTAATTGATGAGTTATTTAATTATAAGCGATTAATTAAGTACTCATACATTTCCTTTCTCTACTGCCCATTATCTCAGGCATCTTTTGAGTTAGGAAGCTGAGATCTGGACATGCCAATGACCAAGTGATTTGGCTGTAAATTATATTTTTGATTTATTGATTAATCAATTAATTGATGAGTTATGTAATTATTAGCGACTAATTCAGTACTTTGACATTTCCTTTCTCTTCTGGCCATTATCTCAGGCATCTTTTGAGTGAGGAAGCTGATATTTGGACATGTCAATGACCAAGTGATTTGTCTGTAAAGGGTATTTTTAAATAATTGATTCATCAATTAATCGATGAATTATTTATTGATTCATAAATTAATTTTTTTATTTATTATTAATGACTTATTTAATTAAATTTCAAAAAGTTACATCTTCGGATGAAGCATGGGTGATTTAGTTATGCTATTAGCCAATTGATAAAGAAAATATTTTATGACAATCTTTCATTGATTTTAATTATGCATTTAATCAATCAAATATTGTGCACCTCTCCCTCCAAATACAGTCTCTATGAGCTGCACAGCGGTATTGCCGGGCGCCAGGAGCGCCCCGGCAATGCAGCGCTGGCGTACATTTAATTATTTGGCATGGGGGCAGTGTACTTTGAATGTATCTGTACTTGTCGATGATTTTGTTACATTTAATGAAGGTTGAAGGTTGTTTTTGGTTCCATTGTCAGTGTAATTTCATTATCATAGCGTATCACTGGGAATTAGAAAATGTTCTTCATTCAAATTTTCCCTCACCTGTACTTGGAGGAGGTGTTGTTGTTGGTTCTGTGGGCGTCGGTGTCGATTCTGTGGATGTTGTTGGTGCAGTTCCAGTGCTTGTCTCTTCTGCAGAACACAACATTTTCATCATTGGTTGTGTTGTGATTGTCAGTCATAATTGTGTGAAGTTGTGTTGCTGCAAGGAATGTTGCTCGTTCCGACAGGGTGCATAATTCACGTCTCGTGGTGGTAAAGGGTATTATTGATGATTTTGTGACATTTGATGAAGGTTGAAGTTTTTTGGGGGTTCCATTGTCATTGAAATTTCATCATCATGACAGATCACTGAGAATTAGAATGTCTTCTTGGTTCAGGTTTTCCCTCACCTGTACTTGGAGGAAGTGTTCTTGTTGGTTCGGTGGATGTTGGTGTGGGTTCTGTGGGTGTTGGTGTGGGTTCTGTAGATGTTGTTGGTCCAGTTCCAGTGCTTGTCTCTTCTGCAGAAAACAACATTTTCATCATTGGTTGTGTTGTGATGATCAATCATAAGTGTGTGAAGTTGTGTTGCTGCAAGGAATGTTGATAGATCTGACAGGGTGCATAATTCATGGCTCGTGGTGGTAAAGGGCATTGTTGATGATTTTGTTGCATTTGATGAAGGTTGAAGTTTTTTTTTTCGTTCCATTGTCATTGTACTTTCATTATCATGACAGATCACTGAGAATTAGAATGTGTTCTTAGTTCAGGTTTTCCCTCACCTGTACTTGGAGGAAGTGTTGGTGTGGATTCTGTGGGTGTTGGTGTGGGCTCTGTGGATGCTGGTGTGGGTTCTGTGGATGTTGGTGTGGGTTCTGTGGATGTTGTTGGTGCAGTTCCAGTGTTTGTCTCTTCTGCAGAAAACAACATTTTCATCATTGTTTGTGTTGTGATTGTCAATCATAATTGTGTGAAGTTGTGTTGCTGCAAGGAATGTTGCTCGTTCCGACAGGGTGCATAACTCATGCCTTGTGGTCGTGAGGTGTGTTATTGTACACCGCACCTTTCCTATGCCATCTCCAGGCGCTGCATGAAGTCATTGCCGGGCACCGAATGGGGCTCGGCAATGACGCACGCTGAAAGGGAGTACTCAGTTTTCACTCGGGTTGTTTTCTTGTTTGTTTGTTTGTTTGTCCGGGCAATATCTCACCCATCCTTTGAGCTAGGAAGTTCAAATTTCGGCACAATAGTGAGCAAGTAGTTTATCAAAAAAAAAGTATTTTTTGTTTTTTGATTAATCAATTAATTGATGAGTTATTTAATTATAAGCGATTAATTAAGTACTCATACATTTCCTTTCTCTACTGCCCATTATCTCAGGCATCTTTTGAGTTAGGAAGCTGAGATCTGGACATGCCAATGACCAAGTGATTTGGCTGTAAAATATATTTTTGATTTATTGATTAATCAATTAATTGATGAGTTATGTAATTATTAGCGATTAATTAAGTACTTTGACATTTCCTTTCTCTTCTGGCCATTATCTCAGGCATCTTTTGAGTGAGGTAGCTGATATTTGGACATGTCAATGACCAAGTGATTTGGCTGTAAAATATGTTTTTGATTTATGGAATAATCAATTAGTTGATTAGTTATTTAATTATTAGCGATTAATTAAGTACTTATATATTTCCTTTCTCTTCTGGGCAATATCTCGGGCACCTTTTGAGCTCGGAAGCTGCTATTTGGACATGACAATGACCAAGTGATTTGGCTGTCAAGGCTATTTTGGATTTATTGATTAATCAATTAATCGATAAATTATTTAATTATTTGATTGATGACAAATTTTTTTTTTTTAAGTTACAGATTCGGATGAAATGATGGTGGATCATGTGTTCTGTCAGGCAATTGATTAATTATTTCTTTTTTTAAAGATTATTATTCATTTAATTTCATTATTCATCATTTATTTATTTTCTTTCTCATCTGGCCAATATCTCAAGCACCTTTTGAGCTGTGAAGCTGATATATGGACATGACAATGACCAAGTGATTTCTCTGCAAAGGGTATTTTTGAATAATTGATTCATCAATTAATCGATGAATTATTTATTGATTAATAAATTAATTTTTTTTATTATTATTAATGACTTATTTAATTAAATTTCAAAAAGTTACAACTTCGGATGAAGCATGGGTGATTTAGTTATGCTATTAGCCAATTGATAAAGAAAATATTTTATGACAATCTTTCATTGATTTTAATTTTGCATTTAATCAATCAAATATTGTGCACCTCTCCCTCCAAATACAGTCTCTATGAGCTGCACATCGGTATTGCCAGGCGCCAGGAGCGCCCCGGAAATGCAGCGCTGGTGTACATTTAATTATTTGGCATGGGGGCGGTGTACTTTGAATGTATCTGGACTTGTCGATGATTTTGTTACATTTGATGAAGGTTGAAGGTTGTTTTTGGTTCCATTGTCAGTGTAATTTCATTATCATAGCGTATCACTGGGAATTAGAATATGTTCTTCATTCAAATTTTCACTCACCTGTACTTGGAGGAGGTGTTGTTGTTGGTTCTGTGGGTGTTGGTGTCGATTCTGTGGATGTTGTTGGTGCAGTTCCAGTGCTTGTCTCTTCTGCAGAACACAACATTTTCATCATTGGTTGTGTTGTGATGATCAATCATAATTGTGTGAAGTTGTGTTGCTGCAAGGAATGTTGCTGGTTCCGACAGGGTGCATAATTCACGTCTCGTGGTGGCAAAGGGTATTATTGATGATTTTGTAACATTTGATGAAAGTTGAAGTTTTTTTGGGGTTCCATTGTCATTGAAATTTCATCATCATGACAGATCACTGATAATTAGAATGTGTTCTTGGTTCAGCTTTTCCCTCACCTGTACTTGGAGGAAGTGTTCTTGTTGGTTCGGTGGGTGTTGGTGTGGATTCTGTGGGTGTTGGTGTGGGTTCTGTGGGTGTTGGTGTGAGTTCTGTGGATGTTGTTGGTCCAGTTCCAGTGCTTGTCTCTTCTGCAGAAAAAAAATATTTTCATCATTGGTTGTGTTGTGATGATCAATCATAATTGTGTGAAGTTGTGTTGCTGCAAGGAATGTTGCTCGTTCCGACAGGGTGCATAATTCGCGTCTCGTGGTGGCAAAGGGTATTATTGATGATTTTGTGACATTTGATGAAGGTTGAAGTTTTTTTGGAGTTCCATTGTCATTGAAATTTCATCATCATGATAGATCACTGAGAATTAGAATGTGTTCTTTGTTCAGGTTTTCCCTCACCTGTACTTGGAGGAAGGGTTCTTGTTGGTTCGGTGGGTGTTGGTGTGGGTTCTGTGGATGTTGTTGGTGCAGTTCCAGTGCTTGTCTCTTCTGCAGAACACAACATTTTCATCATTGGTTGTGTTGTGATGATCAATCATAAGTGTGTGAAGTTGTGTTGCTGCAAGGAATGTTGATAAATCTGACAGGGTGCATAATTCATGTCTCGTGGTGGTAAAGGGCATTGTTGATGATTTTGTTGCATTTGATGAAGGTTGAAGTTTTTTTTTTTTCGTTCCATTGTCATTGTACTTTCATTATCATGACAGATCACTGAGAATTAGAATGTGTTCTTAGTTCAGGTTTTCCCTCACCTGTACTTGGAGGAAGTGTTGGTGTGGATTCTGTGGGTGTTGGTGTGGGCTCTGTGGATGCTGGTGTGGGTTCTGTGGATGTTGGTGTGGGTTCTGTGGATGTTGTTGGTGCAGTTCCAGTGCTTGTCTCTTCTGCAGAAAACAACATTTTCATCATTGTTTGTGTTGTGATTGTCAGTCATAATTGTGTGAAGTTGTGTTGCTGCAGGGACTGTTGCTCGTTCTGACAGGGTGCATAACTCATGCCTTGTGGTCGTGACGTGTGTTATTGTACACCGCACCTTTCCTATGCCATCTCCAGGCGCTGCATGAAGTCATTGCCGGGCACCGAATGGGGCTCGGCAATG
This sequence comes from Myxine glutinosa, assembly GCF_964187855.1. NCBI lineage: Eukaryota > Metazoa > Chordata > Myxini > Myxiniformes > Myxinidae > Myxine > Myxine glutinosa. The sequence goes on from NC_136264.1 coordinate 23,735,362, forward strand.
ACGCACGCTGAAAGGGAGTACTCAGTTTTCACTCGGGTTGTTTTCTTGTGTGTTTGTTTGTTTGTCCGGGCGATATCTCACCCATCCTTTGAGCTAGGAAGTTCAAATTTCGGCACAATAGTGAGCAAGTAGTTTATCAAAAAAAAGTATTTTTTGTTTTTTGATTAATCAATTAATTGATGAGTTATTTAATTATAAGCGATTAATTAAGTACTCATACATTTCCTTTCTCTACTGCCCATTATCTCAGGCATCTTTTGAGTTAGGAAGCTGAGATCTGGACATGCCAATGACCAAGTGATTTGGCTGTAAATTATATTTTTGATTTATTGATTAATCAATTAATTGATGAGTTATGTAATTATTAGCAAATAATTCAGTACTTTGACATTTCCTTTCTCTTCTGGCCATTATCTCAGGCATCTTTTGAGTGAGGAAGCTGATATTTGGACATGTCAATGAACAAGTGATTTGTCTGTAAAGGGTATTTTTAAATAATTGATTCATCAATTAATCGATGAATTATTTATTGATTCATAAATTAATTTTTTTATTTATTATTAATGACTTATTTAATTAAATTTCAAAAAGTTACATCTTCGGATGAAGCATGGGTGATTTAGTTATGCTATTAGCCAATTGATAAAGAAAATATTTTATGACAATCTTTCATTGATTTTAATTATGCATTTAATCAATCAAATATTGTGCACCTCTCCCTCCAAATACAGTCTCTATGAGCTGCACAGCGGTATTGCCGGGCGCCAGGAGCGCCCCGGCAATGCAGCGCTGGCGTACATTTAATTATTTGGCATGGGGGCAGTGTACTTTGAATGTATCTGTACTTGTCGATGATTTTGTTACATTTAATGAAGGTTGAAGGTTGTTTTTGGTTCCATTGTCAGTGTAATTTCATTATCATAGCGTATCACTGGGAATTAGAAAATGTTCTTCATTCAAATTTTCCCTCACCTGTACTTGGAGGAGGTGTTGTTGTTGGTTCTGTGGGCGTCGGTGTCGATTCTGTGGATGTTGTTGGTGCAGTTCCAGTGCTTGTCTCTTCTGCAGAAACAACATTTTCATCATTGGTTGTGTTGTGATTGTCAGTCATAATTGTGTGAAGTTGTGTTGCTGCAAGGAATGTTGCTCGTTCCGACAGGGTGCTTAATTCACGTCTCGTGGTGGTAAAGGGTATTATTGATGATTTTGTGACATTTGATGAAGGTTGAAGTTTTTTGGGGGTTCCATTGTCATTGAAATTTCATCATCATGACAGATCACTGAGAATTAGAATGTCTTCTTGGTTCAGGTTTTCCCTCACCTGTACTTGGAGGAAGTGTTCTTGTTGGTTCGGTGGATGTTGGTGTGGGTTCTGTGGGTGTTGGTGTGGGTTCTGTAGATGTTGTTGGTCCAGTTCCAGTGCTTGTCTCTTCTGCAGAAAACAACATTTTCATCATTGGTTGTGTTGTGATGATCAATCATAAGTGTGTGAAGTTGTGTTGCTGCAAGGAATGTTGATAAATCTGACAGGGTGCATAATTCATGGCTTGTGGTGGTAAAGGGCATTGTTGATGATTTTGTTGCATTTGATGAAGGTTGAAGTTTGTTTTTTATCGTTCCATTGTCATTGTACTTTCATTATCATGACAGATCACTGAGAATTAGAATGTGTTCTTAGTTCAGGTTTTCCCTCACCTGTACTTGGAGGAAGTGTTGGTGTGGATTCTGTGGGTGTTGGTGTGGGCTCTGTGGATGCTGGTGTGGGTTCTGTGGATGTTGGTGTGGGTTCTGTGGATGTTGTTGGTGCAGTTCCAGTGCTTGTCTCTTCTGCAGAAAACAACATTTTCATCATTGTTTGTGTTGTGATTGTCAGTCATAATTGTGTGAAGTTGTGTTGCTGCAGGGACTGTTGCTCGTTCCGACAGGGTGCATAACTCATGCCTTGTGGTCGTGAGGTGTGTTATTGTACACCGCACCTTTCCTATGCCATCTCCAGGCGCTGCATGAAGTCATTGCCGGGCACCGAATGGGGCTCGGCAATGACGCACGCTGAAAGGGAGTACTCAGTTTTCACTCGGGTTGTTTTCTTGTGTGTTTGTTTGTTTGTCCGGGCGATATCTCACCCATCCTTTGAGCTAGGAAGTTCAAATTTCGGCACAATAGTGAGCAAGTAGTTTATCAAAAAAAAGTTTTTTTTGTTTTTTGATTAATCAATTAATTGATGAGTTATTTAATTATAAGCGATTAATTAAGTACTCATACATTTCCTTTCTCTACTGCCCATTATCTCAGGCATCTTTTGAGTTAGGAAGCTGAGATCTGGACATGCCAATGACCAAGTGATTTGGCTGTAAATTATATTTTTGATTTATTGATTAATCAATTAATTGATGAGTTATGTAATTATTAGCGACTAATTCAGTACTTTGACATTTCCTTTCTCTTCTGGCCATTATCTCAGGCATCTTTTGAGTGAGGAAGCTGATATTTGGACATGTCAATGACCAAGTGATTTGTCTGTAAAGGGTATTTTTAAATAATTGATTCATCAATTAATCGATGAATTATTTATTGATTCATAAATTAATTTTTTTATTTATTATTAATGACTTATTTAATTAAATTTCAAAAAGTTACATCTTCGGATGAAGCATGGGTGATTTAGTTATGCTATTAGCCAATTGATAAAGAAAATATTTTATGACAATCTTTCATTGATTTTAATTATGCATTTAATCAATCAAATATTGTGCACCTCTCCCTCCAAATACAGTCTCTATGAGCTGCACAGCGGTATTGCCGGGCGCCAGGAGCGCCCCGGCAATGCAGCGCTGGCGTACATTTAATTATTTGGCATGGGGGCAGTGTACTTTGAATGTATCTGTACTTGTCGATGATTTTGTTACATTTAATGAAGGTTGAAGGTTGTTTTTGGTTCCATTGTCAGTGTAATTTCATTATCATAGCGTATCACTGGGAATTAGAAAATGTTCTTCATTCAAATTTTCCCTCACCTGTACTTGGAGGAGGTGTTGTTGTTGGTTCTGTGGGCGTCGGTGTCGATTCTGTGGATGTTGTTGGTGCAGTTCCAGTGCTTGTCTCTTCTGCAGAACACAACATTTTCATCATTGGTTGTGTTGTGATTGTCAGTCATAATTGTGTGAAGTTGTGTTGCTGCAAGGAATGTTGCTCGTTCCGACAGGGTGCATAATTCACGTCTCGTGGTGGTAAAGGGTATTATTGATGATTTTGTGACATTTGATGAAGGTTGAAGTTTTTTGGGGGTTCCATTGTCATTGAAATTTCATCATCATGACAGATCACTGAGAATTAGAATGTCTTCTTGGTTCAGGTTTTCCCTCACCTGTACTTGGAGGAAGTGTTCTTGTTGGTTCGGTGGATGTTGGTGTGGGTTCTGTGGGTGTTGGTGTGGGTTCTGTAGATGTTGTTGGTCCAGTTCCAGTGCTTGTCTCTTCTGCAGAAAACAACATTTTCATCATTGGTTGTGTTGTGATGATCAATCATAAGTGTGTGAAGTTGTGTTGCTGCAAGGAATGTTGATAGATCTGACAGGGTGCATAATTCATGGCTCGTGGTGGTAAAGGGCATTGTTGATGATTTTGTTGCATTTGATGAAGGTTGAAGTTTTTTTTTTCGTTCCATTGTCATTGTACTTTCATTATCATGACAGATCACTGAGAATTAGAATGTGTTCTTAGTTCAGGTTTTCCCTCACCTGTACTTGGAGGAAGTGTTGGTGTGGATTCTGTGGGTGTTGGTGTGGGCTCTGTGGATGCTGGTGTGGGTTCTGTGGATGTTGGTGTGGGTTCTGTGGATGTTGTTGGTGCAGTTCCAGTGTTTGTCTCTTCTGCAGAAAACAACATTTTCATCATTGTTTGTGTTGTGATTGTCAATCATAATTGTGTGAAGTTGTGTTGCTGCAAGGAATGTTGCTCGTTCCGACAGGGTGCATAACTCATGCCTTGTGGTCGTGAGGTGTGTTATTGTACACCGCACCTTTCCTATGCCATCTCCAGGCGCTGCATGAAGTCATTGCCGGGCACCGAATGGGGCTCGGCAATGACGCACGCTGAAAGGGAGTACTCAGTTTTCACTCGGGTTGTTTTCTTGTTTGTTTGTTTGTTTGTCCGGGCAATATCTCACCCATCCTTTGAGCTAGGAAGTTCAAATTTCGGCACAATAGTGAGCAAGTAGTTTATCAAAAAAAAAGTATTTTTTGTTTTTTGATTAATCAATTAATTGATGAGTTATTTAATTATAAGCGATTAATTAAGTACTCATACATTTCCTTTCTCTACTGCCCATTATCTCAGGCATCTTTTGAGTTAGGAAGCTGAGATCTGGACATGCCAATGACCAAGTGATTTGGCTGTAAAATATATTTTTGATTTATTGATTAATCAATTAATTGATGAGTTATGTAATTATTAGCGATTAATTAAGTACTTTGACATTTCCTTTCTCTTCTGGCCATTATCTCAGGCATCTTTTGAGTGAGGTAGCTGATATTTGGACATGTCAATGACCAAGTGATTTGGCTGTAAAATATGTTTTTGATTTATGGAATAATCAATTAGTTGATTAGTTATTTAATTATTAGCGATTAATTAAGTACTTATATATTTCCTTTCTCTTCTGGGCAATATCTCGGGCACCTTTTGAGCTCGGAAGCTGCTATTTGGACATGACAATGACCAAGTGATTTGGCTGTCAAGGCTATTTTGGATTTATTGATTAATCAATTAATCGATAAATTATTTAATTATTTGATTGATGACAATTTTTTTTTTTTTAAGTTACAGATTCGGATGAAATGATGGTGGATCATGTGTTCTGTCAGGCAATTGATTAATTATTTCTTTTTTTAAAGATTATTATTCATTTAATTTCATTATTCATCATTTATTTATTTTCTTTCTCATCTGGCCAATATCTCAAGCACCTTTTGAGCTGGGAAGCTGATATATGGACATGACAATGACCAAGTGATTTCTCTGCAAAGGGTATTTTTGAATAATTGATTCATCAATTAATCGATGAATTATTTATTGATTAATAAATTAATTTTTTTTATTATTATTAATGACTTATTTAATTAAATTTCAAAAAGTTACAACTTCGGATGAAGCATGGGTGATTTAGTTATGCTATTAGCCAATTGATAAAGAAAATATTTTATGACAATCTTTCATTGATTTTAATTATGCATTTAATCAATCAAATATTGTGCACCTCTCCCTCCAAATACAGTCTCTATGAGCTGCACATCGGTATTGCCAGGCGCCAGGAGCGCCCCGGAAATGCAGCGCTGGTGTACATTTAATTATTTGGCATGGGGGCGGTGTACTTTGAATGTATCTGGACTTGTCGATGATTTTGTTACATTTGATGAAGGTTGAAGGTTGTTTTTGGTTCCATTGTCAGTGTAATTTCATTATCATAGCGTATCACTGGGAATTAGAATATGTTCTTCATTCAAATTTTCACTCACCTGTACTTGGAGGAGGTGTTGTTGTTGGTTCTGTGGGTGTTGGTGTCGATTCTGTGGATGTTGTTGGTGCAGTTCCAGTGCTTGTCTCTTCTGCAGAACACAACATTTTCATCATTGGTTGTGTTGTGATGATCAATCATAATTGTGTGAAGTTGTGTTGCTGCAAGGAATGTTGCTGGTTCCGACAGGGTGCATAATTCACGTCTCGTGGTGGCAAAGGGTATTATTGATGATTTTGTAACATTTGATGAAAGTTGAAGTTTTTTTGGGGTTCCATTGTCATTGAAATTTCATCATCATGACAGATCACTGATAATTAGAATGTGTTCTTGGTTCAGCTTTTCCCTCACCTGTACTTGGAGGAAGTGTTCTTGTTGGTTCGGTGGGTGTTGGTGTGGATTCTGTGGGTGTTGGTGTGGGTTCTGTGGGTGTTGGTGTGAGTTCTGTGGATGTTGTTGGTCCAGTTCCAGTGCTTGTCTCTTCTGCAGAAAAAAAAATTTTTCATCATTGGTTGTGTTTGTCAGTCATAATTGTGTGAAGTTGTGTTGCTGCAAGGAATGTTGCTCGTTCCGACAGGGTGCATAATTCACGTCTCGTGGTGGTAAAGGGTATTATTGATGATTTTGTGACATTTGATGAAGGTTGAAGTTTTTTGGGGGTTCCATTGTCATTGAAATTTCATCATCATGACAGATCACTGAGAATTAGAATGTCTTCTTGGTTCAGGTTTTCCCTCACCTGTACTTGGAGGAAGTGTTCTTGTTGGTTCGGTGGATGTTGGTGTGGGTTCTGTGAGTGTTGGTGTGGGTTCTGTAGATGTTGTTGGTCCAGTTCCAGTGCTTGTCTCTTCTGCAGAAAACAACATTTTCATCATTGGTTGTGTTGTGATGATCAATCATAAGTGTGTGAAGTTGTGTTGCTGCAAGGAATGTTGATAGATCTGACAGGGTGCATAATTCATGGCTCGTGGTGGTAAAGGGCATTGTTGATGATTTTGTTGCATTTGATGAAGGTTGAAGTTTTTTTTTTCGTTCCATTGTCATTGTACTTTCATTATCATGACAGATCACTGAGAATTAGAATGTGTTCTTAGTTCAGGTTTTCCCTCACCTGTACTTGGAGGAAGTGTTGGTGTGGATTCTGTGGGTGTTGGTGTGGGCTCTGTGGATGCTGGTGTGGGTTCTGTGGATGTTGGTGTGGGTTCTGTGGATGTTGTTGGTGCAGTTCCAGTGTTTGTCTCTTCTGCAGAAAACAACATTTTCATCATTGTTTGTGTTGTGATTGTCAATCATAATTGTGTGAAGTTGTGTTGCTGCAAGGAATGTTGCTCGTTCCGACAGGGTGCATAACTCATGCCTTGTGGTCGTGAGGTGTGTTATTGTACACCGCACCTTTCCTATGCCATCTCCAGGCGCTGCATGAAGTCATTGCCGGGCACCGAATGGGGCTCGGCAATGACGCACGCTGAAAGGGAGTACTCAGTTTTCACTCGGGTTGTTTTCTTGTTTGTTTGTTTGTTTGTTTGTCCGGGCGATATCTCACCCATCCTTTGAGCTAGGAAGTTCAAATTTCGGCACAATAGTGAGCAAGTAGTTTATCAAAAAAAAGTATTTTTTGTTTTTTGATTAATCAATTAATTGATGAGTTATTTAATTATAAGCGATTAATTAAGTACTCATACATTTCCTTTCTCTACTGCCCATTATCTCAGGCATCTTTTGAGTTAGGAAGCTGAGATCTGGACATGCCAATGACCAAGTGATTTGGCTGTAAAATATATTTTTGATTTATTGATTAATCAATTAATTGATGAGTTATGTAATTATTAGCGATTAATTAAGTACTTTGACATTTCCTTTCTCTTCTGGCCATTATCTCAGGCATCTTTTGAGTGAGGTAGCTGATATTTGGACATGTCAATGACCAAGTGATTTGGCTGTAAAATATGTTTTTGATTTATTGAATAATCAATTAGTTGATTAGTTATTTAATTATTAGCGATTAATTAAGTACTTATATATTTCCTTTCTCTTCTGGGCAATATCTCGGGCACCTTTTGAGCTCGGAAGCTGCTATTTGGACATGACAATGACCAAGTGATTTGGCTGTCAAGGCTATTTTGGATTTATTGATTAATCAATTAATCGATAAATTATTTAATTATTTGATTGATGACAATTTTTTTTTTTTTAAGTTACAGATTCGGATGAAATGATGGTGGATCATATGTTCTGTCAGGCAATTGATTAATTATTTCTTTTTTTAAAGATTATTATTCATTTAATTTCATTATTCATCATTTATTTATTTTCTTTCTCATCTGGCCAATATCTCAGGCACCTTTTGAGCTGGGAAGCTGATATATGGACATGACAATGACCAAGTGATTTCTCTGCAAAGGGTATTTTTGAATAATTGATTCATCAATTAATCGATGAATTATTTATTGATTAATAAATTATTATTTTTTATTATTATTAATGACTTATTTAATTAAATTTCAAAAAGTTACAACTTCGGATGAAGCATGGGTGATTTAGTTATGCTATTAGCCAATTGATAAAGAAAATATTTTATGACAATCTTTCATTGATTTTAATTATGCATTTAATCAATCAAATATTGTGCACCTCTCCCTCCAAATACAGTCTCTATGAGCTGCACATCGGTATTGCCGGGCGCCAGGAGCGCCCCGGAAATGCAGCGCTGGTGTACATTTAATTATTTGGCATGGGGGCGGTGTACTTTGAATGTATCTGGACTTGTCGATGATTTTGTTACATTTGATGAAGGTTGAAGGTTGTTTTTGGTTCCATTGTCAGTGTAATTTCATTATCATAGCGTATCACTGGGAATTAGAATATGTTCTTCATTCAAATTTTCACTCACCTGTACTTGGAGGAGGTGTTGTTGTTGGTTCTGTGGGTGTTGGTGTCGATTCTGTGGATGTTGTTGGTGCAGTTCCAGTGCTTGTCTCTTCTGCAGAACACAACATTTTCATCATTGGTTGTGTTGTGATGATCAATCATAATTGTGTGAAGTTGTGTTGCTGCAAGGAATGTTGCTGGTTCCGACAGGGTGCATAATTCACGTCTCGTGGTGGCAAAGGGTATTATTGATGATTTTGTAACATTTGATGAAAGTTGAAGTTTTTTTGGGGTTCCATTGTCATTGAAATTTCATCATCATGACAGATCACTGAGAATTAGAATGTGTTCTTGGTTCAGGTTTTCCCTCACCTGTACTTGGAGGAAGTGTTCTTGTTGGTTCGGTGGGTGTTGGTGTGGATTCTGTGGGTGTTGGTGTGGGTTCTGTGGGTGTTGGTGTGAGTTCTGTGGATGTTGTTGGTCCAGTTCCAGTGCTTGTCTCTTCTGCAGGAAAAAAATTTTTTCATCATTGGTTGTGTTGTGATTGTCAGTCATAATTGTGTGAAGTTGTGTTGCTGCAAGGAATGTTGCTCGTTCCGACAGGGTGCATAATTCACGTCTCGTGGTGGTAAAGGGTATTATTGATGATTTTGTGACATTTGATGAAGGTTGAAGTTTTTTGGGGGTTCCATTGTCATTGAAATTTCATCATCATGACAGATCACTGAGAATTAGAATGTCTTCTTGGTTCAGGTTTTCCCTCACCTGTACTTGGAGGAAGTGTTCTTGTTGGTTCGGTGGATGTTGGTGTGGGTTCTGTGAGTGTTGGTGTGGGTTCTGTAGATGTTGTTGGTCCAGTTCCAGTGCTTGTCTCTTCTGCAGAAAACAACATTTTCATCATTGGTTGTGTTGTGATGATCAATTATAAGTGTGTGAAGTTGTGTTGCTGCAAGGAATGTTGATAGATCTGACAGGGTGCATAATTCATGGCTCGTGGTGGTAAAGGGCATTGTTGATGATTTTGTTGCATTTGATGAAGGTTGAAGTTTTTTTTTTCGTTCCATTGTCATTGTACTTTCATTATCATGACAGATCACTGAGAATTAGAATGTGTTCTTAGTTCAGGTTTTCCCTCACCTGTACTTGGAGGAAGTGTTGGTGTGGATTCTGTGGGTGTTGGTGTGGGCTCTGTGGATGCTGGTGTGGGTTCTGTGGATTTTGGTGTGGGTTCTGTGGATGTTGTTGGTGCAGTTCCAGTGTTTGTCTCTTCTGCAGAAAACAACATTTTCATCATTGTTTGTGTTGTGATTGTCAATCATAATTGTGTGAAGTTGTGTTGCTGCAAGGAATGTTGCTCGTTCCGACAGGGTGCATAACTCATGCCTTGTGGTCGTGAGGTGTGTTATTGTACACCGCACCTTTCCTATGCCATCTCCAGGCGCTGCATGAAGTCATTGCCGGGCACCGAATGGGGCTCGGCAATGACGCACGCTGAAAGGGAGTACTCAGTTTTCACTCGGGTTGTTTTCTTGTGTGTTTGTTTGTTTGTCCGGGCGATATCTCACCCATCCTTTGAGCTAGGAAGTTCAAATTTCGGCACAATAGTGAGCAAGTAGTTTATCAAAAAAAAGTATTTTTTGTTTTTTGATTAATCAATTAATTGATGAGTTATTTAATTATAAGCGATTAATTAAGTACTCATACATTTCCTTTCTCTACTGCCCATTATCTCAGGCATCTTTTGAGTTAGGAAGCTGAGATCTGGACATGCCAATGACCAAGTGATTTGGCTGTAAAATATATTTTTGATTTATTGATTAATCAATTAATTGATGAGTTATGTAATTATTAGCGATTAATTAAGTACTTTGACATTTCCTTTCTCTTCTGGCCATTATCTCAGGCATCTTTTGAGTGAGGTAGCTGATATTTGGACATGTCAATGACCAAGTGATTTGGCTGTAAAATATGTTTTTGATTTATTGAATAATCAATTAGTTGATTAGTTATTTAATTATTAGCGATTAATTAAGTACTTATATATTTCCTTTCTCTTCTGGGCAATATCTCGGGCACCTTTTGAGCTCGGAAGCTGCTATTTGGACATGACAATGACCAAGTGATTTGGCTGTCAAGGCTATTTTGGATTTATTGATTAATCAATTAATCGATAAATTATTTAATTATTTGATTGATGACAATCTTTTTTTTTTTTAAGTTACAGATTCGGATGAAATGATGGTGGATCATATGTTCTGTCAGGCAATTGATTAATTATTTCTTTTTTTAAAGATTATTATTCATTTAATTTCATTATTCATCATTTATTTATTTTCTTTCTCATCTGGCCAATATCTCAGGCACCTTTTGAGCTGGGAAGCTGATATATGGACATGACAATGACCAAGTGATTTCTCTGCAAAGGGTATTTTTGAATAATTGATTCAACAAATAATCGATGAATTATTTATTGATTAATAAATTAATTTTTTTTATTATTATTAATGACTTATTTAATTAAATTTCAAAAAGTTACAACTTCGGATGAAGCATGGGTGATTTAGTTATGCTATTAGCCAATTGATAAAGAAAATATTTTATGACAATCTTTCATTGATTTTAATTATGCATTTAATCAATCAAATATTGTGCACCTCTCCCTCCAAATACAGTCTCTATGAGCTGCACATCGGTATTGCCGGGCGCCAGGAGCGCCCCGGAAGTGCAGCGCTGGTGTACATTTAATTATTTGGCATGGGGGCGGTGTACTTTGAATGTATCTGGACTTGTCGATGATTTTGTTACATTTGATGAAGGTTGAAGGTTGTTTTTGGTTCCATTGTCAGTGTAATTTCATTATCATAGCGTATCACTGGGAAATAGAATATGTTCTTCATTCAAATTTTCACTCACCTGTACTTGGAGGAGGTGTTGTTGTTGGTTCTGTGGGTGTTGGTGTCGATTCTGTGGATGTTGTTGGTGCAGTTCCAGTGCTTGTCTCTTCTGCAGAACACAACATTTTCATCATTGGTTGTGTTGTGATGATCAATCATAATTGTGTGAAGTTGTGTTGCTGCAAGGAATGTTGCTGGTTCCGACAGGGTGCATAATTCACGTCTCGTGGTGGCAAAGGGTATTATTGATGATTTTGTAACATTTGATGAAAGTTGAAGTTTTTTTGGGGTTCCATTGTCATTGAAATTTCATCATCATGACAGATCACTGAGAATTAGAATGTGTTCTTGGTTCAGGTTTTCCCTCACCTGTACTTGGAGGAAGTGTTCTTGTTGGTTCGGTGGGTGTTGGTGTGGATTCTGTGGGTGTTGGTGTGGGTTCTGTGGGTGTTGGTGTGAGTTCTGTGGATGTTGTTGGTCCAGTTCCAGTGCTTGTCTCTTCTGCAGGAAAAAAATATTTTCATCATTGGTTGTGTTGTGATGATCAATCATAATTGTGTGAAGTTGTGTTGCTGCAAGGAATGTTGCTCGTTCCGACAGGGTGCATAATTCGCGTCTCGTGGTGGCAAAGGGTATTATTGATGATTTTGTGACATTTGATGAAGGTTGAAGTTTTTTTGGAGTTCCATTGTCATTGAAATTTCATCATCATGATAGATCACTGAGAATTAGAATGTGTTCTTGGTTCAGGTTTTCCCTCACCTGTACTTGGAGGAAGGGTTCTTGTTGGTTCGGTGGGTGTTGGTGTGGGTTCTGTGGATGTTGTTGGTGCAGTTCCAGTGCTTGTCTCTTCTACAGAACACAACATTTTCATCATTGGTTGTGTTGTGATGATCAATCATAATTGTGTGAAGTTGTGTTGCTGCAAGGAATGTTGCTGGTTCCGACAGGGTGCATAATTCACTTCTCGTGGTGGTAAAGGGTATTATTGATGATTTTGTGACATTTGATGAAGGTTAAAGCTTTTTTGGGGTTCCATTGTCATTGAAATTTCATCATCATGACAGATCACTGAGAATTAGAATGTGTTCTTGGTTCAGGTTTTCCCTCACCTGTACTTGGAGGAGGTGTTCTTGTTGGTTCTGTGGGTGTTGGTGTGGGTTCTGTGGATGTTGTTGGTTCAGTTCCAGTGCTTGTCTCTTCTGCAGAAAACAACATTTTCATCATTGGTTGTGTTGTGATGATCAATCATAAGTGTGTGAAGTTGTGTTGCTGCAAGGAATGTTGATAAATCTGACAGGGTGCATAATTCATGTCTCGTGGTGGTAAAGGGCATTGTTGATGATTTTGTTGCATTTGATGAAGGTTGAAGTTTTTTTTTTTTCGTTCCATTGTCATTGTACTTTCATTATCATGACAGATCACTGAGATTTAGAATGTGTTCTTAGTTCAGGTTTTCCCTCACCTGTACTTGGAGGAAGTGTTGGTGTGGATTCTGTGGGTGTTGGTGTGGGCTCTGTGGATGCTGGTGTGGGTTCTGTGGATGTTGGTGTGGGTTCTGTGGATGTTGTTGGTGCAGTTCCAGTGTTTGTCTCTTCTGCAGAAAACAACATTTTCATCATTGTTTGTGTTGTGATTGTCAATCATAATTGTGTGAAGTTGTGTTGCTGCAAGGAATGTTGCTCGTTCCGACAGGGTGCATAACTCATGCCTTGTGGTCGTGAGGTGTGTTATTGTACACCGCACCTTTCCTATGCCATCTTCAGGCGCTGCATGAAGTCATTGCCGGGCACCGAATGGGGCTCGGCAATGACGCACGCTGAAAGGGAGTACTCAGTTTTCACTCGGGTTGTTTTCTTGTTTGTTTGTTTGTTTGTCCGGGCGATATCTCACCCATCCTTTGAGCTAGGAAGTTCAAATTTCGGCACAATAGTGAGCAAGTAGTTTATCAAAAAAAGTATTTTTTGTTTTTTGATTAATCAATTAATTGATGAGTTATTTAATTATAAGCGATTAATTAAGTACTCATACATTTCCTTTCTCTACTGCCCATTATCTCAGGCATCTTTTGAGTTAGGAAGCTAAGATCTGGACATGCCAATGACCAAGTGATTTGGCTGTAAAATATATTTTTGATTTATTGATTAATCAATTAATTGATGAGTTATGTAATTATTAGCGATTAATTAAGTACTTTGACATTTCCTTTCTCTTCTGGCCATTATCTCAGGCATCTTTTGAGTGAGGTAGCTGATATTTGGACATGTCAATGACCAAGTGATTTGGCTGTAAAATATGTTTTTGATTTATTGAATAATCAATTAGTTGATTAGTTATTTAATTATTAGCGATTAATTAAGTACTTATATATTTCCTTTCTCTTCTGGGCAATATCTCGGGCACCTTTTGAGCTCGGAAGCTGCTATTTGGACATGACAATGACCAAGTGATTTGGCTGTCAAGGCTATTTTGGATTTATTGATTAATCAATTAATCGATAAATTATTTAATTATTTGATTGATGACAATCTTTTTTTTTTTTAAGTTACAGATTCGGATGAAATGATGGTGGATCATATGTTCTGTCAGGCAATTGATTAATTATTTCTTTTTTTTAAGATTATTATTCATTTAATTTCATTATTCATCATTTATTTATTTTCTTTCTCATCTGGCCAATATCTCAGGCACCTTTTGAGCTGGGAAGCTGATATATGGACATGACAATGACCAAGTGATTTCTCTGCAAAGGGTATTTTTGAATAATTGATTCATCAATTAATCGATTAATTATTTATTGATTAATAAATTATTATTATTTATTATTATTAATGACTTATTTAATTAAATTTCAAAAAGTTACAACTTCGGATGAAGCATGGGTGATTTAGTTATGCTATTAGCCAATTGATAAAGAAAATATTTTATGACAATCTTTCATTGATTTTAATTATGCATTTAATCAATCAAATATTGTGCACCTCTCCCTCCAAATACAGTCTCTATGAGCTGCACATCAGTATTGCCGGGCGCCAGGAGCGCCCCGGAAATGCAGCGCTGGTGTACATTTAATTATTTGGCATGGGGGCGGTGTACTTTGAATGTATCTGGACTTGTCGATGATTTTCTTACATTTGATGAAGGTTGAAGGTTGTTTTTGGTTCCATTGTCAGTGTAATTTCATTATCATAGCGTATCACTGGGAATTAGAATATGTTCTTCATTCAAATTTTCACTCACCTGTACTTGGAGGAGGTGTTGTTGTTGGTTCTGTGGGTGTTGGTGTCGATTCTGTGGATGTTGTTGGTGCAGTTCCAGTGCTTGTCTCTTCTGCAGAACACAACATTTTCATCATTGGTTGTGTTGTGATGATCAATCATAATTGTGTGATGTTGTGTTGCTGCAAGGAATGTTGCTGGTTCCGACAGGGTGCATAATTCACGTCTCGTGGTGGCAAAGGGTATTATTGATGATTTTGTAACATTTGATGAAAGTTGAAGTTTTTTTGGGGTTCCATTGTCATTGAAATTTCATCATCATGACAGATCACTGAGAATTAGAATGTGTTCTTGGTTCAGGTTTTCCCTCACCTGTACTTGGAGGAAGTGTTCTTGTTGGTTCGGTGGGTGTTGGTGTGGATTCTGTGGGTGTTGGTGTGGGTTCTGTGGGTGTTGGTGTGAGTTCTGTGGATGTTGTTGGTCCAGTTCCAGTGCTTGTCTCTTCTGCAGAAAAAAAATATTTTCATCATTGGTTGTGTTGTGATGATCAATCATAATTGTGTGAAGTTGTGTTGCTGCAAGGAATGTTGCTCGTTCCGACAGGGTGCATAATTCGCGTCTCGTGGTGGCAAAGGGTATTATTGATGATTTTGTGACATTTGATGAAGGTTGAAGTTTTTTTGGAGTTCCATTGTCATTGAAATTTCATCATCATGATAGATCACTGAGAATTAGAATGTGTTCTTGGTTCAGGTTTTCCCTCACCTGTACTTGGAGGAAGGGTTCTTGTTGGTTCGGTGGGTGTTGGTGTGGGTTCTGTGGATGTTGTTGGTGCAGTTCCAGTGCTTGTCTCTTCTACAGAACACAACATTTTCATCATTGGTTGTGTTGTGATGATCAATCATAATTGTGTGAAGTTGTGTTGCTGCAAGGAATGTTGCTGGTTCCGACAGGGTGCATAATTCACTTCTCATGGTGGTAAAGGGTATTATTGATGATTTTGTGACATTTGATGAAGGTTAAAGCTTTTTTGGGGTTCCATTGTCATTGAAATTTCATCATCATGACAGATCACTGAGAATTAGAATGTGTTCTTGGTTCAGGTTTTCCCTCACCTGTACTTGGAGGAGGTGTTCTTGTTGGTTCTGTGGGTGTTGGTGTGGGTTCTGTGGATGTTGTTGGTTCAGTTCCAGTGCTTGTCTCTTCTGCAGAAAACAACATTTTCATCATTGGTTGTGTTGTGATGATCAATCATAAGTGTGTGAAGTTGTGTTGCTGCAAGGAATGTTGATAGATCTGACAGGGTGCATAATTCATGGCTCGTGGTGGTAAAGGGCATTGTTGATGATTTTATTGCATTTGATGAAGGTTGAAGTTTTTTTTTTCGTTCCATTGTCATTGTACTTTCATTATCATGACAGATCACTGAGAATTAGAATGTGTTCTTAGTTCAGGTTTTCCCTCACCTGTACTTGGAGGAAGTGTTGGTGTGGATTCTGTGGGTGTTGGTGTCGGCTCTGTGGATGCTGGTGTGGGGTCTGTGGATGTTGGTGTGGGTTCTGTGGATGTTGTTGGTGCAGTTCCAGTGTTTGTCTCTTCTGCAGAAAACAACATTTTCATCATTGTTTGTGTTGTGATTGTCAGTCATAATTGTGTGAAGTTATGTTGCTGCAAGGAATGTTGCTCATTCCCACAGGGTGCATAACTCATGCCTTGTGGTCGTGAGGTGTGTTATTGTACACCGCACCTTTCCTATGCCATCTCCAGGCGCTGCATGAAGTCATTGCCGGGCACCGAATGGGGCTCGGCAATGACGCACGCTGAAAGGGAGTACTCAGTTTTCACTCGGGTTGTTTTCTTGTTTGTTTGTTTGTTTGTCCGGGCGATATCTCACCCATCCTTTGAGCTAGGAAGTTCAAATTTCGGCACAATAGTGAGCAAGTAGTTTATCAAAAAAGCATTTTTTGTTTTTTGATTAATCAATTAATTGATGAGTTATTTAATTATAAGCGATTAATTAAGTACTCATACATTTCCTTTCTCTACTGCCCATTATCTCAGGCATCTTTTGAGTTAGGAAGCTGAGATCTGGACATGCCAATGACCAAGTGATTTGGCTGTAAAATATATTTTTGATTTATTGATTAATCAATTAATTGATGAGTTATGTAATTATTAGCGATTAATTAAGTACTTTGACATTTCCTTTCTCTTCTGGCCATTATCTCAGGCATATTTTGAGTTAGGAAGCTGAGATCTGGACATGCCAATGACCAAGTGATTTGGCTGTAAAACGTATTTTTGATTTATTGATTAATCAATTAGTTGATTAGTTGTTTAATTATTAGCGATTAATTAAGTACTTATATATTTCCTTTCTCTTCTGGGCAATATCTCAGGCACCTTTTGAGCTCGGAAGCTGCTATTTGGACATGACAATGACCAAGTGATTTGGCTGTCAAGGCTATTTTGGATTTATTGATTAATCAATTAATCGATTAATTATTTAATTATTTGATTGATGACAATTTTTTTCTTTTTTTTAAGTTACAGATTCGGATGAAATGATGGTGGTTCATGTGTTCTGTCAGGCAATTGATTAATTATTTCATTTTTAAAAGATTATTATTTATTTAATTTCATTATTCATCATTTATTTATTTTCTTTCTCATCTGCCAATATCTCAGGCACCTTTGGAGCTGGGAAGCTGATATATGGACAACAATGACCAAGTGATTTGTCTGTAAAGGGTATTTTTGAATAATTGATTCATCAATTAATCGATGAATTATTTATTGATTAATAAATTAATTTTTTTTATTATTATTAATGACTTATTTAATTAAATTTCAAAAAGTTACATCTTTGGATAAAGCATGGGTGATTTAGTTATGCTATTAGCCAATTGATAAAGAAAATATTTTTTGACAATATTTCATTGATTTTAATTATGCATTTAATCAATCAAATATTGTGCACCTCTCCCTCCAAATATAATCTCTATGAGCTGCACATCGGTATTGCCGGGCGCCAGGAGCGCCCCGGAAATGCAGCGCTGGCGTACATTTAATTATTTGGCATGGGGGCGGTGTACTTTGAATGTATCTGGACTTGTCGATGATTTTGTTACATTTGATGAAGGTTGAAGGTTGTTTTTGGTTCCATTGTCAGTGTAATTTCATTATCATAGCGTATCACTGGGAATTAGAATATGTTCTTCATTCAAATTTTCCCTCACCTGTACTTGGAGGAGGTGTTGTTGTTGGTTCTGTGGGTGATGGTGTCGATTCTGTGGATGTTGTTGGTGCAGTTCCAGTGCTTGTCTCTTCTGCAGAACACAACATTTTCATCATTGGTTGTGTTGTGATGATCAATCATAATTGTGTGAAGTTGTGTTGCTGCAAGGAATGTTGCTGGTTCCGACAGGGTGCATAATTCACGTCTCGTGGTGGTAAAGGGTATTATTGATGATTTTGTGACATTTGATGAAGGTTGAAGTTTTTTGGGGGTTCCATTGTCATTGAAATTTCATCATCATGACAGATCACTGATAATTAGAATGTCTTCTTGGTTCAGGTTTTCCCTCACCTGTACTTGGAGGAAGTGTTCTTGTTGGTTCGGTGGATTTTGGTGTGGGTTCTGTGGGTGTTGGTGTGGGTTCTGTAGATGTTGTTGGTCCAGTTCCAGTGCTTGTCTCTTCTGCAGAAAACAACATTTTCATCATTCGTTGTGTTGTGATGATCAATCATAAGTGTGTGAAGATGTGTTGCTGCAAGGAATGTTGATAGATCTGACAGGGTGCATAATTCATGGCTCGTGGTGGTAAAGGGCATTGTTGATGATTTTGTTGCATTTGATGAAGGTTGAAGTTTTTTTTTTCGTTCCATTGTCATTGTACTTTCATTATCATGACAGATCACTGAGAATTAGAATGTGTTCTTAGTTCAGGTTTTCCCTCACCTGTACTTGGAGGAAGTGTTGGTGTGGATTCTGTGGGTGTTGGTGTGGGCTCTGTGGATGCTGGTGTGGGTTCTGTGGATGTTGGTGTGGGTTCTGTGGATGTTGTTGGTGCAGTTCCAGTGTTTGTCTGTTCTGCAGAAAACAACATTTTCATCATTGTTTGTGTTGTGATTGTCAGTCATAATTGTGTGAAGTTGTGTTGCTGCAAGGAATGTTGCTGTTCCGACAGGGTGCATAACTCATGCCTTGTGGTCGTGAGGTGTGTTATTGTACACCGCACCTTTCCTATGCCATCTCCAGGCGCTGCATGAAGTCATTGCCGGGCACCGAATGGGGCTCGGCAATGACGCACGCTGAAAGGCAGTACTCAGTTTTCACTCGGGTTGTTTTCTTGTTTGTTTGTTTGTTTGTCCGGGCGATATCTCACCCATCCTTTGAGCTAGGAAGTTCAAATTTCGGCACAATAGTGAGCAAGTAGTTTATCAAAAAAAAGTATTTTTTGTTTTTTGATTAATCAATTAATTGATGAGTTATTTAATTATAAGCGATTAATTAAGTACTCATACATTTCCTTTCTCTACTGCCCATTATCTCAGGCATCTTTTGAGTTAGGAAGCTGAGATCTGGACATGCCAATGACCAAGTGATTTGGCTGTAAAATATATTTTTGATTTATTGATTAATCAATTAATTGATGAGTTATGTAATTATTAGCGATTAATTAAGTACTTTGACATTTCCTTTCTCTTCTGGCCATTATCTCAGGCATCTTTTGAGTGAGGTAGCTGATATTTGGACATGTCAATGACCAAGTGATTTGGCTGTAAAATATGTTTTTGATTTATTGAATAATCAATTAGTTGATTAGTTATTTAATTATTAGCGATTAATTAAGTACTTATATATTTCCTTTCTCTTCTGGGCAATATCTCAGGCACCTTTTGAGCTCGGAAGCTGCTATTTGGACATGACAATGACCAAGTGATTTGGCTGTCAAGGCTATTTTGGATTTATTGATTAATCAATTAATCGATAAATTATTTAATTATTTGATTGATGACAATTTTTTTTTTTTTAAGTTACAGATTCGGATGAAATGATGGTGGATCATGTGTTGTGTCAGGCAATTGATTAATTATTTCTTTTTTTAAAGATTATTATTCATTTAATTTCATTATTCATCATTTATTTATTTTCTTTCTCATCTGGCCAATATCTCAGGCACCTTTTGAGCTGGGAAGCTGATATATGGACATGACAATGACCAAGTGATTTCTCTGCAAAGGGTATTTTTGAATCATTGATTCATCAATTAATCGATTAATTATTTATTGATTAATAAATTATTATTATTTATTATTATTAATGACTTATTTAATTAAATTTCAAAAAGTTACAACTTCGGATGAAGCATGGGTGATTTAGTTATGCTATTAGCCAATTGATAAAGAAAATATTTTATGACAATCTTTCATTGATTTTAATTATGCATTTAATCAATCAAATATTGTGCACCTCTCCCTCCAAATACAGTCTCTATGAGCTGCACATCAGTATTGCCGGGCGCCAGGAGCGCCCCGGAAATGCAGCGCTGGTGTACATTTAATTATTTGGCATGGGGGCGGTGTACTTTGAATGTATCTGGACTTGTCGATGATTTTGTTACATTTGATGAAGGTTGAAGGTTGTTTTTGGTTCCATTGTCAGTGTAATTTCATTATCATAGCGTATCACTGGGAATTAGAATATGTTCTTCATTCAAATTTTCACTCACCTGTACTTGGAGGAGGTGTTGTTGTTGGTTCTGTGGGTGTTGGTGTCGATTCTGTGGATGTTGTTGGTGCAGTTCCAGTGCTTGTCTCTTCTGCAGAACACAACATTTTCATCATTGGTTGTGTTGTGATGATCAATCATAATTGTGTGATGTTGTGTTGCTGCAAGGAATGTTGCTGGTTCCGACAGGGTGCATAATTCACGTCTCGTGGTGGCAAAGGGTATTATTGATGATTTTGTAACATTTGATGAAAGTTGAAGTTTTTTTGGGGTTCCATTGTCATTGAAATTTCATCATCATGACAGATCACTGAGAATTAGAATGTGTTCTTGGTTCAGGTTTTCCCTCACCTGTACTTGGAGGAAGTGTTCTTGTTGGTTCGGTGGGTGTTGGTGTGGATTCTGTGGGTGTTGGTGTGGGTTCTGTGGGTGTTGGTGTGAGTTCTGTGGATGTTGTTGGTCCAGTTCCAGTGCTTGTCTCTTCTGCAGAAAAAAAATATTTTCATCATTGGTTGTGTTGTGATGATCAATCATAATTGTGTGAAGTTGTGTTGCTGCAAGGAATGTTGCTCGTTCCGACAGGGTGCATAATTCGCGTCTCGTGGTGGCAAAGGGTATTATTGATGATTTTGTGACATTTGATGAAGGTTGAAGTTTTTTTGGAGTTCCATTGTCATTGAAATTTCATCATCATGATAGATCACTGAGAATTAGAATGTGTTCTTGGTTCAGGTTTTCCCTCACCTGTACTTGGAGGAAGGGTTCTTGTTGGTTCGGTGGGTGTTGGTGTGGGTTCTGTGGATGTTGTTGGTGCAGTTCCAGTGCTTGTCTCTTCTACAGAACACAACATTTTCATCATTGGTTGTGTTGTGATGATCAATCATAATTGTGTGAAGTTGTGTTGCTGCAAGGAATGTTGCTGGTTCCGACAGGGTGCATAATTCACTTCTCATGGTGGTAAAGGGTATTATTGATGATTTTGTGACATTTGATGAAGGTTAAAGCTTTTTTGGGGTTCCATTGTCATTGAAATTTCATCATCATGACAGATCACTGAGAATTAGAATGTGTTCTTGGTTCAGGTTTTCCCTCACCTGTACTTGGAGGAGGTGTTCTTGTTGGTTCTGTGGGTGTTGGTGTGGGTTCTGTGGATGTTGTTGGTTCAGTTCCAGTGCTTGTCTCTTCTGCAGAAAACAACATTTTCATCATTGGTTGTGTTGTGATGATCAATCATAAGTGTGTGAAGTTGTGTTGCTGCAAGGAATGTTGATAGATCTGACAGGGTGCATAATTCATGGCTCGTGGTGGTAAAGGGCATTGTTGATGATTTTATTGCATTTGATGAAGGTTGAAGTTTTTTTTTTCGTTCCATTGTCATTGTACTTTCATTATCATGACAGATCACTGAGAATTAGAATGTGTTCTTAGTTCAGGTTTTCCCTCACCTGTACTTGGAGGAAGTGTTGGTGTGGATTCTGTGGGTGTTGGTGTCGGCTCTGTGGATGCTGGTGTGGGGTCTGTGGATGTTGGTGTGGGTTCTGTGGATGTTGTTGGTGCAGTTCCAGTGTTTGTCTCTTCTGCAGAAAACAACATTTTCATCATTGTTTGTGTTGTGATTGTCAGTCATAATTGTGTGAAGTTATGTTGCTGCAAGGAATGTTGCTCATTCCCACAGGGTGCATAACTCATGCCTTGTGGTCGTGAGGTGTGTTATTGTACACCGCACCTTTCCTATGCCATCTCCAGGCGCTGCATGAAGTCATTGCCGGGCACCGAATGGGGCTCGGCAATGACGCACGCTGAAAGGGAGTACTCAGTTTTCACTCGGGTTGTTTTCTTGTTTGTTTGTTTGTTTGTCCGGGCGATATCTCACCCATCCTTTGAGCTAGGAAGTTCAAATTTCGGCACAATAGTGAGCAAGTAGTTTATCAAAAAAGCATTTTTTGTTTTTTGATTAATCAATTAATTGATGAGTTATTTAATTATAAGCGATTAATTAAGTACTCATACATTTCCTTTCTCTACTGCCCATTATCTCAGGCATCTTTTGAGTTAGGAAGCTGAGATCTGGACATGCCAATGACCAAGTGATTTGGCTGTAAAATATATTTTTGATTTATTGATTAATCAATTAATTGATGAGTTATGTAATTATTAGCGATTAATTAAGTACTTTGACATTTCCTTTCTCTTCTGGCCATTATCTCAGGCATATTTTGAGTTAGGAAGCTGAGATCTGGACATGCCAATGACCAAGTGATTTGGCTGTAAAACGTATTTTTGATTTATTGATTAATCAATTAGTTGATTAGTTGTTTAATTATTAGCGATTAATTAAGTACTTATATATTTCCTTTCTCTTCTGGGCAATATCTCAGGCACCTTTTGAGCTCGGAAGCTGCTATTTGGACATGACAATGACCAAGTGATTTGGCTGTCAAGGCTATTTTGGATTTATTGATTAATCAATTAATCGATTAATTATTTAATTATTTGATTGATGACAATTTTTTTCTTTTTTTTAAGTTACAGATTCGGATGAAATGATGGTGGTTCATGTGTTCTGTCAGGCAATTGATTAATTATTTCATTTTTAAAAGATTATTATTTATTTAATTTCATTATTCATCATTTATTTATTTTCTTTCTCATCTGCCAATATCTCAGGCACCTTTGGAGCTGGGAAGCTGATATATGGACAACAATGACCAAGTGATTTGTCTGTAAAGGGTATTTTTGAATAATTGATTCATCAATTAATCGATGAATTATTTATTGATTAATAAATTAATTTTTTTTATTATTATTAATGACTTATTTAATTAAATTTCAAAAAGTTACATCTTTGGATAAAGCATGGGTGATTTAGTTATGCTATTAGCCAATTGATAAAGAAAATATTTTTTGACAATATTTCATTGATTTTAATTATGCATTTAATCAATCAAATATTGTGCACCTCTCCCTCCAAATATAATCTCTATGAGCTGCACATCGGTATTGCCGGGCGCCAGGAGCGCCCCGGAAATGCAGCGCTGGCGTACATTTAATTATTTGGCATGGGGGCGGTGTACTTTGAATGTATCTGGACTTGTCGATGATTTTGTTACATTTGATGAAGGTTGAAGGTTGTTTTTGGTTCCATTGTCAGTGTAATTTCATTATCATAGCGTATCACTGGGAATTAGAATATGTTCTTCATTCAAATTTTCCCTCACCTGTACTTGGAGGAGGTGTTGTTGTTGGTTCTGTGGGTGATGGTGTCGATTCTGTGGATGTTGTTGGTGCAGTTCCAGTGCTTGTCTCTTCTGCAGAACACAACATTTTCATCATTGGTTGTGTTGTGATGATCAATCATAATTGTGTGAAGTTGTGTTGCTGCAAGGAATGTTGCTGGTTCCGACAGGGTGCATAATTCACGTCTCGTGGTGGTAAAGGGTATTATTGATGATTTTGTGACATTTGATGAAGGTTGAAGTTTTTTGGGGGTTCCATTGTCATTGAAATTTCATCATCATGACAGATCACTGATAATTAGAATGTCTTCTTGGTTCAGGTTTTCCCTCACCTGTACTTGGAGGAAGTGTTCTTGTTGGTTCGGTGGATTTTGGTGTGGGTTCTGTGGGTGTTGGTGTGGGTTCTGTAGATGTTGTTGGTCCAGTTCCAGTGCTTGTCTCTTCTGCAGAAAACAACATTTTCATCATTCGTTGTGTTGTGATGATCAATCATAAGTGTGTGAAGATGTGTTGCTGCAAGGAATGTTGATAGATCTGACAGGGTGCATAATTCATGGCTCGTGGTGGTAAAGGGCATTGTTGATGATTTTGTTGCATTTGATGAAGGTTGAAGTTTTTTTTTTCGTTCCATTGTCATTGTACTTTCATTATCATGACAGATCACTGAGAATTAGAATGTGTTCTTAGTTCAGGTTTTCCCTCACCTGTACTTGGAGGAAGTGTTGGTGTGGATTCTGTGGGTGTTGGTGTGGGCTCTGTGGATGCTGGTGTGGGTTCTGTGGATGTTGGTGTGGGTTCTGTGGATGTTGTTGGTGCAGTTCCAGTGTTTGTCTGTTCTGCAGAAAACAACATTTTCATCATTGTTTGTGTTGTGATTGTCAGTCATAATTGTGTGAAGTTGTGTTGCTGCAAGGAATGTTGCTGTTCCGACAGGGTGCATAACTCATGCCTTGTGGTCGTGAGGTGTGTTATTGTACACCGCACCTTTCCTATGCCATCTCCAGGCGCTGCATGAAGTCATTGCCGGGCACCGAATGGGGCTCGGCAATGACGCACGCTGAAAGGCAGTACTCAGTTTTCACTCGGGTTGTTTTCTTGTTTGTTTGTTTGTTTGTCCGGGCGATATCTCACCCATCCTTTGAGCTAGGAAGTTCAAATTTCGGCACAATAGTGAGCAAGTAGTTTATCAAAAAAAAGTATTTTTTGTTTTTTGATTAATCAATTAATTGATGAGTTATTTAATTATAAGCGATTAATTAAGTACTCATACATTTCCTTTCTCTACTGCCCATTATCTCAGGCATCTTTTGAGTTAGGAAGCTGAGATCTGGACATGCCAATGACCAAGTGATTTGGCTGTAAAATATATTTTTGATTTATTGATTAATCATTTAATTGATGAGTTATGTAATTATTAGCGATTAATTAAGTACTTTGACATTTCCTTTCTCTTCTGGCCATTATCTCAGGCATCTTTTGAGTGAGGTAGCTGATATTTGGACATGTCAATGACCAAGTGATTTGGCTGTAAAATATGTTTTTGATTTATTGAATAATCAATTAGTTGATTAGTTATTTAATTATTAGCGATTAATTAAGTACTTATATATTTCCTTTCTCTTCTGGGCAATATCTCAGGCACCTTTTGAGCTCGGAAGCTGCTATTTGGACATGACAATGACCAAGTGATTTGGCTGTCAAGGCTATTTTGGATTTATTGATTAATCAATTAATCGATAAATTATTTAATTATTTGATTGATGACAATTTTTTTTTTTTTAAGTTACAGATTCGGATGAAATGATGGTGGATCATGTGTTGTGTCAGGCAATTGATTAATTATTTCTTTTTTTAAAGATTATTATTCATTTAATTTCATTATTCATCATTTATTTATTTTCTTTCTCATCTGGCCAATATCTCAGGCACCTTTTGAGCTGGGAAGCTGATATATGGACATGACAATGACCAAGTGATTTCTCTGCAAAGGGTATTTTTGAATCATTGATTCATCAATTAATCGATGAATTATTTATTGATTAAAAAAAAAAAAAAAAAAAACACCGTTTAGAGGCCATTTTTCCCCGCAAAGCGGGGGTTGGCCTTTTCGGGGACCGTGGTAGTTGTTTTTTGGTCCCCTTTTTGAAGCAATGTTTTACGGCCGGATGCCCTTCCTGACGCCAACCCTTTTTGCCGCCTTCAACGACAAACAGGGAATTACCAGTGAACTGGTACTCAATTAGCCGACCTCGGAAGGATGACAGGCTGAGTCAACCCCCCTGGCATTAATTCGGCGATCGACCGAGATTCGAACCCAGGATCCTAGGATCCTAAGCCGGCACCCTAGCCGCTAGCCCAACACCAGGGAATTATTTATTGATAAATAAATTAATTTTTTTTATTATTATTAATGACTTATTTAATTAAATTTCAAAAAGTTACAACTTCGGATGAAGCATGGGTGATTTAGTTATGCTATTAGCCAATTGATAAAGAAAATATTTTATGACAATCTTTCATTGATTTTAATTATGCATTTAATCAATCAAATATTGTGCACCTCTCCCTCCAAATACAGTCTCTATGAGCTGCACATCGGTATTGCCGGGCGCCAGGAGCGCCCCGGAAATGCAGCGCTGGTGTACATTTAATTATTTGGCATGGGGGCGGTGTACTGTGAATGTATCTGGACTTGTCGATGATTTTGTTACATTTGATGAAGGTTGAAGGTTGTTTTTGGTTCCATTGTCAGTGTGATTTCATTATCATAGCGTATCACTGGGAATTAGAATATGTTCTTCATTCAAATTTTCCCTCACCTGTACTTGGAGGAGGTGTTCTTGTTGGTTCTGTGGGTGTTGGTGTCGATTCTGTGGATGTTGTTGGTTCAGTTCCAGTGCTTGTCTCTTCTGCAGAAAACAACATTTTCATCATTGGTTGTGTTGTGATGATCAATCATAAGTGTGTGAAGTTGTGTTGCTGCAAGGAATGTTGATAAATCTGACAGGGTGCATAATTCATGTCTCGTGGTGGTAAAGGGCATTGTTGATGATTTTGTTGCATTTGATGAAGGTTGAAGTTTTTTTTTTTTTCGTTCCATTGTCATTGTACTTTCATTATCATGACAGATCACTGAGAATTAGAATGTGTTCTTAGTTCAGGTTTTCCCTCACCTGTACTTGGAGGAAGTGTTGGTGTGGATTCTGTGGGTGTTGGTGTCGGCTCTGTTGATGCTGGTGTGGGTTCTGTGGATGTTGGTGTGGGTTCTGTGGATGTTGTTGGTGCAGTTCCAATGCTTGTCTCTTCTGCAGAAAACAACATTTTCATCATTGTTTGTGTTGTGATTGTCAGTCATAATTGTGTGAAGTTGTGTTGCTGCAAGGAATGTTGCTCGTTCCGACACGGTGCATAACTCATGCCTTGTGGTCGTGAGGTGTGTTATTGTACACCGCACCTTTCCTATGCCATATCCAGGCGCTGCATAAAGTCATTGCCGGGCACCGAAGAGGGCTCGGCAATGACGCACGCTGAAAGGGAGTACTCAGTTTTCACTCGGGTTGCTTTCTTGTTTGATTGTTTGTTTGTTTGTCCGGGCGATATCTCACCCATCCTTTGAGCTAGGAAGTTCAAATTTCGGCACAATAGTGAGCAAGGCGTTTATCAAAAAAAGGTATTTTTTGATTAATCAATTAATTGATGAGTTATTTAATTATAAGCGATTAATTAAGTACTCATACATTTCCTTTCTCTACTGCCCATTATCTCAGGCATCTTTTGAGTTAGGAAGCTGAGATCTGGACATGCCAATGACCAAGTGATTTGGCTGTAAATTATATTTTTGATTTATTGATTAATCAATTAATTGATGAGTTATGTAATTATTAGCGACTAATTCAGTACTTTGACATTTCCTTTCTCTTCTGGCCATTATCTCAGGCATCTTTTGAGTGAGGAAGCTGATATTTGGACATGTCAATGACCAAGTGATTTGTCTGTAAAGGGTATTTTTAAATAATTGATTCATCAATTAATCGATGAATTATTTATTGATTCATAAATTACATTTTTTTATTTATTATTAATGACTTATTTAATTAAATTTCAAAAAGTTACATCTTCGGATGAAGCATGGGTGATTTAGTTATGCTATTAGCCAATTGATAAAGAAAATATTTTATGACAATCTTTCATTGATTTTAATTATGCATTTAATCAATCAAATATTGTGCACCTCTCCCTCCAAATACAGTCTCTATGAGCTGCACAGCGGTATTGCCGGGCGCCAGGAGCGCCCCGGCAATGCAGCGCTGGCGTACATTTAATTATTTGGCATGGGGGCGGTGTACTTTGAATGTATCTGTACTTGTCGATGATTTTGTTACATTTAATGAAGGTTGAAGGTTGTTTTTGGTTCCATTGTCAGTGTAATTTCATTATCATAGCATATCACTGGGAATTAGAAAATGTTCTTCATTCAAATTTTCCCTCACCTGTACTTGGAGGAGGTGTTGTTGTTGGTTCTGTGGGCGTCGGTGTCGATTCTGTGGATGTTGTTGGTGCAGTTCCAGTGCTTGTCTCTTCTGCAGAACACAACATTTTCATCATTGGTTGTGTTGTGATTGTCAGTCATAATTGTGTGAAGTTGTGTTGCTGCAAGGAATGTTGCTCGTTCCGACAGGGTGCATAATTCACGTCTCGTGGTGGTAAAGGGTATTATTGATGATTTTGTGACATTTGATGAAGGTTGAAGTTTTTTGGGGGTTCCATTGTCATTGAAATTTCATCATCATGACAGATCACTGAGAATTAGAATGTCTTCTTGGTTCAGGTTTTCCCTCACCTGTACTTGGAGGAAGTGTTCTTGTTGGTTCGGTGGATGTTGGTGTGGGTTCTGTGGGTGTTGGTGTGGGTTCTGTAGATGTTGTTGGTCCAGTTCCAGTGCTTGTCTCTTCTGCAGAAAACAACATTTTCATCATTGGTTGTGTTGTGATGATCAATCATAAGTGTGTGAAGTTGTGTTGCTGCAAGGAATGTTGATAGATCTGACAGGGTGCATAATTCATGGCTCGTGGTGGTAAAGGGCATTGTTGATGATTTTGTTGCATTTGATGAAGGTTGAAGTTTTTTTTTTCGTTCCATTGTCATTGTACTTTCATTATCATGACAGATCACTGAGAATTAGAATGTGTTCTTAGTTCAGGTTTTCCCTCACCTGTACTTGGAGGAAGTGTTGGTGTGGATTCTGTGGGTGTTGGTGTGGGCTCTGTGGATGCTGGTGTGGGTTCTGTGGATGTTGGTGTGGGTTCTGTGGATGTTGTTGGTGCAGTTCCAGTGCTTGTCTCTTCTGCAGAACACAACATTTTCATCATTGGTTGTGTTGTGATGATCAATCATAATTGTGTGAAGTTGTGTTGCTGCAAGGAATGTTGCTGGTTCCGACAGGGTGCATAATTCACGTCTCGTGGTGGTAAAGGGTATTATTGATGATTTTGTGACATTTGATGAAGGTTGAAGTTTTTTGGGGGTTCCATTGTCATTGAAATTTCATCATCATGACAGATCACTGAGAATTAGAATGTCTTCTTGGTTCAGGTTTTCCCTCACCTGTACTTGGAGGAAGTGTTCTTGTTGGTTCGGTGGATGTTGGTGTGGGTTCTGTGGGTGTTGGTGTGGGTTCTGTGGATGTTGTTGGTGCAGTTCCAGTGCTTGTCTCTTCTGCAGAACACAACATTTTCATCATTGGTTGTGTTGTGATTGTCAGTCATAATTGTGTGAAGTTGTGTTGCTGCAAGGAATGTCGCTCGTTCCGACAGGGTGCATAACTCATGCCTTGTAGTCGTGAGGTGTATTATTGTACACCGCACCTTTCCTATGCCATCTCCAGGCGCTGCAGAAAGTCATTTCCGGGCACCGAATGGGGCTCGGCAATGACGCACGCTGAAAGGGAGTACTCAGTTTTCACTCGGGTTGTTTTCTTGTTTGTTTGTTTGTTTGTTTGTCCGGGCGATATCTCACCCATCCTTTGAGCTAGGAAGTTCAAATTTCGGCACAATGGTGAGCAAGTAGTTTATCAAAAAAAAGTATTTTTTGTTTTTTGATTAATCAATTAATTGATGAGTTATTTAATTATAAGCAATTAATTAAGTACTCATACATTTCCTTTCTCTACTGCCCATTATCTCCGGCATATTTTGAGTTAGGAAGCTGAGATCTGGACATGCCAATGACCAAGTGATTTGGCTGTAAAATGTATTTTTGATTTATTGATTATTCAATTAATTGATGAGTTATGTAATTATTAGCGATTAATTAAGTACTTTGACATTTCCTTTCTCTTCTGGCCATTATCTCAGGCATCTTTTGAGTGAGGAAGCTGATATTTGGACATGTCAATGACCAAGTGATTTGGCTGTAAAATATATTTTTGATTTATTGATTAATCAATTAGTTGATTAGTTGTTTAATTATTAGGGATTAATGAAGTACTTATATATTTCCTTTCTCTTCTGGGCAATATCTCAGGCACCTTTTGAGCTCGGAAGCTGCTATTTGGACATGACAATGACCAAGTGATTTGGCTGTCAAGGCTATTTTGGATTTATTGATTAATCAATTAATCGATTAATTATTTAATTATTTGATTGATGACAATTTTTTCTTTTTTTTAAGTTACAGATTCGGATGAAATGATGGTGGTTCATGTGTTCTGTCAGGCAATTGATTAATTATTTCATTTTTAAAAGATTATTATTTGTTTCATTTCATTATTCATCATTTATTTATTTTCTTTCTCATCTGCCAATATCTCAGGCACCTTTTGAGCTGGGAAGCTGATATATGGACAAGACAATGACCAAGTGATTTGTCTGTAAAGGGTATTTTTGAATAATTGATTCATCAATTAATCGATGAATTATTTATTGATTAATAAATTAATTTTTTTTATTATTATTAATGACTTATTTCATTAAATTTCAAAAAGTTACATCTTTGGATAAAGCATGGGTGATTTAGTTATGCTATTAGCCAATTGATAAAGAAAATATTTTTTGACAATATTTCATTGATTTTAATTATGTATTTAATCAATCAAATATTGTGCACCTCTCCCTCCAAATACAGTCTCTATGAGCTGCACAGAGGTATTGCCGGGCGCCAGGAGCGCCCCGGCAATGCAGCGCTGGTGTACATTTAATTATTTGGCATGGGGGCGGTGTACTTTGAATGTATCTGTACTTGTCGATGATTTTGTTACATTTAATGAAGGTTGAAGGTTGTTTTTGGTTCCATTGTCAGTGTAATTTCATTATCATAGCGTATCACTGGGAATTAGAAAATGTTCTTCATTCAAATTTTCCCTCACCTGTACTTGGAGGAAGTGTTGGTGTGGATTCTGTGGGTGTTGGTGTGGGCTCTGTGGATGCTGGTGTGGGTTCTGTGGATGTTGGTGTGGGTTCTGTGGATGTTGTTGGTGCAGTTCCAGTGCTTGTTTCTTCTGCAGAACACAACATTTTCATCATTGGTTGTGTTGTGATTGTCAGTCATAATTGTGTGAAGTTGTGTTGCTGCAAGGAATGTTGCTCGTTCCGACAGGGTGCATAACTCATGCCTTGTAGTCGTGAGGTGTATTATTGTACACCGCACCTTTCCTATGCCATCTCCAGACGCTGCAGAAAGTCATTGCCGGGCACCGAATGGGGCTCGGCAATGACGCACGCTGAAAGGGAGTACTCAGTTTTCACTCGGGTTGTTTTCTTGTTTGTTTGTTTGTTTGTTTGTCCGGGCGATATCTCACCCATCCTTTGAACTAGGAAGTTCAAATTTCGGCACAATGGTGAGCAAGTAGTTTATCAAAAAAAAGTATTTTTTGTTTTTTGATTAATCAATTAATTGATGAGTTATTTAATTATAAGCAATTAATTAAGTACTCATACATTTCCTTTCTCTACTGCCCATTATCCCAGGCACATTTTGAGTTAGGAAGCTGAGATCTGGACATGCCAATGACCAAGTGATTTGGCTGTAAAATGTATTTTTGATTTATTGATTATTCAATTAATTGATGAGTTATGTAATTATTAGCGATTAATGAAGTACTTTGACATTTCGTTTCTCTTCTGGCCATTATCTCAGGCATCTTTTGAGTGAGGAAGCTGATATTTGGACATGTCAATGACCAAGTGATTTGGCTGTAAAATATATTTTTGATTTATTGATTAATCAATTAGTTGATTAGTTGTTTAATTATTAGCGATTAATTAAGTACTTATATATTTCCTTTCTCTTCTGGGCAATATCTCAGGCACCTTTTGAGCTCGGAAGCTGCTATTTGGACATGACAATGACCAAGTGATTTGGCTGTCAAGGCTATTTTGGATTTATTGATTAATCAATTAATCGATTAATTATTTAATTATTTGATTGATGACAATTTTTTTCTTTTTTTTAAGTTACAGATTCGGATGAAATGATGGTGGTTCATGTGTTCTGTCAGGCAATTGATTAATTATTTCATTTTTAAAAGATTATTATTTATTTAATTTCATTATTCATCATTTATTTATTTTCTTTCTCATCTGCCAATATCTCAGGCACCTTTTGAGCTGGGAAGCTGATATATGGACAACAATGACCAAGTGATTTGTCTGTAAAGGGTATTTTTGAATAATTGATTCATCAATTAATCGATGAATTATTTATTGATTAATAAATAAAAAAAAATTATTATTATTAATGACTTATTTAATTAAATTTCAAAAAGTTACATCTTTGGATAAAGCATGGGTGATTTAGTTATGCTATTAGCCAATTGATAAAGAAAATATTTTTTGACAATATTTCATTGATTTTAATTATGCATTTAATCAATCAAATATTGTGCACCTCTCCCTCCAAATATAATCTCTATGAGCTGCACATCGGTATTGCCGGGCGCCAGGAGCGCCCCGGAAATGCAGCGCTGGCGTACATTTAATTATTTGGCATGGGGGCGGTGTACTTTGAATGTATCTGGACTTGTCGATGATTTTGTTACATTTGATGAAGGTTGAAGGTTGTTTTTGGTTCCATTGTCAGTGTAATTTCATTATCATAGCGTATCACTGGGAATTAGAATATGTTCTTCATTCAAATTTTCCCTCACCTGTACTTGGAGGAGGTGTTGTTGTTGGTTCTGTGGGTGTTGGTGTGGGTTCTGTAGATGTTGTTGGTCCAGTTCCAGTGCTTGTCTCTTCTGCAGAAAACAACATTTTCATCATTGGTTGTGTTGTGATGATCAATCATAAGTGTGTGAAGATGTGTTGCTGCAAGGAATGTTGATAGATCTGACAGGGTGCATAATTCATGGCTCGTGGTGGTAAAGGGCATTGTTGATGATTTTGTTGCATTTGATGAAGGTTGAAGTTTTTTTTTTCGTTCCATTGTCATTGTACTTTCATTATCATGACAGATCACTGAGAATTAGAATGTGTTCTTAGTTCAGGTTTTCCCTCACCTGTACTTGGAGGAAGTGTTGGTGTGGATTCTGTGGGTGTTGGTGTGGGCTCTGTGGATGCTGGTGTGGGTTCTGTGGCTGTTGGTGTGGGTTCTGTGGATGTTGTTGGTGCAGTTCCAGTGCTTGTCTCTTCTACAGAACACAACATTTTCATCATTGGTTGTGTTGTGATGATCAATCATAATTGTGTGAAGTTGTGTTGCTGCAAGGAATGTTGCTGTTCCGACAGGGTGCATAACTCATGCCTTGTGGTCGTGAGGTGTGTTATTGTACACCGCACCTTTCCTATGCCATCTCCAGGCGCTGCATGAAGTCATTGCCGGGCACCGAATGGGGCTCGGCAATGACGCACGCTGAAAGGGAGTACTCAGTTTTCACTCGGGTTGTTTTCTTGTTTGTTTGTTTGTTTGTCCGGGCGATATCTCACCCATCCTTTGAGCTAGGAAGTTCAAATTTCGGCACAATAGTGAGCAAGTAGTTTATCAAAAAAAAGTATTTTTTGTTTTTTGATTAATCAATTAATTGATGAGTTATTTAATTATAAGCGATTAATTAAGTACTCATACATTTCCTTTCTCTACTGCCCATTATCTCAGGCATCTTTTGAGTTAGGAAGCTGAGATCTGGACATGCCAATGACCAAGTGATTTGGCTGTAAAATATATTTTTGATTTATTGATTAATCAATTAATTGATGAGTTATGTAATTATTAGCGATTAATTAAGTACTTTGACATTTCCTTTCTCTTCTGGCCATTATCTCAGGCATCTTTTGAGTGAGGTAGCTGATATTTGGACATGTCAATGACCAAGTGATTTGGCTGTAAAATATGTTTTTGATTTATTGAATAATCAATTAGTTGATTAGTTATTTAATTATTAGCGATTAATTAAGTACTTATATATTTCCTTTCTCTTCTGGGCAATATCTCTGGCACCTTTTGAGCTCGGAAGCTGCTATTTGGACATGACAATGACCAAGTGATTTGGCTGTCAAGGCTATTTTGGATTTATTGATTAATCAATTAATCGATAAATTATTTAATTATTTGATTGATGACAATTTTTTTTTATTTAAGTGACAGATTCGGATGAAATGATGGTGGATCATGTGTTCTGTCAGGCAATTGATTAATTATTTCTTTTTTTAAA
The DNA here is from genome assembly GCF_964187855.1 of Myxine glutinosa. NCBI lineage: Eukaryota > Metazoa > Chordata > Myxini > Myxiniformes > Myxinidae > Myxine > Myxine glutinosa. The sequence goes on from NC_136264.1 coordinate 23,769,468, forward strand.
GATTATTATTCATTTAATTTCATTATTCATCATTTATTTATTTTCTTTCTCATCTGGCCAATATCTCAGGCACCTTTTGAGCTGGGAAGCTGATATATGGACATGACAATGACCAAGTGATTTCTCTGCAAAGGGTATTTTTGAATAATTGATTCATCAATTAATCGATGAATTATTTATTGATAAAAAAAAAAAAAAAACACCGTTTAGAGGCCATTTTTCCCCGCAAAGCGGGGGTTGGCCTTTTCGGGGACCGTGGTAGTTGTTGTTTTTTGGTCCCCTTTTTGAAGCAATGTTTTACGGCCGGATGCCCTTCCTGACGCCAACCCTTTTTGCCGCCTTCAACGACAAACAGGGAATTACCAGTGAACTGGTACTCAATTAGCCGACCTCGGAAGGATGACAGGCTGAGTCAACCCCCCTGGCATTAATTCGGCGATCGACCGAGATTCGAACCCAGGATCCTAGGATCCTAAGCCGGCACCCTAGCCGCTAGCCCAACACCAGGGAATTATTTATTGATTAATAAATTAATTTTTTTTATTATTATTAATGACATATTTAATTAAATTTCAAAAAGTTACAACTTCGGATGAAGCATGGGTGATTTAGTTATGCTATTAGCCAATTGATAAAGAAAATATTTTATGACAATCTTTCATTGATTTTAATTATGCATTTAATCAATCAAATATTGTGCACCTCTCCCTCCAAATACAGTCTCTATGAGCTGCACATCGGTATTGCCGGGTGCCAGGAGCGCCCCGGAAATGCAGCGCTGGTGTACATTTAATTATTTGGCATGGGGGCGGTGTACTGTGAATGTATCTGGACTTGTCGATGATTTTGTTACATTTGATGAAGGTTGAAGGTTGTTTTTGGTTCCATTGTCAGTGTAATTTCATTATCATAGCGTATCACTGGGAATTAGAATATGTTCTTCATTCAAATTTTCACTCACCTGTACTTGGAGGAGGTGTTGTTGTTGGTTCTGTGGGTGTTGGTGTCGATTCTGTGGATGTTGTTGGTGCAGTTCCAGTGCTTGTCTCTTCTGCAGAACACAACATTTTCATCATTGGTTGTGTTGTGATGATCAATCATAATTGTGTGAAGTTGTGTTGCTGCAAGGAATGTTGCTGGTTCCGACAGGGTGCATAATTCACGTCTCATGGTTGGCAAAGGGTATTATTGATGATTTTGTAACATTTGATGAAAGTTGAAGTTTTTTTGGGGTTCCATTGTCATTGAAATTTCATCATCATGACAGATCACTGAGAATTAGAATGTGTTCTTGGTTCAGGTTTTCCCTCACCTGTACTTGGAGGAAGTGTTCTTGTTGGTTCGGTGGGTGTTGGTGTGGATTCTGTGGGTGTTGGTGTGGGTTCTGTGGGTGTTGGTGTGAGTTCTGTGGATGTTGTTGGTCCAGTTCCAGTGCTTGTCTCTTCTGCAGAAAAAAAATATTTTCATCATTGGTTGTGTTGTGATGATCAATCATAATTGTGTGAAGTTGTGTTGCTGCAAGGAATGTTGCTCGTTCCGACAGGGTGCATAATTCGCGTCTCGTGGTGGCAAAGGGTATTATTGATGATTTTGTGACATTTGATGAAGGTTGAAGTTTTTTTGGAGTTCCATTGTCATTGAAATTTCATCATCATGATCGATCACTGAGAATTAGAATGTGTTCTTGGTTCAGGTTTTCCCTCACCTGTACTTGGAGGAAGGGTTCTTGTTGGTTCGGTGGGTGTTGGTGTGGGTTCTGTGGATGTTGTTGGTGCAGTTCCAGTGCTTGTCTCTTCTGCAGAACACAACATTTTCATCATTGGTTGTGTTGTGATGATCAATCATAATTGTGTGAAGTTGTGTTGCTGCAAGGAATGTTGCTGGTTCCGACAGGGTGCATAATTCACTTCTTTTTTTTTTTTTCTTTTTTTTTTTCTTTTTTTTTTTCTTTTTTTTCTATACTGAATCGAGGCTCGTGAAAGAGCTGACAACCGCGAGGGAAAGACAGCACATGGGGACCACGAGGAAAAGACAAAGACAGTACAGTGGGACCACGAGGGAAAGACAAAGACAGCACATGGGGCCCACGAGGGAAAGACAAAGACAGCACCTGGGGACCACGAGGGAAAGACAAAGACAGCACATGGGGACCACGAGGGAAAGACAAAGACAGCACATGGGGACCACGAGGGAAAGACAAAGACAGCACATGGGGACCACGAGGGAAAGACAAAGACAGCACATGTGGACCGCGAGGGAAAGACAAAGACAGCACATGGGGACCACGAGGGAAAGACAAAGACAGCACATGGGGACCACGAGGGAAAGACAAAGACAGCACATGTGGCCCGCGAGGGAAAGACAAAGACAGCACATGGGGACCACGAGGGAAAGACAAAGACAGCACATGTGGACCGCGAGGGAAAGACAAAAACAGCACATGGGGACCGCGAGGGAAAGACAAAGACAGCACATGGGGACCACGAGGGAAAGACAAAGACAGCACATGGGGACCACGAGGGAAAGACAAAGACAGCACATGGGGACCACGAGGGAAAGACAAAGACAGCACATGTGGACCGCGAGGGAAAGACAAAAACAGCACATGGGGACCACGAGGGAAAGACAAAGACAGCACATGGGGACCACGAGGGAAAGACAAAGACAGCACATGGGGACCGCGAGGGAAAGACAAAAACAGCACATGGGGACCGCGAGGGAAAGACAAAGCACATGGGGACCACGAGGGAAAGACAAAGACAGCACATGGGGACCACGAGGAAAAGACAAAGACAGTACAGTGGGACCACGAGGGAAAGACAAAGACAGTACAGTGGGACCACGAGGGAAAGACAAAGACAGCACATGGGGACCACGAGGGAAAGACAAAGACAGCACACGGGGACCACGAGGGAAAGACAAAGACAGCACATGTGGACCGCGAGGGAAAGACAAAAACAGCACATGGGGACCACGAGGGAAAGACAAAGACAGCACATGGGGACCACGAGGGAAAGACAAAAACAGCACATGGGGACCGCGAGGGAAAGACAAAGACAGCACATGGGGACCACGAGGGAAAGACAAAGACAGCACATGGGGACCACGAGGGAAAGACAAAGACAGCACATGGGGACCACGAGGGAAAGACAAAGACAGCACATGGGGACCGCGAGGGAAAGACAAAGACAGCACATGGGGACCGCGAGGGAAAGACAAAGACAGCACATGGGGACCACGAGGGAAAGACAAAGACAGCACATGGGGACCACGAGGGAAAGACAAAGACAGCACATGGGGACCACGAGGGAAAGACAAAGACAGCACATGTGGACCGCGAGGGAAAGACAAAAACAGCACATGGGGACCACGAGGGAAAGACAAAGACAGCACATGGGGACCACGAGGGAAAGACAAAGACAGCACATGGGGACCGCGAGGGAAAGACAAAAACAGCACATGGGGACCGCGAGGGAAAGACAAAGACAGCACATGGGGACCACAAGGGAAAGACAAAGTCAGCACATGGGGACCACGAGGGAAAGACAAAGACAGCACATGGGGACCACGAGGGAAAGACAAAGACAGCACATGGGGACCGCGAGGGAAAGACAAAAACAGCACATGGGGACCGCGAGGGAAAGACAAAGACAGCACATGGGGACCACGAGGGAAAGACAAAGACAGCACATGGGGACCACGAGGGAAAGACAAAGACAGCACATGGGGACCACGAGGGAAAGACAAAGACAGCACATGGGGACCGCGAGGGAAAGACAAAGACAGCACATGGGGACCGCGAGGGAAAGACAAAGACAGCACATGGGGACCACGAGGGAAAGACAAAGACAGCACATGGGGACCACGAGGGAAAGACAAAGACAGCACATGGGGACCACGAGGGAAAGACAAAGACAGCACATGTGGACCGCGAGGGAAAGACAAAAACAGCACATGGGGACCACGAGGGAAAGACAAAGACAGCACATGGGGACCACGAGGGAAAGACAAAGACAGCACATGGGGACCGCGAGGGAAAGACAAAAACAGCACATGGGGACCGCGAGGGAAAGACAAAGACAGCACATGGGGACCACAAGGGAAAGACAAAGTCAGCACATGGGGACCACGAGGGAAAGACAAAGACAGCACATGGGGACCACGAGGGAAAGACAAAGACAGCACATGGGGACCGCGAGGGAAAGACAAAAACAGCACATGGGGACCGCGAGGGAAAGACAAAGACAGCACATGGGGACCGCGAGGGAAAGACAAAGACAGCACATGGGGACCACGAGGGAAAGACAAAGACAGCACATGGGGACCACGAGGGAAAGACAAAGACAGCACATGGGGACCACGAGGGAAAGACAAAGACAGCACATGGGGACCACGAGGGAAAGACAAAGACAGCACATGGGGACCACGAGGGAAAGACAAAGACAGCACATGGGGACCACGAGGGAAAGACAAAAACAGCACATGATAGTAAAGGTGGTAAAGGGTATTATTGATGATTTTGTGACATTTGATGAAGGTTAAAGTTTTTTTGGGGTTCCATTGTCATTGAAATTTCATCATCATGACAGATCACTGAGAATTAGAATGTGTTCTTGGTTCAGGTTTTCCCTCACCTGTACTTGGAGGAGGTGTTCTTGTTGGTTCTGTGGGTGTTGGTGTGGGCTCTATGGATGCTGGTGTGGGTTCTGTGGATGTTGGTGTGGGTTCTGTGGATGTTGTTGGTGCAGTTCCAGTGCTTGTCTCTTCTGCAGAAAACAACATTTTCATCATTGTTTGTGTTGTGATTGTCAGTCATAATTGTGTGAAGTTGTGTTGCTGCAGGGACTGTTGCTCGTTCTGACAGGGTGCATAACTCATGCCTTGTGGTCGTGAGGTGTGTTATTGTGCACCGCACCTTTCCTATGCCATCTCCAGGCGCTGCATGAAGTCATTGCCGGGCACCGAATGCGGCTCGGCAATGACGCACGCTGAAAGGGAGTACTCAGTTTTCACTCGGGTTGTTTTCTTGTGTGTTTGTTTGTTTGTCCGGGCGATATCTCACCCATCCTTTGAGCTAGGAAGTTCAAATTTCGGCACAATAGTGAGCAAGTAGTTTATCAAAAAACATGTTTTTTGTTTTTTGATTAATCAATTAATTGATGAGTTATTTAATTATAAGCGATTAATTAAGTACTCATACATTTCCTTTCTCTACTGCCCATTATCTCAGGCATCTTTTGAGTTAGGAAGCTGAGATCTGGACATGCCAATGACCAAGTGATTTGGCTGTAAATTATATTTTTGATTTATTGATTAATCAATTAATTGATGAGTTATGTAATTATTAGCGACTAATTCAGTACTTTGACATTTCCTTTCTCTTCTGGCCATTATCTCAGGCTTCTTTTGAGCGAGGAAGCTGATATTTGGACATGTCAATGACCAAGTGATTTGTCTGTAAAGGGTATTTTTAAATAATTGATTCATCAATTAATCGATGAATTATTTATTGATTAATAAATTACTTTTTTTCTTTATTATTAATGACTTATTTAATTAAATTTCAAAAAGTTACATCTTCGGATGAAGCATGGGTGATTTAGTTATGCTATTAGCCAATTGATAAAGAAAATATTTTATGACAATCTTTCATTGATTTTAATTATGCATTTAATCAATCAAATATTGTGCACCTCTCCCTCCAAATACAGTCTCTATGAGCTGCACAGCGGTATTGCCGGGCGCCAGGAGCGCCCCGGCAATGCAGCGCTGGTGTACATTTAATTATTTGGCATGGGGGCGGTGTACTTTGAATGTATCTGTACTTGTCGATGATTTTGTTACATTTAATGAAGGTTGAAGGTTGTTTTTGGTTCCATTGTCAGTGTAATTTAATTATCATAGCGTATCACTGGGAATTAGAAAATGTTCTTCATTCAAATTTTCCCTCACCTGTACTTGGAGGAGGTGTTGTTGTTGGTTCTGTGGGCGTCGGTGTCGATTCTGTGGATGTTGTTGGTGCAGTTCCAGTGCTTGTCTCTTCTGCAGAACACAACATTTTCATCATTGGTTGTGTTGTGATTGTCAGTAATAATTGTGTGAAGTTGTGTTGCTGCAAGGAATGTTGCTCGTTCCGACAGGGTGCATAACTCATGCCTTGTAGTCGTGAGGTGTATTATTGTACACCGCACCTTTCCTATGCCATCTCCAGGCGCTGCAGAAAGTCATTGCCGGGCACCGAATGGGGCTCGGCAATGACGCACGCTGAAAGGGAGTACTCAGTTTTCACTCGGGTTGTTTTCTTGTTTGTTTGTTTGTTTGTTTGTCCGGGCGATATCTCACCCATCCTTTGAGCTAGGAAGTTCAAATTTCGGCACAATGGTGAGCAAGTAGTTTATCAAAAAAAAGTATTTTTTGTTTTTTGATTAATCAATTAATTGATGAGTTATTTAATTATAAGCAATTAATTAAGTACTCATACATTTCCTTTCTCTACTGCCCATTATCTCAGGCATATTTTGAGTTAGGAAGCTGAGATCTGGACATGCCAATGACCAAGTGATTTGGCTGTAAAATGTATTTTTGATTTATTGATTATTCAATTAATTGATGAGTTATGTAATTATTAGCGATTAATGAAGTACTTTGACATTTCCTTTCTCTTCTGGCCATTATCTCAGGCATCTTTTGAGTGAGGAAGCTGATATTTGGACATGTCAATGACCAAGTGATTTGGCTGTAAAATATATTTTTGATTTCTTGATTAATCAATTAGTTGATTAGTTGTTTAATTATTAGCGATTAATGAAGTACTTATATATTTCCTTTCTCTTCTGGGCAATATCTCAGGCACCTTTTGAGCTCGGAAGCTACTATTTGGACATGACAATGACCAAGTGATTTGGCTGTCAAGGCTATTTTGGATTTATTGATTAATCAATTAATCGATTAATTATTTAATTATTTGATTGATGACAATTTTTTCTTTTTTTTAAGTTACAGATTCGGATGAAATGATGATGGTTCATGTGTTCTGTCAGGCAATTGATTAATTATTTCATTTTTAAAAGATTATTATTTGTTTCATTTCATTATTCATCATTTATTTATTTTCTTTCTCATCTGCCAATATCTCAGGCACCTTTTGAGCTGGGAAGCTGATATATGGACAAGACAATGACCAAGTGATTTGTCTGTAAAGGGTATTTTTGAATAATTGATTCATCAATTAATCGATGAATTATTTATTGATTAATAAATTAATTTTTTTTATTATTATTAATGACTTATTTCATTAAATTTCAAAAAGTTACATCTTCGGATAAAGCATGGGTGATTTAGTTATGCTATTAGCCAATTGATAAAGAAAATATTTTTTGACAATATTTCATTGATTTTAATTATGCATTTAATCAATCAAATATTGTGCACCTCTCCCTCCAAATATAATCTCTATGAGCTGCACATCTGTATTGCCGGGCGCCAGGAGCGCCCCGGAAATGCGGCGCTGGTGTACATTTAATTATTTGGCATGGGGGCGGTGTACTTTGAATGTATCTGGACTTGTCGATGATTTTGTTACATTTGATGAAGGTTGAAGGTTGTTTTTGGTTCCATTGTCAGTGTAATTTCATTATCATAGCGTATCACTGGGAATTAGAATATGTTCTTCATTCAAATTTTCCCTCACCTGTACTTGGAGGTGTTGTTGTTGGTTCTGTGGGTGATGGTGTCGATTCTGTGGATGTTGTTGGTGCAGTTCCAGTGCTTGTCTCTTCTGCAGAACACAACATTTTCATCATTGGTTGTGTTGTGATGATCAATCATAATTGTGTGAAGTTGTGTTGCTGCAAGGAATGTTGCTGGTTCCGACAGGGTGTATAATTCACGTCTCGTGGTGGTAAAGGGTATTATTGATGATTTTGTGACATTTGATGAAGGTTGAAGTTTTTTGGGGGTTCCATTCTCATTGAAATTTCATCATCATGACAGATCACTGAGAATTAGAATGTGTTCTTGGTTCAGGTTTTCCCTCACCTGTACTTGGAGGAGGTGTTCTTGTTGGTTCTGTGGGTGTTGGTGTGGGTTCTGTGGATGTTGTTGGTTCAGTTCCAGTGCTTGTCTCTTCTGCAGAAAACAACATTTTCATCATTGGTTGTGTTGTGATGATCAATCATAAGTGTGTGAAGTTGTGTTGCTGCAAGGAATGTTGATAAATCTGACAGGGTGCATAATTCATGTCTCGTGGTGGTAAAGGGCATTGTTGATGATTTTGTTGCATTTGATGAAGGTTGAAGTTTTTTTTTTTTCGTTCCATTGTCATTGTACTTTCATTATCATGACAGATCACTGAGAATTAGAATGTGTTCTTAGTTCAGGTTTTCCCTCACCTGTACTTGGAGGAAGTGTTGGTGTGGATTCTGTGGGTGTTGGCGTGGGCTCTGTGGATGCTGGTGTGGGTTCTGTGGATGTTGGTGTGGGTTCTGTGGATGTTGTTGGTGCAGTTCCAGTGCTTGTCTCTTCTGCAGAAAACAACATTTTCATCATTGTTTGTGTTGTGATTGTCAGTCATAATTGTGTGAAGTTGTGTTGCTGCAAGGAATGTTGCTCGTTCCGACACGGTGCATAACTCATGCCTTGTGGTCGTGAGGTGTGTTATTGTACACCGCACCTTTCCTATGCCATCTCCAGGCGCTGCATAAAGTCATTGCCGGGCACCGAAGAGGGCTCGGCAATGACGCACGCTGAAAGGGAGTACTCAGTTTTCACTCGGGTTGTTTTCTTGTGTGTTTGTTTGTTTGTCCGGGCGATATCTCACCCATCCTTTGAGCTAGGAAGTTCAAATATCGGCACAATAGTGAGCAAGTATTGTGCTCACGCTGCTCACGTGAGCACAATACTCACGGCGAGGCGAGGTCTCGCTGCTCACGGCGAGGTCACGTCTTTTCGAAGCTGCTCCATGCGCTCACGCTTTCGAAGCTAAGTGATATTTCTCAATTGTGTTTTTGTCGAGACTGTATCTATCTTTCGGTGTATGTACCTATAGAGTATCTTTTGGAAAATTTTCGGTGCTAATTTTTCGTACATGTATACACAATCGTCGGTTAATGGTATCGAGTATTCTGCGGCCTAGTACTCGTAGGCTTAGACTACCGTACCGTCTCCGACCTTGTGGTTTGTTTTTCTCTCAGCGATTCGTCGAATGCGCTGAAATTATTTTCGTTCTCTGTTTCGTACCAGTCGTTCACCCCGTACCTCCTTGTTTAATATCTGTACTCACAAAAAAAAATAATAAAAAAATAAAAAATATTTCCTTCCCAGGTCTTATTCGTTTATTTGTTGTTCTTTTTGTTCGTTCGTTCTTCGTTCGCGATCACGCGGTTAGAAATGTATAATCTCTCCCCTGAACAACTATTTTCTCTCATATATTATAACACCCTTTTCTTCTTTTCCAACAAAAGGATGCTTTCGTCTTGCTCACCAAATCTATTCATTCCAAAAAATATATATAATACCATCTCTTTCAGTTACTCCTTTCTACATTCCCTAAACTATCCAGAACTCCATCCCTCCTCCAGTGTCCTCAAATGTATTTTTGACTCGAAGTTCTCAAACTCATTTTGCAAAAAATGTTCGTTTCCCATGAATCGTACACTTTTCAAAATCCAATCTCACCCCTCCCCTCCAAATCCTCCCCATCACCCATCCCTTTCAAATCTCCCCCCTTGCCCCTTCCCTCCCCTCCCTCCTAAACTCCCCCCACACCCCTCCCCTCCGAGACTCTCCCTCGCTCCTCCCCTCCTAGACTCCCCTCTCACCCCTCCTCCTCAAAGCATCCTCCCTGCTTCTTCCTCCTTCCAACTTTCACCTTCATCTCCCCAAACCTTCTGCCTTGCTCTTCCCCCTCCTCAAATAACACCTCACTGTGCCTCACCCAATCTCCATCAAACCTTTTGTCCGCCCCATTCTTCCCTTTCTCCAAGCTATTCTGAAATCTCTGACACACCTTCAACAGCTCTCCCTACTTCTTCCTCCTCTTCCACATCTTACCCTACCCCTCCCCCCCCCCCCCTGTTCTGGACCCGATGCTCCCCCTTCCTCTTCATTAACGGTCTGGACCTCAAACATCCGGGGCCTTCGCTCAAACTTGACTGACCTCTCCATACAGGTTGCTTCTGACAAACCAGATGTGATCTGCTTAACAGAAACTTTCCTCCTTCATGATGCCTCTGATGCCTTGGTATCTCTCCCAGGTTACTCCCTCCTCCGGTATGATAGACCTGGGCCTCGTCCTGGAGGTGGGGTTGCTATCTTTATAAAAAAACTCTCTTCCTCACTCGCCCTCCACTGCCCTCTATCCACCTCACCCCCAGGAATACCTTTGGCTACGGCTTCCCCTTCGCTCCCACCTTTTGTTCATATGTGTGTTGTACCGTCCACCAATCAGCGATGACTCCATCTACATCTCACTGTCTGATAATATGGACCAACTTCTATCTACCCATCCCAACTCTCTCTTCCTCATATGTGGTGATTTCAATTGTCACCATTCCAGTTGGCTGGGTGTGGGTACCTCTCTCACCAGCCATGGCTCTTCAGCAAAGGACTTCTGCGACTCACTGGGACTGACACAATCTGTCAATTTCCCGACCCGGATCTCAGTCAACGGAGCATCTTCTCTTCTGGATTTGGTTATGACAAACTTCCCTGAAAATGTCTGCTGCTCTTCTTCTGCTCCAATCGGCTCTTCTGATCATGTGCTTGTCAAAGTGGACATCTCTCTGACCATTCTCAGAGAGCCTCCTCAGCGTCGACGAGTCTGGCATTTCACTCAGGCCAACTGGCACGGTCTTCAAGCAGCCATCAATCCTCTGGACTGGTCTCCCATCTCTACCGCCTCTGACATCAACTCATCCTGGGAATTCTTTCAAAGTAAATTGCTCTCTCTCATGCACAGATTTATACCATCTCGTCTTCAGTTGTCATACCCTTCCTCCCGTCCATGGTACACGGATTCTTGTGGTGAGGCTGTTGCCCTGAAACAACTTGCTTTCGTCTCCTGGAAAGCAAATCCAATGGAAGGAAATCTCATTTCCTTTCACAAAGCCCGAAACAAGTGTGTGTCCACCCTCAGGAGAGCCAGGAAACAATATCTCACCATTCTCAAGACCAAACTCTCTTATCTGCCTCCCTCTTCCAAATCCTGGTGGCGTCTGGTCAAATCTGTTTCTGGTGTTTGTTCCCCCTCCATCCCCTCCCTCACCTCAAACGGCTTAACGGCTGACTCCGCACGTGAAAAAGCTGAATGCCTCAACTCTGTGTTTGCCTCTAAATCTTGTGTCCCAAACCCATCCCTCTCTGTACCCACCGTACCCAGTCGTACCCAGCTGCTCCTGGACTCTGTGTCCTTTCCTCCTGACAAGGTGGAAAAGTTTCTGTCAACCCTCGACTCTGATTCTGCAACTGGTCCTGACGGCATCAGCCCACGGGTCCTAAAATCATGTTCTTCTGCTCTTTCACTCCCTCTTTCTGTTCTCTTCACCCTCTCTTTTGCTCAAGGTCATCTGCCGTCTGCTTGGAAATCAGCCAACATCACCGCTTTACACAAAAAAGGTGCAAAAACAGATCCCAGCAACTACAGACCAATCAGCCTGCTCCCAATTATCAGCAAAGTCATGGAATCCATCATTGCTTCGGATATTCAATCTTTCCTCTTCTCCAATGGCTTGATCTCTGATCATCAATTTGGTTTCAGACCTGGTCACTCTACTCTGGACATGCTGCTTCTGCTTTCCCAACAATGGATGGAGGTCCTCAACGCCAAACAGGAAATTAGAGCTGTCTCCCTTGACATTTCACGTGCCTTCGATACGGTCTGGCACCCTGCTCTGCTCTCCAAACTCTCCTCCTTTGGTATCCATGGAAATCTCCACGCATGGCTGGCGGACTTCCTCTCTGGTCGTAGTCAACGTGTGGCCCTGAATGGGTTTCTCTCATCTCCTCTTCCTGTTCAGGCTGGAGTTCCCCAAGGTAGTGTTCTGGGCCCTGTGCTTTTTCTGGTCTTCATCAATGATCTCTCTGACTCTATTGAAAATCCTCTCCATCTCTTTGCTGACGACTCTACTCTGTCGCTCCATTCCTCATCCCTCAGATCGGCAGTCTGCAGCCTCCTCACTCTCTGCAGACCTGGACAAAATCACAGACTGGTCAAACAAGTGGAACATGTCTTTCAATCCTGACAAATCTCACACTCTTACAATGTCTCTCCGAAAGGACCGACTGGACAACCCTCCCATCTACTTTCTCAACAATCCTCTCCAAGAAGTTCTGTCGCTCAAGCTTTTGGGTCTCACTATCTGCCATGATCTTTCTTGGGAAAACCACATTTCCAAGCTGGCCTCCAAAGCCAGTCGCCGACTGGGCATCCTCCATCGTGCGAAGTCCTTCCTTGGCACACCTGAGCTCCTCACCACATACAAGGCTTTCATCCGCAGCTCAATGGAATACTGCTCCCCCCTCTGGGCTGGTGCTCCTGCCTCACACCTTGCTCGGCTTCACGCTGTTGAGGCCAAAGCTTTCAGAATCATTGGAATCTCCTGCGATGTAGTCAACGCCGAGGGCCTTTCACTCTCTCACCGCAGGCAGGTTGGTGGTCTTTCTGTCTTATACCGACTCCTCTCCGGCCTTTCTCCCCCAGCTCTCTCTGTGCTCTGTCCCCCCAATATTCCTTCAGGTCGCACAAGATCTGCCTGCAACCCTCTTATGGTTAAACTGCCAAAGTCTAGGCTCTCTGCTCACCTTCACTCTTTCATTCCCCTTTTCTCCGCCTCTGGAACAAACTCCCCCACTCCCTTCAATCCCACTCCTCCCTCCAGGTCTTTAAAACAGCTGTTCACCACCATCTCTTATCTTCCCCCATCCAAAACCTTGATCTTTTCTACCCCCACTAATTCACCCCAGATCCACCTTGTTTGTAATTCCAACTTCTTTCCTGGTAGTCCTGGCAGTGTCCATATGTTTTATGCCTCTCCCACCCCCTTTCCCATGCCTCCCCCCCAAAGCCCTCTCCCTCCCACAGATCTCTCGATGTCTCCATGTCTCTCGGTTCCTGCTCTCAAATGTTGTGTTTGTGTCCTTCCCCCTCTCTCCCCATCTTGTCTACCGCTCCCGATGCTTTTTGTTTTATGTGTCGGTTTGTCGGTTATGTGTCGGTTTGTCGGTTTGTCTTTCTGTGTGATAAATGTTCGCTCCTTCACGAGCCTCGATCTTGTATACAAAAAAAAAAAAAAAAAAAAAAAAAATGCATGTTGTTGTTGTATTCAAATTTTCCCTCACCTGTACTTGGAGGAGGTGTTGTTGTTGGTTCTGTGGGTGTCGGTGTCGATTCTGTGGATGTTGTTGGTGCAGTTCCAGTGCTTGTCTCTTCTGCAGAACACAACATTTTCATCATTGGTTGTGTTGTGATGATCAATCATAATTGTGTGAAGTTGTGGTGCTGCAAGGAATGCTGCTGGTTCCGACAGGGTGCATAATTCATGTCTCGTGGTGGCAAAGGGTATTATTGATGATTTTGTGACATTTGATGAAGGTTGAAGTTTTTTTGAGGTTCCATTGTCATTGAAATTTCATCATCATGACAGATCACTGAGAATTAGAATGTGTTCTTGGTTCAGGTTTTCCTTCACCTGTACTTGGAGGAAGTGTTCTTGTTGGTTCGGTGGGTGTTGGTGTGGGTTCTGTGGGTGTTGGTGTGGGTTCTGTGGATGTTGTTGGTACAGTTCCAGTGCTTGTCTCTTCTGCAGAAAACAACATTTTCATCATTGGTTGTGTTGTGATGATCAATCATAAGTGTGTGAAGTTGTGTTGCTGCAAGGAATGTTGCTCGTTCCGAAACGGTGCATAACTCATGCCTTGTGGTAGTGAGGTGTATTATTGTACACCGCACCTTTCCTATGCCATCTCCAGGCGCTGATTAAAGTCATTGCCGGGCACCGAAGAGGGCTCGGCAATGACGCACGCTGAAAGGGAGTACTCAGTTTTCACTCCGGTTGTTTTCTTGTTTGTTTGTTTGTTTGTCCGGGCGATATCTCACCCATCTTTTGAGCTAGGAAGTTCAAATTTCGGCACAATAGTGAGCAAGTAGTTTATCAAAAAAAAGTATTTTTTGTTTTTTGATTAATCAATTAATTGATGAGTTATTTAATTATAAGCGATTCATTATGTACTCATACATTTCCTTTCTCTACTGCCCATTATCTCAGGCATCTTTTGAGTTAGGAAGCTGAGATCTGGACATGCCAATGAGCAAGTGATTTGGCTGTAAAATATATTTTTGATTTATTGATTAATCAATTAATTGATGAGTTATGTAATTATTAGCGATTAATTAAGTACTTATATATTTCCTTTCTCTTCTGGGCAATATCTCAGGCACCTTTTGAGCTCGGGAGCTGCTATTTGGACATGACAATGACGAAGTGATTTGACTGTCAAGGCTATTTTGGATTTATTGATTAATCAATTAATCGATTAATTATTTAATTTTTTGATTGATGAAATTTTTTTTTGTTTTTTTAAGTTACAGATTCGGATGAAATGATGGTGGATCATGTGTTCTGTCAGGCAATTGATTAATTATTTCATTTTTAAAAGATTATTATTTATTTAATTTCATTATTCATTGTTTATTTATTTTCTTTCTCATCTGGCCAATATCTCAGGCACCTTTTGAGCTGGGAAGCTGATATATGGACAAGACAATGACCAAGTGATTTGTCTGTAAAGGGTATTTTTGAATAATTGATTCATCAATTAATCGATGAATTATTTATTGATTAATAAATTAATTTTTTTATTATTATTAATGACTTATTTAATTAAATTTCAAAAAGTTACATCTTCGGATGAAGCATGGGTGATTTCGTTATGCTATTAGCCAATTGATTAAGAAAATATTTTATGACAATCTTTCATTGATTTTAATTATGCATTTAATCAATCAAATATTGTGGACCTCTCCCTCCAAATACAGTCTCTATGAGCTGCACAGCGGTATTGCCGGGCGCCAGGGGCACCCCGGCAATGCAGCGCAGGTGTACATTTAATTATTTGGCATGGGGGCGGTGTACTTTGAATGTATCTGTACTTGTCGATGATTTTGTAACATTTAATGAAGGTTGAAGGTTGTTTTTGGTTCCATTGTCAGTGTAATTTCATTATCATCGCGTATCACTGGGAATTAGAATATGTTCTTCATTCAAATTTTCAATCACCTGTACTTGGAGGAGGTGTTGTTGTTGGTTCTGTGGGTGTCGGTGTCGATTCTGTGGATGTTGTTGGTGCAGTTCCAGTGCTTGTCTCTTCTGCAGAACACAACATTTTCATCATTGGTTGTGTTGTGATGATCAATCATAATTGTGTGAAGTTGTGTTGCTGCAAGGGATGTTGCTGGTTCCGACAGGGTGCATAATTCACGTCTCGTGGTGGCAAAGGGTATTATTGATGATTTTGTGACATTTGATGAAGGTTGAAGTTTTTTTGGGGTTCCATTGTCATTGAAATTTCATCATCATGACAGATCACTGAGAATTAGAATGTGTTCTTAGTTCAGGTTTTCCCTCACCTGTACTTGGAGGAAGTGTTGGTTTGGATTCTGTGGGTGTTGGTGTGGGCTCTGTGGATGCTGGTGTGGGTTCTGTGGATGTTGGTGTGGGTTCTGTGGATGTTGTTGGTGCAGTTCCAGTCCTCGTCTCTTCTGCAGAAAACAACATTTTCATCATTGTTTGTGTTGTGATTATCAGTCATAATTGTGTGAAGCTGTGTTGCTGCAAGGAATGTTGCTGGTTCCGACAGGGTGCATAATTCATGCCTTGTGGTGGTAAAGGGCATTATTGATGATTTTGTTGCATTTGATGAAGGTTGAAGTTTTTTTGGGGGGGTTCCATTGTCATTGTAATTTCATTATCAGAGCATATCACCGGGAATTAGAATCTGTTCTCAATTCAAATTTTCCCTCACCTGTACTTGGAGGAGGTGTTGTTGTTGGTTCTATGGGCGTCGGTGTGGATTCTGTGGATGTTGTTGGTGCAGTTCCAGTGCTTTTCTCTTCTGCAGAACACAACATTTTCATCATTGGTTGTGTTGTGATTGTCAGTCATAATTGTGTGACGTTGTGGTGCTGCAATAAATGTTGCTAGATCTGACAGGGTGCATAATTCATGTCTTGTGGTGGTAAAGGGCATTATTGATGATTTTGTTACATTTGATGAAGGTTGAAGTTGTTTTTTTTGGTTCCATTGTCATTGTAACTTAATTGTCAAAGCATATCACTGAGTATTAGAATGTGTTCTTGGTTCAGGTTTTCCCTCACCTGTACTTGGAGGAAGTGTTATTGGTTCTGTGGGTGTTGATGTGGGTTCTGTGGGTGTTGGTGTAGGTTCTGTGGATGTTGTTGGTACAGTGCCAGTTCTTGTCTCTTCTGCAGAAAACAACATTTCCATTCGTGGTTGTATTGTGATCATCAGTCATAATTGCATGAAGTTGTGTTGCTGCAAGGAATGTTACTTCAGGGAGTTTTGGGTCTTCGGGGTGTTTTGGGTCTTCGGGGTGTTTTGGGTCTTCGGGTTGTTTTGGGTCTTCGGGTTGTTTTGGGTCTTCGGGGTGTTTTGGGTCTTCGGGGTGTTTTGGGTCTTCGGGGTGTTTTGGATCTTCGGGGTGTTTTGGGTCTTTGGGATGTTTTGGGTCTTCGGGGTGTTTTGGGTCTTCGGGGTGTTTTGGGTCTTCGGGGTGTTTTGAGGACTTTGGGGTGTTTTGGGTATTCGGGGTGTTTTGGGTTTTTGGGTATTCAGGGTCTTTTTGAGCCTCAGGGCCTTGAAGGGTATTTTGGGTCTTTGGGGTGTTTTGTGCCTTTGGGGTCTTTGGGGTCTTCAGGGTATTTTGGGTCTTCAGGGGTCTTGGTGGTCTGAGGGGTCTTGGTGGTCTGAAGGGTCGTGGGGGAATTAAAGGGTCGTCAATGGTCTGAGGGGTCTCAGCAGTCTTAACGCAATTAAGAGGGTTAATTAAGAGGGTGGTGATTTTATTTGAAGAAGAAGAAGACGTTATCCTCACATATAAATATAGCGACTTAACCATATGCGTTTGCTCTATTATAATAAGATTATAATATGATATGGAGAAGACAAATTAATAATTTGATCAAAAAGTCAAAGGTCAACATCATACAAAATCGTCAATGTTTTGAAATTTTAAGAATTTGCATATTCAGTCACTAAATTAGTTCACCAATCAAAAGCAAAAAGCCATTTTTTTCCCGATCAAAATGTCAAAGGTTAAGGTTGCATAAAATCATAAATTTTCATCCAATTGCCCAGAAAGTTTAAGAGTTTGCATATTGGGTCACGGAATTGGTTCACCAATCAAAGGCTATGAGCCAATTTTTTTTTAGATCAAATGGTCAAAGGTCAAGGTTGCATAAAATTGTCAATTGTCATATGATTCACCTGAAATTTTAAGAATCTGCATGTCAGGTCACTAAATTGGTTCACCAATCAAAAGCTAGATGTTTATTTTTAGATCAAAAGGTCAAAGGTTATGGTTGCATAAAATATCAATACGTCAGGCATATCAAATTTGTCAGCGATGCAATATGACCCAATTCATCTAGGGTAACCTGTGTTTGGTTCAGAAGGTCAAAAGGTCAAAGGTAAGGTTATAAATCATCAATCTCCATCTGATTGACTTGAAATTTGAGCAGGGTTTGCATATTGGGTCATTGAAGCCTTTTGCTTTTAAGGTAAAAAGGTCAATGACGCATAATGTGTCAACATTTTAGTATTTTTTTTAGCTGTTTTCGTTATGTTCAGCATGCGGAGGAAGAAGTCCAAATACAAAGCGGACACGGGTGGGCTTTGCATTTTCAGATGCTTTCTTGTTTCATTTATTTTCATGATGATGTGCTGTTGCTGGTTCTTTTGTTCTGCTTGATTAATGTGTTGTGAGGATAAAGTGTATTACTCTTACTGTTGTTGCCTTTGATGAAAAACATACTCTTGTAGAAAAACAAGATTTACATTATTGGTTTTGTAGTGTGAACTTTTATAATTGCATAAATTGTTTTTGCATCAAATACATTACTGGTGTTGATGTGCTGCCTGATTGCTGTTTGATATATTTTGATTACATGTATGGTATTGTAAGCTGACATCACTTTACCATCACGTTTTGTTGATAAAGTCACGTTGAATCCTTCAACATTTTGACAGGTGCTGAAGAAAAATATCCGCATGAAGCTGGATGGTGCTGTTATTGTTCGATTCTTGTGTTTAGAATGGCACATTGTTATGTTCCTTGTTGTTGTTTTGGTGAAGCCCACAGCTAGCCAATCTAATGCGCATACATCTTCATTTCTTGGAACGAAGTCAATCTGCAGGTCTGTCACAGTCAGGACTACACGCTCTCCAACAGGTGCAGTAATATCCCATGTGCAGTTAATATCCCTGTGTTTTATAACAGGATAGCCAGGAGAGGACAGCCATCCTTCTGCAGAAAACGTCCCACCACATGACGCTGCATGGAAAAAAACAAAAAAACATTCAGCAATGTACATTTGAAAAAAAAAATGGAAGTTATGATGTTTACCATCCCCAAAAATCCTGTTTTCTTTGAGAAACGTTAGTTGTCCTTTTCCTCCCATAAAAAAAAAACCATCACAATATCAATGTATTTTTGTTGTTCATTGCAACATCCCTTCCGTTCGCTAAGTACAAACTTACACATATGAATCATTGAGCCAAACTTTCATATATATATTCTCTGCCCAAAAATACTATTACGGTTTTTAGAACCTTCACTTTGTAAAATAATAAGCCTTGTAAATAATTCCCTGTAAATATCCCCATCTTCCAAAAGGTCAAAGATCGCACCCTAGATAGGCCACGAGCAACACGTAGGACACCATCGGATCTTCTTTAGTTATTTCATTAGTATGTGTTTCAGGTAAGGATCTGTGCCCAATAGTTTGACTCTGCGTTGTATTAATCAAATAACCTAGGCCCCTTCTCAAATTCCCATTCCATTCATTTTGCGGCGTAATCTGCCCTCCAAATCATATTGCGCTACTCTACCAGCCGCAGCAAGACGCCATTACGCACGCGGTCAAGTTGGAGAAGAAGGGGGGAGGAGCGCCAGGAACATAGGCGTGGCCCCATCAACGCGTCACGAGGGGAGGTACCAATGAACCCTCGCGACCAATCCGGGCCGAGGCGTGTTCACCATTGGGCGGACCCAAGGGCGCACGCGGGTTGATACGCGATGATGTAATAAAAGCGCCGCCGCGGACTACTTCCAGAGATGATCGGAGATGTGCCCGGGAGAACGAGAGAGCCAGATGAGCCCAGTGGATGGTAAGAGCAGATGAGCAAGACCAAAGAGAGAGAGAGAGAGAGAGAGAGAGAGGGTCGGTCCACTATTACGACGATAATAATCGCGCTGCTTGCCGGGTTTCGCCACGAACCAAAACGTGGACCGGAGTGGAGCGTGCACCTGGAGCGGGACCTCAACGCCTGTGCCATCTGCCTGGACCCTTCTCTTCCTTCCCACCACCACCTTTTCGTGTAAGTCAGTTTGTGTTGTCCTGGGCATGATATTTAAGACTGTTTAAGCTTGCCCTGTGTCCTTTTTCTCCTCTGCTTGTACATTCTTTCCCTTTCGTTTCCTCTTTTATTGTACAGTATAGTAATAAATTATATTTGTTCTTCCTTACCTTCTGGTTTCCTCTCGTCCGATCGCTTTCGTGATTTCTCCATTGAATAGCTGTGGCACGATTAAAACCGCTCAGAATCGGGTTCGTCTTTTGTTAACGGCCCGAGTAGCAGCTCGCTTCGCTCGGCGTATCCATTAACGCTGCGGCTCGGGTGGAAATTATCTCCTCGCTTACGGCCGGTCTTAGTACGCAGGTATTTGGGACTTCATTGACCAATGACCCTGGCTACTACCGACCGGAAGTGACGTCATAACTCCCAGGATTGGGGGGATCGGCCAGTGTAAAAGACAAGGGGATTAACCCCCCCTTGGTAAGGGGAGCGCCGACCCCCGGATCCGCAACAATTGGTGTTGGGGAGTGGAATTTGGGACCCGAACCAAATTTTGGACACTGTGAAAAAATTTGGTCAAAATTACGAGTGGCCAAAATTTAGTATTAATATCCAAATTGAGTCGTGCCATGGATAGTCAAGGCGATCGGATGCCGGTGGGTGAGATAGAAGAGGAGGTAGAGTTGACCTAGGACCCCAGGGAGGAGATGGGAGAGATAGAGGAGGAGGTTGAAGAAGGTGCGGTAGTGGGGGTTGCAGGCGCGCAAAATGGCGGCACCTCGCACGTGGTCACGGCAGCACAAAATGGTGGTGCCTCGCACATGGCGGCAGGGGCTGCGCCCGCTGCGCAAATGGGAGGGATGAATATGCAAGACCTCATTGCGCAGCTGCAGGCAGCCGTACAAATGGGGGTGGGAAACCAAATTGAGCAATTGGGAAGCCAAATTGGAAAGTTAGACAGCAAATTTGGGGGATTAGAGAACCAAATTGGGGGATTAAGGAAAGAAATTGGAGAAATGAGGGCCGATAGTGAGAGAATGGAAAATAGAATGGGCAATCAAATTGGGGGGTTAGAAAATAAATTGGTAGGATTAGAGGGCAAATTAGGGGGCCAATTGGAGGACGTGGGTAGCCAAATTGGGGAAATGAAGGACGGGATAACGGGATTAGAAAATAGAATGGCCACCCAGGAGAACCAAATGGAAGGGGTGAGTAATGGGTTAACGGGGCAAGAACACAAGATGGGAGGCAAATTGAGGGAAATGGGGGAGCAATCTGCCCGGGAACTCAAACAAATGGGGGAGCAGACAGAGGAGGTAAAAATTGGACTAGAGAACAAATTGGATACCCACAAGGGGGAGCTGGAACAGAAGAGGGCGGCATCTACCAAGGGAATAGGAGAGATGGGGGAGGATATAAGGCGCGGGGTGAGCGAAGAGGTCGGAGTAGTACGCGACGAGGTATAGCAGTGTGAGGGCCGCATGGAGAAAGAGGTGAGGAAGAGTACGGCTAGGTTACAGGGGGGCATAGAAGATCTGACACGAGGAGTAGAGCAGCTGACAGTGGGGCAAAAGGAGTTAGGGGAGCAAGTAGAGAAGAACACAGCTGTGATAGGGGGGCTGAAAGCGACACAGAAGGAGATAAAGAAAGAACTAATGGCGACGAAGAAAGAATGTCAGACAGTACACAAGGGATTGACAAAGTGGCTGGATGAGGTAGCAGAGACGATGGAGACAAGAGAACGAGAAGTCAGGAAGCACATAGAGACGACTAAGGTGGCCTTAGAAGAAGAAATTGAGGGGGCGCACCGGGAAATAAACGAGTTGAAACAAAAGTTAGAGGAAGTGGAGGAGGGGGTGAGCGAAATTAAGAAGAGACGGATGGAAACTAAGAAGGAGCTGAGGGAGGAAGTGATGGATTATGTACAAGGTCTGTGCTCAAATCGTGATGATGTACTTGCTAACCAGATAAAGAGTTTGCAGGTGGCGGAGGAGGAGCGACGAGGAAGAGGCGCCGAGGTGAGTGGCGATATGTTCGGGAATGAATATGATGCGAGGGGAGGTTCAGCGAGCTTGGGTGTTGGTATGGACCCGGGCGTTCGTGAAAGGCCAATGGTGAGGTGTGCGACTGGTACGGAGTACGTACCAAGGGAGAGTGCACTAGGGTGTGTGCAAGAAAGGTGTGGAACCGAGGAGTGTGTGAGTGTGCCTGGGTGGTGTGCATGGAGAGAGAGTGCGGTGACAAAATGTGCGGAGTGTATGGAGACACATGGATGTATGAGTATAGAACGGGTAGCGTATGGATGTGAGAATGCAATCTGAGCATCGACGTTAACCGGGACAGCGTTCAGGCTGACGTATAGCCGACGCGAGCTCTCGGTCCGTGACGGGCTTTGTGTGCTGCGGGAGCCGGCGGGGATCGGTGTCGCGTTGCCCCTGTTCGGAGCGTCGTGCACGATTCGGGCCGGGCCCTGCCCTGCACGGTCGATTCCGCGCTTTGCCAGGCAAAGCGGGCGGCACGGTTCGAGGGGAGGTAGGAGGGGTCAGAACAGCGCCCCCTTGTGGTGGCGGCACTCCGCCCGGGCAAGGCTGGGCCACCGCGCATGGGAGCGCAAGGCCCTGCGTAAGGATGGTACTTGGAGCCTTGGCCCGACAAACCTCCTCCCCAGAATCGATGCCGGACGGACCCAACCTGCAGGAGACAAACCACCCGAATTCATTGCTCGGCTTTTCGAAGCCGAGCTGTGATGAAAATGTAATGACGTACCGAGAGGCTCAGAGTAGTGGACGGATGGTAGTGACAGGGAAATTGATGGCAAATGGTATATGGTGTAGAGGGATGGTAGATTTACCATCCCTCACATCGTATCATGGGGGGCACATGAGCTATAGTTTATGGAGTTATGGTTGTACAAACTAGCCCGGGAGGGTTAGGTTAATGATTAGGGATCTAGAAAGATGACCATAGGGACAAGATTTAAGTAGTGACATTGATACCTGTAGTGGGGATGCAAAATAGATTAGATGGATGATAACGACGAGGGAGTGCTTCGTATAAGGGAAGACGGGGAGCACGAGTTTCAGAAGGGAGTAGTTAGTTAGATGATGCTGAGTGTGTGTGGTAGTGTGGAGAAATTGTGTGGGTGCCTCTTGAGCTTGGTGAAATGAGGAATTGGATGGGAACCACCGTGTGCTTGGGCTTGGTGAAATGAGGAATTGGTATGGAAGTCCTTTGTGGTGAGCATGATGAATGGCATTGCACTGAGTGAATGGCTTGCAAGGTGTGCAAGTGCAATACAGGTGTATGGAGAATGGTTGCATGGAATAGATGGTCTGGAATGAATGGTGTGGAGTGAGTGGAGTGTGGAATGAGTGGAGTGGAGTGGATGGTGCGAAAGGGTGAGTGGGGGAAGGATGGACCCCCTTCATGAGTACCCGGGTAGGGTAGTTTAAAAGTAGGTAGAGGGAATAGGTAAATTGTGGTTGGATATTGGCATCTGTGGTGCGGGTAGTTGCACAGAAGTGTTGTGTTGGGTGCATTAGTGGAGTAAATTGGCTGGGCGTGTGGCCTGTTAGTGTGTGTGATTAAATGGGCACTCCGCCACTGTTAGTCTGTCGGCCAGGTGAGGCCGCAGGTAGGCTCTGGGAGCCAGTATTAGTTCAATGGGGCCCGAGGATCCGGAGGACGGACCCGGGTAGCCCGACGCCAGAGAGGGCGGTATGGGGTGAGAGCGCCAGAGGGCCTTCCCCAGGTAGGTTAGGGTGAGGAGCAGGTAAGCTCGGGAGGCAACTACAGTGGCGGAGGGGGGCAGGTGAGCGGACCTGCTGGGAGTGCCACACGACCCAGCCCGGAAATTGTGTGAGGGCCCAGGGTGAAGAATCGGGGGAGTGACACCCCAAATTGGTGAGCACCACAGTTTGGTCAATGGGAATTGGTTTTTAGAACCACATAGTGTAAAATGGCCAATAGTTTGGCAGGGAAAGACCCCGGGTAGTGTAAAGTGTGTTAAAGTCATTTAGAAGGTAGTTAGGATTGAAAGTCTCTTCGCACCATCCGCATCCACTCACCAAGGTGGCACGACTCCACACCACCGTCTTTTGCTAATGTCTGGGCTGTAAGATGCATCATGACGTGGGGGTGAGATTGTGCTTGTGATTCCATCTCTTCCTCCTTAGGAGGGATTGATGAGGAATTGATTGATGGCAAATTTGGGTTTAGAGGGATTGATGATGAATTTGGTATTAGGGGAGATATGGGGAAGACAGGACGTAGAGACGAATTTGTAAATTGTGTAAATACGGGGTAGGGGCAAGGGTAGATTAGGTGAAAGGGGGGTAACGTACGCTAGGGACGAGCTTTCTCCGCTCGCTCTCCAGCGCACCTCACTCTTCATTGCCTTGTGTTGATGTGTACTCTTGCGCCCTTGCACTCCGCTAACCCTGCTTTGTCTTCCTTCCCCACTCATGGACCCTGGTCTTTGTGTGCCGAGGGGAAAGTGTGCAGGTGTCTGCAGTTGTGTGCCCGCACCCTCGCTGCTGCCTGCCTGGACCGGTACCCCACTTATGGACCACACGGTTGTGGCCGAGCCCCACTTTATGGACCACACGTTTTTGTGGCCGAGCACCACTCATGGACCCCACGTTTTGGGGCCTGGCACCTCTGCTGGGGACCGGCCATTGTGGGCAGCGAAATCTTGCTTGCGGACCACGGTTGTGGTGGCACCTAAGCCATGCAGGTGGACCACCCTTAGTTGGCCCCTGCTGGCCGTAATTAAAATTAAGTGAACGCGTTTTGTGCCTTTTTTTTATTACCAAATAGGCAGCAAGAAAGAAAACATCCAGAACCATCGGCCCAGCAGAGAAGAGAAGACGCCATTTGCATTTTATTATTGAAATGTATGACTGTGCACTGGATGGTCCTTTTCATGCATCGTGTTGTTTTTTTGTGCATAGTGGTGCTTTGGTGCTTTTGGTGCTTATTTTGGTGTTGGTGCTGGTGGTATTGGTACAGTGCAAGGACAAGTTCTGGTGTGCAATAGAGAAGCTGATGGAAAACATGAAAGATGTGGAAGTTGTTGTGGTAGGAGGAGACCTAAATGGACATGTGGGAAGGAGTATGGACGGTTTTGAGGGAGTTCATGGGGGTTACGGATATGGTGTGAGAAATGGAGAAGGTGAAAGGATTTTGGAGTTTGCTGATGGAGCCGATTTGTTGATTTGTAACACTCAGTTCCAGAAAGGGGATAATAAGCTTGTTACATACACGTCAGGTGGGTCGACGACAACCGTTGACTACCTGATGGTGCATAGGCGAGATAGGGGGAACCTACGGGACACAAAGGTGATCCCGGGGGAGGAGGCTGTTTCACAGCACCACTTGGTTGTCTGCGACATAAGGGTGAAAGGTGCGAGGAGAGTTCGGCGGGTGAAGTACCAACCGAGAATGAAGGTGTGGAGGTTGAAAGAGGTGACAGTAAGGGAGGCATTAAAAGAGAGGCTGAGTAGGGTAGAGGATGATGTGGTTGAGCTTGAACGTGGTTGGATGTCAATGAAAGATAGTCTGTTGGGAGCCATTGGTGAGGTATGTGGATGGACAAAAGGACCACCGAGGCACTCGGAAACATGGTGGTGGGATGATGAAGTTGGAAAGAGGATTGATGAGAAGAGGAAGAAGTTCAAGGAGTGGCAGAAGGCGAAGGGTAGGGGAGCGGAAAAAGCAGAGCATGAAAGTTATAAGGCAGCCAAGAAGGCTGCAAAGAAAGAGGTAGCAAAGGCGCAGGAGGCATGTAGGAAAATGTTCGGAGAACGCTTGGATTTGGAAGAGGGTCAGAGAGTGGTATTCAGGATTGCAAAGCAGATAGCGAAAGAGAGGTGTGATGTGATGGGGGTGAGTTGCTTGAAGGATGAAGTGGGACAAATCGTTGTGGACCCAGATGGAATTAAAGGAAGATGGAAAAGATATATGGAAATGCTGTTGAATACAGAGAATGAATGGGATGGCAACATAGAGAGTAACCCAGTTTTAGGACCGGCAGAGAAGATAACTGAGGAGGAAGTTGAGGAAGCGATAAAAGCAATGAAGAGTAGAAAAGCGGGAGAACCGACGGGAGTTGTAGGAGATATGTTGAAGGCAGCAGGAAGTTGGGGTGTGAAGAGAATGACAGAGATCTGTAATCTGGTGGTGAAAGAAGGCCGCATTCCGGTGGCTTGGGAACTGAGTACCCTCGTCCCTCTATTCAAGGGGAAAGGTGACCCTCTGCAGTGTGGCTCGTACTGAGCGATAAAGTTATTGGAGCATGGAATGAAGGTATTGGAAAGGGTGTTGGAGAGGAGGATAAGGAAGAAGGTGAAGATCGACGAAATGCAGTTTGGATTTATGCCAGGAAGAGGAACGACAGACGCGCTCTTTATTGTGAGGCAGTTGCAGGAGAAGTACATGGAGAAGAGGAAGAAGTTGTTTCTTGGGTTTGTTGATCTGGAGAAAGCATTCAATAGGGTTCCATGCGAAGTATTGACATGGGCATTGAGGAAGTTAGAAGTGGAGGAATGGTTGATCAGAGTAGTGATGGCAATGGACAAAAGAGCGTGCACAGCTGTAAGGACGAAGGACGGGAACAGTGGTGAGTTTCAGGTGAAGGTGGGAGTGCATCAGGGGTCAGTACTAAGTCCACTACTATTTGTAGCTGTGATGGAGGTGCTGGCTCAGAACGTAAAGGAGGGTTTACCGTGGGAGTTGTTGTATGCAGATGATCTGGTTTTGATTGTGGAAAGTATGGATGGACTGAAGGAAAAGATGAACAAGTGGAAGGAATGTATGGAGGCAAAAGGTCTGAAGGTGAATATAGGAAAGACGAAGGTGATGGCAAGTGGTAAAGCATGTGGTGAGGTGAAAAGAACTGGGAAGTGGCCATGTGCTGTGTGCAGGAAGGGCGTCGGAGTGAACTCCATTCAATGTACAATGTGCGCTGAGTGGGTTCATCAAAAATGTAGTGGTCTGAGAGGGTCAATAACCAGTGTGGCAGCTACATTCAAATGTAAGGTGTGCACATAGGGAGCTGCAGATGGAGGAAATGTTGAGTTGGATCTTGGAGACGGCGTGAAGCTGGAAGGTGTGAAAACATTTTGCTACCTCGGAGACATGCTGAATGGAGAGGGTGGATCAGACTCGGCAACGGTTGCTGGAGTGAGATGTGCATGGAAGAAGTTTCGGGAACTGAGTGGCATGCTGACGAGGAGGGGAGTGTCGTTGAAGCTGACGGGAAAGGTGTATGCTGCATGTGTGAGAAGTGTTATGATTTATGGGAGCGAGACATGGGTCATGAATGTGGAGCAGCAACGAAGGCTGGAAAGGGTGGAAATGCGAATGGTTCGGTGGATGTGCGGAGTATCGTTGAGAGAGAGGAAGACAAATGATGAATTGCGAAAGATGATGGGAATAGAGCCTGTGATTGATGCTGTGAAGAGGAACAGGTTGAGGTGGTTTGGTCATGTGTTGAGGAAGGATGAAAGTGACTGGTAGAGAAGAGTGATGGAAATGAATGTAGAAGGAAGTAGAGGACGGGGAAGACCGAGAAAGACTTGGCTAAAAATGGTGGAAGAAGAAATGTGGGAAAGCGGGTTAACAAGGAGAGATGCAGAAAATAGGGCAAAATGGAGAAGATCGTCAAGGGGACCGCAAGGCTAACCCCCGCTCTAGCAGGGAAAATGGCCTTAAAATGCATGTTGTGTGTTGTTGTTGTCTCCCTCCCAATGCAGTCTCTATGAGCTGCACTGCGGTATTGCCGGGTGCCTGAGGCGCCCCGGCAATGCCGCGCTGTAGGATATTTAATTATTTGGCACTGTAGGATATTTAATTATTTGGCATGGGGGCGGTGTACTTTGAATGGATCTGTACTTGTTTTCTTTCTTGTTTTCTTTCTTTCTTATTTGTCTGGGCGATATCTCAGCCATCCTTTGAGCTTGCAAGCTGAAATTTCGGCACAATAGTGAGCAAGTACTTTGTCAAAAACGGTGTTTTTTGTTTTTTGATCAGTCAATTAATTGAATTTTGGGGGGATCCATTGTCATTGTAATTTCATTATCATAGCACATCACTGGGAATTAGAATCTGTTCTTCATTCAAATTTTCCCTCACCTGTACTTGGAGGAAGTGTTGTTGTTGGTTCTGTCGGTGTCGTTGTGGATTCTGTGGATGTTGTTGGTGCAGTTCCAGTGCTTGTCTCTTCTGCAGAAAACAACATTTCCATCATTGGTTGTGTTGTGATTGTCAGTCATAATTGTGTGAAGTTGTGTTGTGATTGTCAGTCATAATTGTGTGAAGTTGTGTTGTGATTATTTAGTCATAATTGTGTGACGTTGTGTTGCTGCAAGGAATGTTGCTGGTTCCGACAGGGTGCATAATTCATGCCTTGTGGTGGTAAAGGGCATTATTGATGATTTTGTTACATTTGATGAAGGTTGAAGTTCATATTTTGGTTCCAATGTCATTGTAATTTCATTATCATAACATATCAATGAGAATTAGAATCTGTTCTTCATTCAAATTTTCCCTCACCTGTACTTGGAGGAGGTGTTGTTGTTGGTTCTCTGGGTGTTGGTGTGGATTTTGTGGATGTTGGTTATTTTTCATAAATCTATTTCTGTGAGCCGACAGGGAGGGCACTTACCGTTGAGCTGTCTTGTCTGGGTGTATTTCTCGCCCCAAATATAACCTGTCGGATTGATTATTTGCAGAACAAGGCATTTCTTTAAACGGTTGCACTGTCCTTCGCATGTAAGCCAGATGTACTGTCTGTCAGCATTTGCTGTGGACATGAAATATCCAACGGTTTCTTTCAAAAAAAACACTTGGACGAACACTGGGCCCCTGGGCAAATTACAAATTTCTGCCCAAATCAGCTCCTTAGTATAATTCCTACAAACTCCTCAACACAATTTGTTTCATTTTCATATTGTCACCACAACAACATGCTTTTTAGTCATAGTCATTGGTGTACTTTACATAAGATCTTGTTATAAGTTCGACAGAGTTTAACAAAAATGCAAATTGAAAATAAAACTTGCAGTGTGCCAGCATGAAAGCACCATGCACAGTACAGTACTTGCTTACCTGGTGAAGATGTGGTGCCAAAGGAAATCTGGAAAGCAAGAGAAAAGACAATTTTTTTGCAAAGTGATCAACAACATTCAAACTTCAAACAAACAAAGTCAGTAGAACTGAGAATGTATCAATTCCTCCGTACACACGCCCTCACTCAAACATTTCCCAATATTGAAATAGCTCTTCAGATATATCTGTCGATGATTGTATCGAATTGCAGTGGTGAAGGTGAGAGGTCCTCCTGAAAACTAAAACCTATCAAAAGACGAGGTCAGAAACCAAATGGGACAACATCGACTTTGTCTTCCAATGATGAGCAGAGAGTGAAGTACTGAGAGGACTCAACATCGAATATCATTGACGAGTTTCGCCAAAGCGATCCAGGAAAAGACCGATGCAATGTGTAGTTCTTTCTGTGGAGAATCTGCCTGCAACACCTTGGAATAGAAATACAAACGATGGTCTTACAATTAAATTGCACTGTCTTGTCTTTAATTGATGTCCTGTCAATTTAGTTTCCTCCACCATCGAAGGTGGATGGTGGTTATGTTTTCACCCCTGCTGTTTGTCTGTGAGCAGAATATCTCAAAACGTCGTGGAAGGATTCAGACGAAATTTGGTGGACAGGTTGGGTGTGTGACAAGGACGAATTTATTTGATTTTGGTGAAGCTCCAAATCAGACACCGAATTAAAAATCATTTTTAAAGTGATTCTTCACTATTGAGAGATGAAGCCAAAAACAGTATTGTCAAACCTCAACATTCGTGGTCCCAACGTTCATGGATCCCGCATATTCACGGTAAAAGAAATATATATATATATTTTTTCATTTTTACACAACAGGACTGGACTCCTATATTCACTGCCACAGATATTAATTCAGGCTGGGAATTCTTCCACAGAAACCTGCTCTCTCTTATGCACAGATTAATCCCATCTTGTCTTCAATTATCTTACTCATCCTACCTCTCTTGGTACTCTGAATCCTGTAGTGCGGCAGTTGCTTTAAAACAACTTGCATTTTCTTCCTGGAAGGCAAATCCAACTGAAGACAACCTCAGATCATGCCACAAAGCCCGTAACAGGTGTGTCTACTCTCTGGAGAGCCAGAAAACAACATCTGTCAAATCTCTAGAATGTTCCTTCAAACTTGTCTCCATCCTATAAAACCTGGTGGTGCCCTGTCAAGGTGTGCACCATCTGCCCTCTCTGTGATTTGCCCCCCTCAGGTATCTCCAGGGCACACGCAGTCCAGCAGCAACCTCCTCCAATTAAAACTGCCTAAATCCAGAATTACTACTCAACTACACTCATTTATTCCTCTTTTTTCTGCCTGTGGAACCAACTTTCATAATCTCTTCATTCTCAATCTTCCTTCCAGGTTTCAATGCAGCTGTTTATAACCATCACAAGTCATTAGAACTGAGATAACCATCACTCTCATCCAAACCCATGATAATTTCTCCACCTGTCCAAACCCATGATAATTTCTCCACCTGTTAAACCACAACCTACCCCTCCAAAGCACTTTGCTTATGTATCCATCTCGTCCACCCTTTGTGTTCTCTCTTTATAACAGGAAACTTAACATTATCAAAGCGGAGTTGTATAAAAGCGTGTCCAATGAAAGCGGGGTTGTATCAAAGCAGGGTTGTATCAAGGCGTGTCCATTGAAAGAGGGGTTGAATGAAAGCGGGGTTGTATCAAAGTGTGTCCAGTGAAAGCGTATCCAATGAAAGTGGTTTGTTATTCCTATAGTTTATTCTCTCTCCCTTCTTCTGCAACCGTTGGTCCAATTGGCACAAAAGTTTCTCAACAAGTGACTGGCTAAACCTGTATAATTTTTTATTGATAATTATGACGTCGTAGGTCATGTGGTATGGGCATCATCTTGGAAAAAAAACCTTCAACCTTCCCCCTCTATATCTAAGAAACGGCTCAATGGAAAACATTGAGTCATGGCTCATTCTAAAGGACTCTGCATTGGGACCAAAAATATGTTTATTTCGGAGATTAAAAGTGCTAACGTTATGAGGTTAGAATTCGACAAATAGAACCCTTGATGCCACGAATATGATATTTTTTGTGCATGACCTAAGTGAAAAACAAATTAGAATCCAAAACGTTTCAACGTCATAGGTCACATGTTTCAGCCGCCATCGTTTTTCATGAAAAATACCAAAAACCCATTTTCTCCGAAACAGCTGGACAAATCAAGGCCAAACTTTGCATGCATGACCGCATACCCATAACAAACAAAACTTTTAGGGGCTGTGATGTCATTGGTCACATGGTTTGGGAGCAATGATTTTTAGAAGCATAAACCTTTAAAACCTATCTCCTCCCTCATTTTTGAACATATCGAGTGGAAACTTCAGAAATATGTTCCGCATCTCTGCATGCTAAAATGCCTTTTTGGAATTCGCAAGAGGTCACATGGTTTGGCAGTGATAAATAATTCAACGGCAATCTCAAAAACCTTGTATCTATTGAACCGCTTCATTGATCGACATGAAATTTTAAAGGAATGTAGAAGGGGTCAAGTGGAATAAGTGTGTAAAATTTCATTGGGACCAAAAAATATGTTCATCTAGGATATCAAAACTGCTAACATTACAAGTAGTCAGGTGGAGGAATGTTCTATTATGTTAGTTAACAAATATAATTATGTTAACAAATATAATTTCGTTCAAAATTTTGGTAGACTAGCAAAACTATACATTTCTGGAATACTCAGCGCATGAGGAATCCAAAAATTAATGTTTGCATTTGCATAGACACCTTTGCGAAAATGACCCTCAGGACAGTGATGAAGAGTCAGGTTCACTATGTTAACAAATATAATTTCGTTCAAAATTTTGGGAGATTAGCAAACCTGTACATTTTTGGAATCATCAGAGCATGGAGAATCCGAAAATCAATGTTGGCATTTGCACAGACACCTGCATAGCCGCCATTTTGGATTTCAAAATGGCCGCCATAAAATACATATTTTGCGCTATCTCGGCTTCTAGTCAACCTAGAAACTTAATTAAATATGCTAATCCTATGTTTTCTGGGTTAAGGAATCCAATAAAGGCCTCAAAATAGTGCTCAGGATTATAGAAAAGCAACAAACAAAGGTAATTGAAAACCATTGTCTTTATATTTGTGATATAACTGTATTACATAATACATGATATTGCAAGTCCTTTGAAGTTATAGGTATGGGTTTATAAAGCAAGAAAGCAGCCTTGTTAGTATCAGATTGAACTATAAGTCCTATACACAGGATCTACTAGGTCTACACCGTTCAGGAATATGCTTTTACAGATCTTCATCACTGTCCTGAGGGTCATTTTCGCAAAGGTGTCTATGCAAATGCAAACATTAATTTTTGGATTCCTCATGCTCTGAGTATTCCAGAAATGTATAGTTTTGCTAATCTACCAAAATTTTGAATGAAAAAACATAGTGAACCTGACTAAAGGTTAGAATTCGACAAATGGAACCCTTGATGCCATGAATATGATATTGTTTGTGCATGACCTAAGTGCAAAAAAATTTAGGTTCAAAAGTAATTATGATGTTCTTCGGTCACACGGTACGGGCGCCATCTTGGAAAAAACGCAAAACTTTGCACCTATATATCTCCAAAACTGCTGTGTAGAAAAGAGTGAGACATGACTCGCTGTAAAGAACTCTGCATGCAGAATAACATATGTGAATGATGATGTCGTAGGTGCCTCCATTATGACGTCCTAATTCGACAAGTAAAAAAACTTCATCCGACCACGATTAAATTTCTTGAGCATCATCTACATTGAAATACATTGAAATACATTGAAACAGAAAAAAAAAAATTATGACATAATCGGTCACGTGGTTCGGCTGCCATATTGTTTAAGGGAAAAGCCTTAAAAAACACTAAAAACCCATTTTCTCCGAAACGACTGAACGAATTGAGGCCAAACTTTGCATGCATAATCACATACCCAAGACAATCAAAAAGTTAATCGACCATGACGTCATAAGTCACATGGTTTAGGTCCTAAACTTTAGGAGATATGTGTTTTGAAGCATAAACCTTTAAAACATAGCTCCTCCCTCATTTTTGAACATATCGAATGTAAACTTCACAATTATGTTCCGCATGTCTGCATGCTGAAATGCCCTTTTGGAATTTGCAAGAGGTCACATGGTTTGTCAGTGATGAATAATTCAATGGAAATCTTATAAACCTCATATCTATTGAACCACTTCACTGATCGATGTGAAACGTTAAAGAAATGTAGAAGCGGTCAAGTGGAATAAGTGTGTAAAATTTGACCATGATTGGCTGTTCAGTTTGGCAGCCAAAAATAATTGAAGGGATTTTTTAAAAATTCTCTTTAACCACTTGATTGATCAACATGAAACTTTACAGGAATGTAGAAGCGGTCAAGTGGAACAAGTGTTTTGAAATTTCAACAAGATTGGTTGTACGTTCTGAAAGGTAGCAGTTGTTATTGTGTGAAGAAGAAAAACTATTTTTTATCTTCTCCACTCATGTTACTTTTCAGTGTAGCTATAATTATGATGAAAGTGGGGTTGTATGAAAGCAAAGTTGTATCAAAGCGAGGTTGTATCAAAGCGGGGTTGTATCAAAGTGGAGTTGTATGAAAGCAACGTTGTATCAAAGCGGGGTTGTATAAAAGCATGTCCAATGAAAGGGGGTTATATCAAAGCGGGGTTGCATCAAAGCGTGTACAATAAAAGCAGGGTTGTATCAAAGCGTGTCCGTTGAAAGAGGAGTTGTATGAAAGCGGTGTTGTATCAAAGCGGGGTTGTATCAAAGTGTGTCCAGTGAAAGTGTATCCAATGAAAGTGGGATTGTATGAAAGTGGGAAGGCAGAGGAAACCGGTCATCACTGCCAGCAGTTATAAAATGGCAGTTCTAGTTCGCTAATATTTTCTGTAATAAAAAACATTATAAGTTGAAATACAGAACGTGTCCATTACAAAATTGAATACATATATTTATTTAAATATAAATAACATAACACTCACTCACCTGTGATGTTATTTCAACTTCTAATGATTTTATTTGGATGAATACACAAGGGGCCCCCTATCTTGAATGTGCCGTGGGCCAAAGCCTTAACCAA
The DNA here is from genome assembly GCF_964187855.1 of Myxine glutinosa. Lineage (NCBI taxonomy): Eukaryota > Metazoa > Chordata > Myxini > Myxiniformes > Myxinidae > Myxine > Myxine glutinosa. The sequence goes on from NC_136264.1 coordinate 23,803,283, forward strand.
CACTGATCACATGTGCATAAAAATATGGTAGAACATCAGATGATTAAGGGGTCGTCCCATGTTGGGTTTTAAAGGGAAATCGTTTGACTCTGAGTGAAGGTTTCTCGGTGAAGTAAATGGACAAAAAGCTAATTAATCAATGGACAGAATTATTTGTGGGTTATATTGTTTTTTTTCTGGAATGTGAGAGAACCAGCCACACTGCGATTATACACCACCTGTGAAACTTTGTGCTTCCACTCAAACAAGACATCATCAGAGCATCCTTCTGTACACCTCATACGTACGTAGTATGTTCACCTCATATGTAGTATGTTCATAAAAAGATAGTGCAAGCATTCACTCACACCTTTCAGGGTGTTAACATCCAAAACACCCCGAAGACCCAAAAGGGCCTGAAGACCCAAAATATCCCAAAGGACCCTGATGACCAAAAAGACCCAGAGACCCAAAACACCCTCATACCCAAAAGACCCAAAAGACCCCGAAGATTCAAAAGACTTCAAAGACCCAATAGAACCAATATAACCCAAAGACCTAGAGGACCCAAACCCCTAAAGACGCTTAAAGACCATGAAGACCCAAAAGATCTCAAGGACCCAAAAAACCATTAAAGAGTTCCCAGGTTCCATAAGGAGTCCCAGATTCCATTTGTAAGGAAAATTTGGTTCAAATGGGGTGTGTCATCTTTATGGAGTTTGCCATGAATATCAGTTTATAACATAATAGTAACTAACTGTTAAGACTGCTAACGTTTCTCAATGAAGTAAATCGACGGAAAGGAAATTAGACGTTGACAGAATTGACAGGAATTTTATACTTCTTCAAAGTTTTCTTCTGGTACAGTAGTGAACCAGCCACACTGAGATTATACACCACCCATGAAACTTCGTGCTTCCACTCACATAAGGCATTGTCAGAGCGTTCCTTTGTACACCTCACATATTAATAAATATCTAGTGGAAGCATTAGTCCCAGTCCCAGTCCCAGAGTCCCAGTTTACATTTGCAAGATAATTGGTTAGTAAGTGAAATAAAAATCGTTTCTTATTTTTACTTTTCAAAGATTTTTCTTTAAAAGCATAAGCCATTAACTGTTAAGACTGATGAGGTTAAAACTGCTGTCCCATCTGTCGATATTAGTTGGTGGAAATTAAAGATCACACGGTGTCCTTCGCGGAGAGTAGGTGAGCTATCGCCGGCACCCTAAACAAATTACAAATTCCTTCCCGAACCTTAGTCGAACTCAAGCCTGACTTTTCGTGAAATACTTGGACAAAACCTCCCCTGACCAACCACACAAGAACATGGCAATAATTGTGGCCGTTAAGAAGAAGTGAGCATATACATGTATAGATGAGAAATTAGCATCAACATCTCAATAAGATTAACATCACCAGATGTACAGCAGAAATGAAGAGTGTGGTGTTACACAGTAGCAAAAATTTCAGACAAGTCATGTTGTGATTCGGACAAGTTAAATACGTATATCCCTCCCTTTCTGAAGGGAGAACCAGGCTTGAAAGTTTAACCCCTGCTATGTTCAAAAGATAATTCAGATGAATAAAATGCCCTCCATTAAACAAGACAAATCAGCCAAAAAGGTGATGATAAAACAGGAAATGCATGCAACTAGACCGGTACTCGGTAGAGTGCATACCTGCACCAGGGTGAACAGTATACATTTTGTATCCCAATGATAGGCGCGATTTGCATCCGGACCTTACCCAAAATCGAATTAGCTTGTTCATGTAAACTACAAACTCAATCACCCCGTTTTTAGCTCACCTGGAACGGAGTTCAGTGGAGCTTATGCGATGGCGTGTTGTCCGTCAGTCCGTCCGTCAGTCCGTCCGTCTGTCCATAAACACTTTCAACATCTTCTCCGAAATCGCTGATGGGATTGTGACTAAATTTGGCACAAATTCTATTTGTTATGTTGTGACTAAAGTTTGTTCACGGCATTAAAAAAAAATCGTGGTCTACCAGGGGTCAAAGTGGATCCAGGTTTGACCCCCTAAAATAGGAATTTGCTTTTTCCTCTAAAACTACCAACACTATTTCGATTAAACTTGACCACAACTTTCATCACCCGTGATGTACCGAAGTTTGTTCACGGCATAAAAATATATATATCAGGCCCTGAGGGAGTCTTCGGGGTGGGGGGGGGGGGTGCCCCCCAAAATAGGTATTTGCTTTCTTCTCAGAAACTACACGAGCAATTCCAATGAAACTTGACCACAACCTTCATCATCCGTGATGTACTTATGTGCGTGATGTAATTATGCGATGGCGTGTTGACCGTCAGTCCGTCCGTCAGTCCGTAAACACTTTCAACATCTTCTCCGAAATCGCTGATGGGATTGTGACCAAATTTGGCACAAATTCTATTTGTTATGTTGTGACTAAAGTTTGTTCACGGCATTAAAAAAAATCGTCGTCTACCAGGGGGTCAAAGTGGATCCAGGTTTGACCCCCTAAAATAGGAATTTGCTTTTTCCTCAAACTACAAACACTATTTCGATTAGACTTGACCACAACTTTCATCACCCGTGATGTACCGAAGTTTGTTCACGGCATTATAAAAATTGGGGTCTGAGGAGGTATACGGGGTGGGGTGGGGGGGGAGGGAGGGTTGTCCCCCAAAAGATATATTTTTTTGTTTTTTTGTTTAAAGTCTTATAACTATGTTAGTATGATTCTACATGCTGCCCTGTCTCCTAGCAACGATTGAAATTGGTTTTAAATACCTTTAGTCAGTGTAGTATACTGTTTATTCTACCAGGTGAGCGCCCAAGGGTGTCACCCCTACGTTTTAATAATCCGTCCACAACTCTGAAATATCTTGCTATAAATCGTTTTTGGCCCCATCTCTCAATGGTGAAGAAACACTTAATTTAATCAATTCGCCCTGGTCACACACTTAACCTGTCCACCAAGTCCATAACTTCAACAACTTTAACAACCGTCCAAAACTTTGAGATATCCTGCTCACAGACAATCATGAATAAAAACATAACCTCCATCCACCCTTTGGTGGTGGAGGTAAATATGGATGCCAATCAGAAGTTCAAATGACTATAGTGGTCAATTCTTCGCTGAACCTGCTGGTTAGAATTTTGAAATTGATTATGGATGGTAACAAGCAAAAAAAGTCTACCATGCAGTGTAACGTTCACAAGCAAGTAAGTGCAAGAATATTGGAGCCGCCGGAATAATGTCACCTTTGTCAGAAGTCATTGGTCTCGAGCGGAATGCAAAGCCAGATAATGGTCCAATAATTAATTAATCCCTTGATTATATATTGAGCCGTGGTTAGAAAACTGGGACACAAAAACACAAGCACTAAACATAAAACATCAAAATAGATAACATTATGGATACAAGTCAGGTAAAAAGTAAAGTGCTGTTCCAAGACAACTGAAAGAACATCACACCTGGATTAGCAGAAATAGCTGCAGGAATGCCCAAAAGGGAATCCTGAGCCTCCATTGTCTTTGCATCGCCGGCCACATATGCCGGGATGAAAACTGTTGACAGGTGAGAAATGCTGGTAAGCGCAAGGTGAAACTTTAATCCTTGCAGAAAGGTAGCACACAAAAGGGTGCCAGTATTGGCTGAGGGAGGTGAAAAATGCCCTGTTTTATACAGGCTGAGGAAGTACAAGGAGGAGGTGACATTCAAAATCGTATCTACAATATCTGGTTTAACTGGCAAAGCAGGGTTGATCAGGTTCATTGATGCTTCATCATATCTAATCGTATACAGTTTCAAAATGCAAGATAAAAGCGAAGGGAGGATTACGCAAGGGAACTCCCACTCCTCCCTCATGGGGAGGGTGTGGGAGGGGGGGCGGGGGGGTGGTGAGTGAAAAAAAACAAACAATGTAAGTGGTGTTGCAGTCAGGTCATACAAGATCGCTGGGAGAAGAATGTGGACTTCGTGGTCAGAATGGATTATTGTAATACCATAAAACATTCAATTAAGGGAGAACCTTAGATGATCCAAGTTTAATGTGAATTCAAACAGCAGATTATTCCAGAACTTTGCCCTTGGTTATTTTCCCATCCATGAAGTTACATTCATTTCATTTCATGAAGTTACATGGATCATAACATGTAGATTTCCACACTTAACAGATAATGCAGAAAACATAAGGGCTGAACGGCAGAGGGTGATATTGACACAGCAAAGGACCATAGAGAGTTGTGATGCGCAGAAGGATGGAGAAATGGGGAACGAATGAGCACATGGAAATAAGCAAGGACAAGGGAACCGAGTGGGCTGTGTAGGAAAGCAAACCGTCAGCAAACTTGGAGATTATTAGCTTGCCGAACCGCTTTGTTGAACATGAAACATTTGGGTACAATCTACCTTTTTTATATCTTATAGTACGATGCAGGGTATACTCTCGTTAATAATGGTGGACTTTCTGGTGAAACACTGCTACCGCTCCAGAAGGGAAATACCTAACCTTCCACCCACCACCATGCCTTAGACCTGTGGAATCCCTTAAGATGGAGTAAAAATGGAGTTGCAAAGTTAGTAATAATACAAATCAAACAAGAAAGAGCAATCAGGGATTGCAGACCCTCACCAGGAGTTGTGTGGTTTTTGTACTTTGGGTCCTCAGGGTCGTTTGGGTATTTTGCATCTTGTGGGACCTCTGGGTCTTAAAGGGTGTTAGGGTTGTAAAGGGTCGAAATTGTAAAGGGTCTTCGGGATCTCAAATGGTCAAAGGGATTTTTTTATTTTGTTTTTTTGTATACAAGATCGAGGCTCGTGAAAGAGCTAACATTAATCATGCAAAAAGTCAAACCGACACAAACCGACACATAAAACACAAAATAAGGGGAGCGGTGGACAAGATGGGGAGAGAGGGGGAAGGACACAAACACAACATTTGAGAGCAGGGACATCGAGAGAACTGTGGGAGGGAGAGGGCTTGGGGGGAGGTGGGAGAGGTATAAAACATATGGACACTGCAAGGACTTCCAGGAAAGAAGTTGGAATTTCGAAAAAAGTGTATCTGGGGTGAATTAGCGGGGGTAGAAAAGATTAAGGTTTTGGATGGGGGAAGATAAGAGATGGTGGTGAACAGCTGTTTTGAAGACCTGGAGGGAGGAGTGGGATTGAAGGGAGTGGGGGAGTTTGTTCCAGAGGCGGGGAAAAAGGGGAATGAAAGAGTGAAGGTGAGCAGAGAGCCTAGATTTTGGCAGTTTAACCAAAAGAGGGAGGGTTGCTGGCAGATCTTGTGCAACCTGTAGGAATATTTGCGGGACAGAACACAGAGAGAGCTGGGGGAGCAAGGCCGGAAAGGAGTCGGTCGAAGACAGAAAGACCACCAACCTGCCTGCGGTGAGTGAGTGAAAAGCCCTCGGAGTTAGCTTCATCGCAGGAGATTCCAATGATTCTGAAAGCTTTAGTTTCAACAGCGTGAAGTCGAGCTAGGTGTGAGGCAGGAGCACCGGCCCAGAGGGGGGATCAGTATTCCATTGAGCTGCAGAAAAAGCCTTGTATGTGGTGAGGAGCTCAGGTGTGCCAAGGAAGGACTTCGCACGACGGAGGTTGCCCAGTCGGCAACTGGCTTTGGAGGCCAGCTTGGAAATGTGGTTTTCCCAAGAAAGATCATGGCAGATAGTGAGACCCAAAAGCTTGAGCGACAGATCTTCTTGGAGAGGATTGTTGAGAAAGTAGATGGGAGGGTTTTCCAGTCGGTCTTTTCGGAGAGACATAGTAAGAGTGTGAGATTTGTCAGGATTGAAAGATATGTTCCACTTGTTTGACCAGTCTGTGATTTTCTCCAGGTCTGCAGAGAGTGAGGAGGCTGCAGACTGCCGATCTGAGGGATGAGGAATGGAGCGGCACAGAGTGGAGTCATCAGCAAAGAGAGGATTTTCCAGAGAGTCGGAGAGATGAATATTGACATCTAGGAGGGAGTAAATTACGATGACGGGTAGAAATAAATTACGATGGGTAGAAATAGTGATGTCGCGAAGTTGGTGAGGATGGCGGTTCTCCTTGCAGCAAGGGAGGTGATAGTACAAGCCAGAAGTAGACGACATCGTGATGTCGCTCGGGAAAGGCGATCACATGGACTGACATCTCTTCATTGAACTCTCTCAACACTTGCCGATTGCTGCATTGTTTGGCTAGGACTCCATATGGGGGCACCAACTTCCAAAATGGGGAAGTTCTTGAATATCTATTGAACCGCTTCATTGATCGACGTGAAACACACACAGGTCCACACACACAAAATAAGTAGAAGTCATGAAGTGGAACAAATGTGCAAAATTTCAAGATGATTGGATGTACGGTCTGGAAGCTGGAGTTGTTATTTTCTGAAGAAGAAGAAACTCTGCATGAGAATCTCAGGCAATGTCAATGGTTCCAGCACAGGGACTTTTCAGGTTTATTTTCCTTAAAAATCATTCTCTCTGCAATGGTTTGACCAATGGACAGGAAATTTTCATCAAAGCATCGCTTTGGCGTCCCATCTGTCGGCATTAGTTGGTAGACGTTAAGCTGGTCGTCCCATCTGTCGGCATTAGTTGGTAGACGTTAGGCTGGGCATCCCATCTGTCGGCATTAGTTGGTAGACGTTAAGCTGGGCATCCCATCTGTCGGCATTTGTTGGTAGACGTTAAGCTGGGCATCCCATCTGTCGGCATTAGTTGGTAGACGTTAAGCTGGGCGTCCCATCTGTCGGCATTAGTTGGTCGACGTTAAGTTGGGCGTCCCATCTGTCGGCAATAGTTGGTAGACGTTAAGCTGGGCGTCCCATCTGTCGGCATTAGTTGGTAGACGTTAACCTGGGCGTCCCATCTGTCGGCATTAGTTGGTAGGCGTTAAGCTGGGCATCCCATCTGTCGGCATTAGTTGGTAGACGTCAAGCTGGGCATCCAATCTGTCGGCATTAGTTGGTAGACGTCAAGCTGGGCATCCCATCTGTCGGCATTAGTTGGTAGACGTTAAGCTGGGCATCCCATCTGTCGGCATTAGTTGGTAGACGTTAAGCTGGGCATGCCATCTGTCGGCATTAGTTGGTAGACGTTAAGCTGGGCGTCCCATCTGTCGGCATTAGTTGGTAGACGTTAAGCTGGGCGTCCCATCTGTCGGCAATAGTTGGTAGACGTTAAGCTGGGCGTCCCATCTGTCGGCATTAGTTGGTAGACGTTAAGCTGGGCGTCCCATCTGTCGGCATGAGTTGGTAGACGTTAGGCTGGGCGTCCCATCTGTCGGCATTAGTTGGTAGGCGTTAAGCTGGGCATCCCATCTGTCGGCATTAGTTGGTAGACGTCAAGCTGGGCATCCCGCATCCCATCTGTCGGCATTAGTTGGTAGAAGTTAAGCTGGGCGTCCCATCTGTCGGCATTAGTTGGTAGACGTTAAGCTGGGCGTCCCATCTGTCGGCATTAGTTGGTAGACGTTAAGCTGGGCGTCCCATCTGTCGGCATTAGTTGGTAGACGTTAATAGGCCATGGGGCATACCATTAAAATCCACTTTTTCGTGCAACAGGAATGGGGATTACTTGATTTATTCATGAAAATCAGCAAAATATTCGTTCCATTCGATATAATAATGTCCCCAATAAATATACCTGCACATTAAAATACAAATAAAGAAAGAATTTCGATAAAAAAATCAGGTTTAAAATTCGCGGACAAGGTTGTTCACGTGATAAATTCAGCGAATGAGCGCTCCAGATACGTCAGGTGCCGTAATTGGCCAATCACGCAGCTCATACTAAGCTCCGTCCGGTAGCTGACAAACCAAGATGGCGACGCCCATTGCTTCGGCAGTGCCATGTATATGGGCAGGAGAAAGCAGAAACCGTCAACGAGGCCAGATATGATAAGTTTCGACTTGGTGTCCATGCTGGAGAATCCCTTCCACCAAACAGAGATTCTCTCATCAAACACATCATGCGTGCTAATTACCAAGCTGGTATATTTCGTCGTTGCCTAGAACAGCTGCCAGAAATTCCAGCTCCCAGTGAATCAGGATGGAAAGTTGAAGAGATTGATGGAACACCTTCTCTGGAAGTGGACTGGTGTAGTCTTCCACCTGCTCCTGATGACATCCTGGAGCTAGTACACTGTAGCTGCAAGAAGGGAAAATGTAAGCGTGCACTCAAAGATGACGTGCAGTCAGTGGCTGACGTAACATGCTGCAGTGAGCTTGGTATGCAATGTACAGAACTCTGTAGATGCACTGGATGCGAGAATGGTGAAATTGTATCCGATGAACCAGTTGCTGAGCCAGAGGAAGGAGCTGGTTCTGATGAAGAAGAATATTGAGGTGAAGTTCCTTTTTTTGAGGTCATATGAATTTATCAATCTTCATTTTTATGATAAATGTTGTATTTTCTTCTCATACAATTCACATTCAATCAGACTGACTCTTGTGGTACATGTATCTATAGAAAAATGTAATGTGCCATTGTGTTTGATAGATAAAGCATATGTATAAAACACTGTATAATACAGTGGCAACTCCGTAACACAAACTCTGTTAACACGAAATTCATGATAACACGGAAGTGTTTTTTTTTTTCATTCCAAACTTATTTTCTACATTATAATATAACCTGATAATTCCTTTAAACATGAACTAAATCATAAGATCCAAACAACTTCATGTTAAAGAGTTGCCACTATATATTACCTTTAAAACACATTTTGTCAACTTGAAATAATACTACATGAGAAATCATATTTTATCTGAAATATATTTTATTGTAGGCATTAGCGGCAATAACATTTTCACTGAAAGTACGTTTTATTTCATACATTACAATTTACAAGGTACTTTTCGTTAATTGAATGACATTGCTCATATCAACCCAATACTGATAAACCACATCTTATCTGGGTGTTAATACTGTTATTTGACTTGTCTTTTTACAAACCATTCATGGACACTCTTTGGAAATAGAGTTATGGGAAAGAAATGTAAACTTAACTGTTAGAACTAAGTAAAACAAATGGAAGTTTCATTTCATAGATAAGTCGTAAATAATGAAATGTCAAATGCATCAAAAATATGATATCAAGTACAATCATATAGAAACGAAGCTTAAACGTGTGGGTTAATATCATAAGAATAAATTAAGAATAAATTAATTTTAAACATGTCAACCACACAACATCAATGACAATCAGTGAAAAAATCACTGATCATACAGGATCGAACCTGGGAACCTCCGCTTTACTAGTAAGATGCTCTAACCTGAAGTTGAAGTTGAACTGAAATATACGATCAGATGGAGAAGAACGGATGATTTTAAATCAATACGCTTCTCAGATGAGAGGATGTTAGAGGAACGGGACTAGAACTGAAGACCTATTGATTTAAAATCATCCGTTCTTCTCCATCTGATCGTATAGCTCAGTTGGTTAGGGCGTCGCACTAGTAAAGCGCAGGTTCCCAGGTTCGAATCCTGGATGATCAGTGACTTTTTCACTGATTGTCATCTATGTGTGGTTGACATGTTTAAAATTAATTTATTCTTAAGTACAATCATTTTTTAAATGAAAGTCCTGTGTTCATGATTTCGACCTTATACCTGTGAATATAGTTAATAGTACAAATTTCTCAAACTTGAAAGCTGTAAATTGAACAATGATGTAAATTATAATGTAATGGATATCATAAACAAATTTGATTGTCTCAATTATTTATGTCTGTCTGCCTTATCCTGGCATGTATACATTATGTATTGAACATGGAAACGAAGCAAAAGTAACAGTACTCTTAAACACTGTTAATCATGCAAGCACTTTCCATGACATGCGTAATGTATACATGTTGTACTGTTTTAAATAAATAAGTTGAAAATGAATCTTCTAAAAAGTAAAAGGAGTCAGCCGTCAACTGCCACTCATTGCCATTCTTCAAATCAAAGAAGATGAACTGATCATAGAAGGTAGAAGTGAGAAGTTAATTTTAAAAAAGTAAAATAAAAATGATTTCTTTGCGGCACAACATGTGTTTCAGCTGCGGCGGACCATATTTTCAGATTGGATTCATTTTCAACTTATCGCTATGACTATCTAGATACAAAAATATCATGTTTATTGGTGTATTTTAGTGAAAAGGAGGTCTAGAAACAATATCACAATCAATTTTTTTCATTTTACTCCTCAAACTATCCAGAAATAAAAGAAAATGCAGTAACGTATAGTTGATGAATATATATTTACTTGCATTTTCATCAAGTGCGCGTTAAAAATTAATGAGCACCCCTGGTGTCTGGGGACATGGTGTTTCTTGTTCAGGAGCACATCCCCAACCCATCTATAGCAATTTTAAGTAATCCCCTGCGTTGTTGCACGAAATTGTCAAATTGAGCACATTTTAGCCCTATGCCCCATGGCCTATAAGCTGGGCGTCCCATCTGTCGGCATTAGTTGGTAGACGTTAAGCTGGGCATCCCATCTGTCGGCATTTGTTGTTAGACGTTAAGCTGGGCGTCCCATCTGTCGGCATTAGTTGGTAGATGTTAAGCTGGGCATCCCATCCGTCGGCATTAGTTGGTAGACGTTAAGCTGGGCGTCCCATCTGTCGGCATTAGTTGGTAGACGTTAAGCTGGGCATCCCATCTGTCGGCATTAGTTGGTAGACGTTAAGCTGGTTAGTTGGTAGACGTTACCGGTGTGTACCCCGGTTTAGAATAGGTACACCGTATCCCTGCGTGTCGTAAGAGGCGCCTAAAAGGGTTGGCGTCAGGAAGGGCATCCGGCCATAAAAACATTGCCTCAAAAAGAGAACCATGACAAAAAAAAAAAAGCTGGGCATCCCATCTGTCGGCATTAGTTGGTAGACGTTAACCTGGGCGTCCCATCTGTCGGCATTAGTTGGTCGACGTTAAGCTGGGCATCCCATCTGTCGGTATTAGTTGGTCGACGTTGAGCTGGGCATCCCATCTGTCAGCATTAGTTGGGAGACGTTAAGCTGGGCGTCCCATCTGTCGGTATTAGTTGGTCGACGTTAAGCTGGGCATCCCATCTGTCGGTATTAGTTGGTCGACGTTAAGCTGGGCATCCCATCTGTCGGCATTAGTTGGGAGACGTTAAGCTGTCAAATGACTATTGTGTAGCCATTGGCAACTCAAGGGAGAGTCGTGATGTTTGTTTCCTTCCTTTCACCGCTAAGCTCTGGAATTTGATAATTTGATTACCTTCTCATGTCTTTCCCAACAGTTATAACTGACCACCTTGAAGCATTTTGAATCTTTGTCTTCTCTCTCACAATCCTTTTCTGAATCTCACAATTCGCATATCCCTTTTCAAAAGGCAGGTTTTCCAATTTCTCAAAAACTCTTAGATCAGAAACGTTATTTCCTTCCTCTCTAATCTCTGCTTCTCGATTCCTTCAGTTCTTTTTTGTTTCATTTAAGGCCCGGCCTCAATGCGGACGATGCAGTCCGTGACTTGAACCTACCTTGTATATTGTTACAGAAAAAGAAAGCAAAAAGAAAAAAATCAACGACTTTTTGAGGCACCACAAAAATAATGTTTTTATTTACATACTTTATCTTCATTAACACAACAAAAAAATGATAGCAATAAAGTAGATTCTAAGGGGTTTTCACTCTCACCGCAGGGAGGTCTGTGGTCTTTCTGTCTTCTATTGAATCCTCTCCGGCCTTGCAGCCCCTGCTCCTCCATCTGTGCTCTGTCACCCCAATATTCCTGCAGGATGCACAAGATCTGCCAGCAACCCTCTTCTGGTGAAACTTCCAAAACCAAAAATCACTGCTCACGTTCACTCTATCATTCCTCTTTTTTTTCCCGCCTTTGGAACAAACTCCCACACTCTTGACAATCCCACCACTCTTTTCGACCCCCATTAATCCATCCCAAACCCACCGACTTCAAATTCCCTGTTTTCTTTCCTGAAAATCCTTGTGGTGTCCATCTTGCTTATCCCATGTACCCCAACACAGCCCTCTCTCTTCCACTGCTCTGATGATGTCCCTATTCCCCAACGTTGCTGTGGTTACCTCTCTTGGCCCCTCTCGTCTCCTGCTCCCTCTGTTTTATGTTCTGTGAGTTTGCTCTTGTACGAGCCATGACGTAGTATACAAAATAAATAGCACCGCAAAGCGGGCGTAACCCCTCAGCCCATGCATGGTAGAAACCAATTTCAAGATGGCTGCCGTGGCGGCCATATTGAAAATCGCCGCATGCCCATTTTTGAAAGGAACCTTCCTCTACTCAACCCCAACACACACTGCAAAAATGGATTTAATCGGACAAGCCGTTCTGCTTGAAATTGACGGAAACCAATTTCAAGATGGCTGCCGTGGCGGCCATTTTGAAAATCGCAGCACGCCCATGAACCTTCCTCTACTCAACCCCAACACACACTGCAAATATGGATTTAATCAGACAAGCCGTTCTTCCCGAAATTGACGGAAACCAATTTCAAGCTGGCTGCCGTGGTGGCCATATTGAAAATCGCAGCGCGCCAATTTTAGAAATGCAACATTCCTCTACTCAACCCAAACACACACTACAAACATGGATTTAATCAGACAAGCCGTTCTTCCCGAAATTGACCGAAACCAATTTCAAGATGGCTGCCGTAGCGGCCATATTGAAAATCGCAGCGCGCCCATTTTCGAAAGGAACCTTCCTCTACTCAACCCCAACACACACTGCAAAATTCAGTATGAAAATAAACCATTCCTTTTGTTTTCAAACAAGTGCCAAGTGCTTGGAAGAAGGAGGAGTGGCACACATACTATTTCCCCCACTATTGTTAAGGCAACAAATACAATGGGATCGACTTCCCGTGGGGTGCACATCCTCCCCACCAGGTTTGGTGGCAATTACTCCAACCATTACAGAGACCTCTCCTCTCCTTGCCCCCATAACATATCCTCATAAATGAAAAAAATCTATAAACGATAACTTAATCCTTTCAACATAAATCCCCCATTATGCAAGCCATGTTGGGGAGTACTGCGGCTTGTTAGGCTGACGTGAATAGCCGGATCCGATATAGTGAGTTCCCTACCCCCTACAGCAAACCCCCATAAAATTAGGACCCCTCTATATTATCCCCCATTATGTGTGTGCTAAATGTGGTTGCGATAATGTAAGCCATTACAAAGATCTCCCCCTCACGCCCCATAGATCGCTCCAACTCACCTCCTCCCACCCATAAATGATCCCCAACCACATCATCATGAAAATCACCGTGGGCCCCCATTATATCTGCCAAGGTTTGTATCCCTACAATGTTCCATTCTCTAGATATACAAGATATAAGGGAATGCACAGACAGACAAAGGAAAATGGAGTAATAGTGACAATAAGGGAAGTTCTGTGTGTTTGTGTCAGCTTTGCCTGATGAGAGACTGGTTAGCAATTGCACTGCACATGGACCAATAGGTTTGGCAGTTTTCCATTTCACATATTTTCAGTGTTTTGTCAAAACCATAAAACAAATTAATTTTGAAAAACCATTGTTAATGTGATATATTGTCACAAATGAAAATTTTTACAAACATACAACATTCCCTCAAGTGATGTACCTGCTGTTGTCATTGATCAGGCGATGGGATTGTGAACGTGAGTGACGTCTGACCAAACAGAAGATGATGCCACCCAGAATTGTGGCAAGCAGAAGGCCTCCGAGTGTGCCAAACAGGATCTTGTGGAAGGCTGTAGTACGTATTGTTGAGTGTTCACATTTATCACCTGAGAACTCGTACATATTATCGACAAGATCACAGCTGAAAGAGAGAATTCACATAATTAAAGGAGCAAAAAGTTTCATTGAATTAAAGGAGCAAAAAGTTTCATTGAAGTATTCATTGAGTAAACTTTTAGCTCATATAATATATTTTCACAAGTTTTATCAACGAGTGTTGTACATTTGTGGATGCATTGATTTGTCCATGATTTTATCTCACAAAATTATTTCATGAGTTCAAGCTTGGTCCTTTGATTAGTGTATTGGCATCAAATTAAAGTGCTAAATAAAAACAGGATTGCGGGTCCTGAAGCTCACCTGGATCAGGAGCAACAGTCACTCAAAACCCAACAGACCCCCTCAGACACCGATATTTTGAATGCCATGAACAACAATTAATTGGGGTCATTGTGGGTGGAGGAATGGTTGATCAGAGTAGTGATGGCAATGTACAAATGAGCGCGCACAGCTGTAAGGACGAAGGATGGGAACAGTGGTGAGTTTGAGGTGAAGGTGGGAGTGAATCAGGGGTCGGTACTAAGTCCACTACTATTTGTAGCTGTGATGGAGGTGCTGGCTCAGAACATAAAGGAGGGTTTACCATGGGAGTTGTTGTATGCAGATGATCTGGTGTTGATTGCGGAAAGTATGGATGGACTGAAGGAAAAGATGAACAAGTGGAACGAATGTATGGAGACAAAAGGTCTGAAGGTGAATATCGGAAAGACGAAGGTGATGGCAAGTGGTAAAGCATGTGGTGAGGTGGAAAGAACTGGGAAGTGGCCTTGTGCTGTGTGTAGGAAGGGTGTCGGAGTGAACTCCATTCAATGTACAATGTGCGCTGAGTGGGTTCATCAAAAATGTAGTGGTCTGAGAGGGTCATGAACCAGTGTGGCAGCTACATTCAAATGTAAGGTGTGCACAGAGGGAGCTGCAGATGGAGGAAATGTTGAGTTGGATCTTGGAGACGGCGTGAAGCTGGAAGGTGTGAAAACATTTTGCTACCTCGGTGACATGCTGAATGGAGAAGGTGGATCAGACTCGGCAATGGTTGCTAGAGTGAGATGTGCATGGAAGAAGTTTCGGGAACTGAGTGGCGTGCTGATGATGAGGGGAGTGTCGTTGAAGCTGAAGGGAAAGGTGTATGCTGCATTTGTGAGAAGTGTTATGATTTATGGGAGCGAGACATGGGTAATGAACGTAGAGCAGCAACGAAGGTTGGAAAGGGTGGAAATGCGAATGGTTCGACGGATGTGCGGAGTATCGTTGAGAGAGAGGAAGATAAATGATGAATTGCGAAAGATGATGGGAATAGAGCCTGTGATTGATGCTGTGAAGAGGAACAGGTTGAGATGGTTTGGTCATGTGTTGAGGAAGGATGAAAGTGACTGGTTGAGAAGAGTGATGGAAATGAATGTAGAAGGAAGTAGAGGACGGGGAAGACAGAGAAAGACTTGGCTAAAGATGGTGGAAGAAGAAATGCGGGCAAGGGGGTTAACAAGGAGAGATGCAGAAAATAGGGCAAAATGGAGAAGATTGTCATGGGGACCGCAAGGCTAACCCCCGCTCGAGTCGGGAAAATGGCCTTTAAAATGCATGTTGTTGTTGTTGTGGATTGGGGAATGTGCTGGGATTGGGTGGGTTGATTGAGCATCTCCATATACATTTACCATTTTTATAACAGACAGCTGTAGAGTTTGCAGAAGCCTTACCAGTGTTTAGTTTAAAGTAAAACCTCAACGTAGTTTTTCCTAAACTGAACTATACATCTCAACCAGCCTTCCTGGGATATAGGCTACCAGAAAAACCTCTAACCACTGGAAAATTGTTATCGCCAAACATGAAAACAGCAGGAACTATAACGGCACTCTGTTAAGCGCATACCCCCGCCAAGCTGAACAGTTTACGTTTTGTATCCCACTGATAGGTCAGATCTGGATTCGGACCTGAACCAAAATCAAATCGGCTTGACAAGTCACTTACCCAACTCATCCACCAGGTTTTGTAATATGTTGTCCACAACTTTTTGAAATATCATGCCATATATCGGTTTTCAATTACTCAATGGTGAAGAATCACTTTAAAAATGTAAAAACTCTTGTATCTGGATCTGGATTAGGATCTTCACAAAAATCGAATCGATTTGTCATTGTCACACACCCAACCGTCGCCACCAAGTTTCGTCCGAATCCATCCACAACTTTTTGAGTTATCCTGTTTACACACAGACTAACAGACAGACAAACAGACAGGTGAAAACACAATTTCCATCCTTCGGTGGTGGAGGGAATAAGCAAGACATAAATGCAAACAGGCAAAACACCCGGTACTCGTGCATCATTAACTGAATAAAGCACACTTATGAACCCAGCAATATCGCGAAGGTCAAGCTGTATTTCTGAGTTTTTTAGTAATATTTCTGCCATGTCTGTGCTTCTATGAAATTCGAAGCTTACAACGCTAATCATAGAAAGAGAAAATACAATAATTATCAAAGTTACTACAAGGTAAAACAAAAATTCATAATTTGGTTTGAAGAAAGTTTGTTCTGACGTGTTAAGATCAGTCAAATTAAATTGCGCAGTGATATGAAACTCCACTTTTGGTTCATCCGAAAGGAAAAATTACGACCAATCTCCCTCTATCTTGTCTTTCAACTCCACTGTTGGTGTTACCCGTCTACTGCTTCTCTCTCCTGTTCATTTTGTCCTGTTACATCCCGATCCATTTGGTGCACTTGCTCTTCCACAAGCCTCGATTCTATACAACAACACAACAACATGCATTTTAAAGGCCATTTTCCCTGCTAGAGCGGGGGTTAGCCTTGCGGTCCCCATGACAATCTTCTCCATTTTGCCCTATTTTCTGCATCTCTCCTTGTTAACCCCCTTGCCCGCATTTCTTCTTCCACCATCTTTAGCCAAGTCCTTTTCGGTCTTCCCCGTCCTCTGCTTCCTTCTACATTCATTTCCATCACTCTTCTCAACCAGTCACTTTCATCCTTCCTCAACACATGACCAAACTATCTGAACCTGTTCCTCTTCACAGCATCAATCACAGGCTCTATTCCCATAATCTTTCGCAATTCATCATTTGTCTTCCTCTCTCTCAACGATACTCCACACATCCACCGAACCATTCGCATTTCCACCCTTTCCAACCTTCGTTGCTGCTCTACGTTTATTACCCATGTCTCGCTCCCATAAATCATAACACTTCTCACACATGCAGCATACACCTTTCCCTTCAGCTTCAACGACACTCCCCTCATCATCAGCACGCCAACCAGTTCCCGAAACTTCTTCCATGCACATCTCACTCGAGCAACCGTTGCCGAGTCTGATCCACCTTCTCCATTCAGCATGTCTCCGAGGTAGCAAAA
Source organism: Myxine glutinosa (assembly GCF_964187855.1). Lineage (NCBI taxonomy): Eukaryota > Metazoa > Chordata > Myxini > Myxiniformes > Myxinidae > Myxine > Myxine glutinosa. Next base: position 23,820,375 of record NC_136264.1, read on the forward strand.
TGTTTTCACACCTTCCAGCTTCACGCCATCTCCAAGATCCAACTCAACATTTCCTCCATCTGCAGCTCCCTCTGTGCACACCTTACATTTGAATGTAGCTGCCACACTGGTTAATGACCCTCTCAGACCACTACATTTTTGATGAACCCACTCAGCGCACATTGTACATTGAATGGAGTTCACTCCGACACCCTTCCTACACACAGCACAGGGCCACTTCCCAGTTCTTTCCACCTCACCACATGCTTTACCACTTGCCATCACCTTCGTCTTTCCGATATTCACCTTCAGACCTTTTGTCTCCATACATTCCTTCCACGTGTTCATCTTTTCCTTCAGTCCATCCATACTTTCCACAATCAACACCAGATCATCTGCATACAACAACTCCCACGGTAAACCCTCCTTTACGTTCTGAGCCAGCACCTCCATCACAGCTACAAATAGTAATGGACTTAGTACCGACCCCTGATGCACTCCCACCTTCACCTCAAACTCACCACTGTTCCCGTCCTTCGTCCTTACAGCTGTGCGCGCTCTTTTGTACATTGCCATCACTACTCTGATCAACCATACCTCCACTCCTAACTTCCTCAATGCCCATGTCAATACTTTGCGTGGTACCCTATCGAATGCTTTCTCCAGATCAACAAACCCAAGAAACAACTTCTTCCTCTTCTCCATGTACTTCTCCTGCAACTGCCTCACAATGAAAAGCGCGTCTGTCGTTCCTCTTCCTGGTATGAATCCAAACTGCATTTCGTCGATCTTCACTTTCTTCCTTATCCTCCTCTCCAACACCCTTTCCAATACCTTCATTCCATGCTCCAATAACTTTATCGCTCGGTACGAGCCACACTCCAGAGGGTCACCTTTCCCCTTGTATAGAGGGATGAGGGTACTCAGTTCCCAATCCACTGGAATGCGGCCTTCTTTCACCACCAGATTACAGATCTCTGTCATTCTCTTCACACCCCAACTTCCTGCTGCCTTCAACATATCTCCCACAACTCCCGTCGGCCCTCCCGCTTTTCTACCCTTCATTGCTTTTATCGCTTCCTCAACTTCCTTCTCAGTTATCTTCTCTGCCGGTCCTAAAACAGGGTTACTCTCTATGTTGCCATCCCATTCATTCTCTGTATTCAACAGCATTTCCATATATCTTTTCCATCTTCCTTTAATTCCATCTGGGTCGACAACGATTTGTCCCACTTCATCCTTCAAGCAACTCACCCCCATCACATCACACCTCTCTTTCGCTATCTGCTTTGCAATCCTGAATACTGCTTTCTGACCCTCTTCCGAATCCAAGCGTTCTCCGAACATTTTCCTACATGCCTCCTGCGCCTTTGCTACCTCTTTCTTTGCAGCCTTCCTGGCTGCCTTATAACTTTCATGCTCTGCTGTTTCTGCTCCCGTACCCTTCGCCTTCTGCCACTCCTTGAACTTCTTCCTCTTCTCGTCAATCCTCTTTCCAACTTCATCATCCCACCACCATGTTTCCGAGTGCCTTGGTGGTCCTTTTGTCCATCCACATACCTCACCAACGGCTCCCAACAGACAAGCTTTCATTGACATCCAACCACTTTCAAGCTCAACCACATCATCCTCGACCCTACTCAGCCTCTCTTTTAATGCCTCCCTTACTGTCACCTCTTTCAACCTCCACACCTTCATTCTCGGTTGGTACTTCACCCGCCGAGCTCTCCTCGCACCTTTCACCCTTACGTCGCAGACAACCAAGTGGTGCTGTGAAACAGCCTCCTCCCCCGGGATCACCTTTGTGTCCCGGAGGTGCCCCCTATCTCGCCTACGCACCATCAGGTAGTCAACGGTTGTCGTCGACCCACCTGACGTGTATGTAACAAGCTTATTATCCTCTTTCTGGAACTGAGTATTACAAATCAACAAATCAGCTCCATCAGCAAACTCCAAAATCCTTTCACCTTCTCCATTTCTCACACCATATCCATAACCCCCATGAACTCCGTCAAAACCATCCATACTCCTTCCCGCATGTCCATTTAGGTCTCCTCCTACCACAACAACTTCCTCATCTTTCACGTTTTCCATCAGCTTCTCTATCGCACACCAGAACTTGTCCTTTTCTTCATCGCTTCGACCAACCTGCGGAGCATATCCCGAGATGACGTTCACCAAGAGCTTTCCAATCATCATTTTCACCATCATCAACCTATCACTCACTCTAGTCACACTCACCACACTGTCTGCAAACTCCTCAGAAAACAGGACACCAACACCATTCACGCCCTCCGGGCAGCCTTGCCACACAAACTTGTATTTCTGTCCCTGCCTACCCTTCACCATTCTCACACCACTTCCCTTCCATCTCGTCTCTTGCACACAACATATGTCCACTCTTCTTCTGACCAATACTTCCACCACTTCTCCTGATCTCCCTGTCATTGTCCCTTCATTCCATGTCCCAAACCTCAGAAACCGATCTCCACTTCGGGCTGTACCCTGCCCATATGTAGTTGTAATTGTCATGGTTCCCTTTTTTTTTTGAGGCAATGTTTTTATGGCCGGATGCCCTTCCTGACGCCAACCCTCTTAGTCGTCTCTTACGACACGCAGGGATACGGTGTACCTATTCTTATCCAGGGTACACACCGCCTCTACAAGCCTCGATTCTATGTACAATAAAAATAAGTAAAATAAACCAGACTTATGAACCCAGTATTTGGGTGAAGATCAAGCTGTAATGTATTTGATTTTTGCAGAATTTTATAGTTGAGATAAGTTTTCAAAATTTCCTGATATTCACTCACTGTACCTGCATTTTGGACCGGATACCAGGTGGGAGCAAGTTCCATGATTACTACAGTCGGAAGTATCATTGCAGGGTGATTTGCATTGAAATTGCAGGATGATTTGCAATATTCAATGAGACAACATATCCCTCGTAGCTGGTGTTGCACCAATATACCTCGTCTATTGCAACTGTGATCAGGATAAAATGGGATTGGTATTCAGCTTGTGTTTAAATTTATACAAAATACTTTTAAAACAGTATTTGTATAATTAATAGTCGAGTTTATTAATAAACATGCTTTGTGAAATTACACAATTAGCTTCCTAAATACTCAGGAAAATCTTACCATTTGTTTGATTAATTTCTCCTATCAGGGTCATGGTCATGTTTTCTTGGAGGGTGGCCCGTACTTGGCTCCTGAACTTGTTTTTAATTTCCTTTTTGAGTCCGCCATTGTAGACTTTGTTGATGTTCTCATCATTATAATCAAACCTGACCAGAGAAGAATCGTTGGTTGTGCTTTCACTGCTCCCATCATAAAGAAAAGAAAACAGAATCATATTTTAACCAGATCAAAAGAAAAATAAATCAGAGATTCAAATGCACATTATTTATCCATGAATATTGTTGTTGTTTCTTACTTTAGTGGACAAACACTGACATGGTTAAACCCTCATCTAACTGGAATTGCTCATCTAACTGCAACACAGGATTGAGAATATCACAAATAATACGCAAAATTCAACTTGTATATGACACAATATGGACATGATTTGGATATGTAATCTCATGGACAATCTCGGAGCATGTAGATACAAATCCAGCCAAATAAAGCAATACTTGACAAATAACTTGTGTGCATATTATAACGTTACCCCAGTCTGTCAATTGTTGGAGAATTAATTAATTTAGCCTTGAATGATACTCATTGACTCATTGACTCAATAATTAAAGTCCAAACTTGATCCAGAAGACAATCGGCTGATTTTAATGGAACGTGGGAGATCTCAATTCACTTTTACAAAGGTATTACAAAACACTAACTTCAATTTCCATACGCAAATTCTCAGTAAGAAATCTCATCAAAGTAACACATACACAAACAGAATAAAGTCTCCACGCAGGCTCAGCACACCACATTCAATACAGACAAACCTGACTGAGAATCTCTACAACTTTCTGTTACACGGCTATTTATGGTCGCAGATGAAAGCGTGAGAGGTCAGGAGAGGGTCAGAGAGGAGAGATAACATTTCAGCATAGCAGTCATTTGTGATTTCGCCATTTGTTGAATCCATTCATGGCAGGCAGCCTCCTCCAGGTCACTATCTCTGTATCTTTTTCGGCTAGGAGTGTAATATACACAAAGCTCACTGTTTCTTTAAGATAATGACATGCTTAGCGTGACTGAGGACATCTGCTTTGTCCCAATCTCCCGCCTGGAGAAAAGATTAGTACAAGAGTTCAGATTCAGAGGGTTACAAATTATTGTTACAAGATTCAGTTCTATAGTTTAAATCTTCAATATATACAGTCACGTGAAAAAGTAAGTACACCCCATGTAAAGTTTTGACTTTTTCAACATATTTCAACATACACCTATTTGATCTTCATTTCAACAATATTGATAGATAAAGGTGATATAATATAACAAATATCATGAAACATTTACATTTTGTAGTCCATTGTATAACTTAAATAAACATAAATGCAAATTTCGCATGTGGAAAAAGTGAGTACACCCCAACATTTATCACCACTTCAAACACCTAAAATTAGAATCAGGTGCACCAGCTCAGGTGCAAATGATTAGAACATCGTTAAAGAGGATCTTGGAGGAACCTGTCTTATTTAAACCTCAGACATTTCGTTTGGTTTGCTCTTTGCTGTTGAAGTGTGTGGCGTCACCATGCCTAGATCAAAAGACCTCTCTGAGGCCTTCAGAAAGAAGGTTATAGATGCCTACGATTCTGGGAAGGGATTTAAAAAGATTTCCAAACAATTTGAAATCAATCAATCGACTTTCCGGAAGATCATCTACAAGTGGAGAAGATTCCAAACAACTGCCAACTTGTTCAGGCCAGGCCGCCCAAGCAGGTTCAGCCTGAGAGCAGACCGCAAGATGCTGAAAGAAGTCTCTAAGAACCCCGGAATGTCATCACGGGACCTACAGGTAGCTCTTGCCACTGTTGATGTCAAAGTGTATGAGTCCACCATTAGAAAGAGGCTGCACAAATTTGATCTACATGGGAGGTGTGCCAGGAGGAATCCTTTGCTGTCCAGAAAGAACATCAGGGCAAGACTAAAGTTTGCCAATGAACACCGAGGCAAAGACCAGCACTTCTGGAACAATGTGCTCTGGACAGATAGAGCTATTTAGACCGATAGCAGGTAGAGCTATTTGGCCACAGTACCAGAAGACACGTTTGGCGAAAACCAAAGACAGCATTGACCACAAGAACTTGATACCAACTGTAAAGCATGGTGGTGGAAATATTATGGTTTGGGGCAGCTTTGCTGCATCAGGGCCTGGGCAGCTCACCATCATATAATCCACCATGAATTCTTCATTGTACCAGAGGGTGCTTGAGGATAATGTGAGGCCATCTGTCAGAGAGTTGAAGCTCAACCGAAAGTGGACCTTGCAACATGACAATGACCCTAAACATACCAGTAAATCCACCAAGGAATGGCTGAAAAGAAATAAATGGAGGGTTATGGAATGGCTAAGTCAAAGCCTGGATCTAAATCCCATCGAGATGTTGTGGGGGGATTTGAAACGAGCTGTGCATGCAAGAAACCACATTTCAAATATGGCCTCCAAAGCCAGTCGCCAACTGGGCATCCTCCGTCATGCGAAGTCCTTCCTTGGCACACCTGAGCTCCTCACCACATACAAGGCTTTCATCCGCAGCTCTATGGAATACTGCTCTCCCCTCTGGTCTGGTGCTCCTGCCTCACACCTAGCTCGTCTTCACGCTGTTGAAACCAAAGCGTTCAGAATCATTGGAATCTCCCGCGATGAAGCGAACTCCAAGGGCCTTTCACTCACTCACCGCAGGCAGGTTGGTGGTCTTTCCGTCTTGTACCGACTCCTCTCTGGCCTTGCCCCCCCAGCTCTCTCTGGGCTCTGTCCCCCAAATATTCCTACTGGTCGCACAAGATCTGCCTGCAACCCTCTTATGGTTAAACTGCCAAAATCAAGACTTTCTGCTCACCTTCACTCCTTCATTCCTCTTTTCTCCCGCCTCTGGAACAAACTCCCTCACTCTCTTCAATTCCACTCCACCCTCCAGGTCTTTAAAACAGCTGTTCACCACCATCTCTTATCCTCCCCCATCCAAAACCTTGATCTTTTCTACCCCCACTAATTTCGGTCTCCTTGTGTTTTATTATACCTCTCCTCCCCCCCCCCCCCCCCCCCTCCCCTTCCCACGCCTCCTGCCCCCAAGCCCTCTCCCTCCCACACTTCTCCCTGCTCTCAAATGTTGTGGTTGTGTGCTTCCCCTTCTCTCCCCATTTTGTCTTCTGCTCCCTCTTTTTGTATATTTTGTTTGTCTGGTTGATTTGTTTGTGAAATAAATGTTAGCTCTTTCACGAGCCTCGATTCAGTATACAAAAAAAACAAAAAAACATGGCAGAGCTGAAATAATTCTGCATGGAGGAGTGGGCAAAAATTTCTCCCAGTCGATGTCAGAGACTGGTGGACAGTTATAAGAAATGCCTACTTGAAGTTGTTTCTGCTAAAGGGGGAAATACCACCTATTAGAGCCAAGGGTGTACTTACTTTTTCCACATGCGAAATTTGCATTTATGTTTATTTAAATTATACAATGGACTACAAAATGTGAATGTTTCATGATATTTGTTATATTATATCACCTTTATCTATCAATATTGTTGAAATGAAGATCAAATAGCTGTATGTTGAAATATGTTGAAAAAGTCAAAACTTTACATGGGGTGTACTTACTTTTTCACGTGACTGTATGTGTATATGTGTATTGTATGAAGAGTACATTTGTTATACAATATTTGAATAAAAGAGACTATTTCTTTTTATTCCCCAAACGGGCTGATTTGACTGCGAGAGTCTGAAACTTCATAAGTTTGCCTCTGCACGTGAGCTCGCTGGCCCTGTCTGGATTGTAATCTCGGAAAAGGAGTTTAGAATTGGTAGATTTTCATAGAATACAGTTAACACTGATTAATATATGTACGAGGTGTGTTCAAAAAGTATCCGACCTTTGTTCATAAAAAATACTCGTATCCAGATACAACAAACTTTTTCTAATGTCCTTCAAAGAAGTCCCCTTGGGCTGCCACACACTTCTCCCAACGTTTCTGCCACTGTCGGAAGCAGCGCTGGAACGCCTCTTTTGGGATGGCGTGCAGCTGGTCCGTCGCATTCCGCATGATGTCTTCTCTGGACTGAAATCTGGTCCCTTTCAGGGGCATTTTCAGCTTGGAGAAAAGCCAGAAGTCACACGGAGCCATGTCGGGAGAGTAGGGAGCCTGACGAAGCACAGGTGTGTTGTGTTTGGCCAAGAAACTCTGTATCAAATGTGAAGAATGGGCGGGTGCGTTATCATGATAGAGCTGCCAATTGCCCGCTGCCCACAGGTCCGGCCGTTTGCATCGCACAGCGTCACGAAGGCGACGCAGAACCTCTTGGTAATACTCCTTGGTGATGGTTGTGCCGTGTGACATGATGACATGGCTCCGTGTGACTTCTGGCTTTTCTCCAAGCTGAAAATGCCCCTGAAAGGGACCAGATTTCAGTCCAGAGAAGACATCATGCGGAATGCGACGGACCAGCTGCGCGCCATCCCAAAAGAGGCGTTCCAGCACTGCTTCCGACAGTGGCAGAACCGTTGGGAGAAGTGTGTGGCAGCCCAAGGGGACTACTTTGAAGGACATTAGTATAAGTTTGTTGTATCTGGATACGAGTATTTTTTATGAACAAAGGTCGGATACTTTTTGAACACACCTCGTATTTATGAAGCTTACGTGTTTGCAATTAAAATCTAAGTGTTTGCAACGACAAGATCGAGGTTCCGGGAAATCCACTCGATTTGCACAAATTACGTATGCAATTAATTTTTCTTCCACAGTCCTCCCTTTTGGTCATACTTGACCATAATATAGAAGTGTCCAAATTAATTGTTTGAGTCACAGGTTGACTCCATTTCGAGGAACAATTGTTCGGAGTTTAAAACCTTCTTTCACAAATAATTCCTGTTCTTTTTTGTTCGGTCCTCAGGTTAAGTTATTCCAAATTCACCTGAGGGATCCCTGGCCAAATACTTCTCCACGGATATACCTTCTTGTAGTCTGGGCAGGTCTTTGAACAGGTGAATAAAGGTCTCCAACATAGGCCACTTTGCTTATCCCATCGTCTGGCAGTATCCCCTTATTTGTAATAGCAGTGTGTCCAATTATTGTTATTTCGGCTTCCATGTCAGGAAGCATTTAAATAGTGGAGGGAAGTGTGAAAGTGAGATGCCAAATGGAATCAATACAGACCAATCATGCACATCTCCCGAAAGTCTCCTCGCGTTTTGGAGGTTTTGGGGATGTAGTTGTGAAGAATTTAGCAGTGAACCATTTAGTAACTAGCACTGGTGTGCATTTGATAATGCACAATAAAATCAAAATCACAAATAGAATGGTGAAAATGAATCAGAAAAGTATTAATTCCATGTAATCCATCAGGCCTTAGAGGTGTTTCCCTACTTCCCATCAAACTTCTCTTTTCCTTATGTCCTACCACCTGATCATCTGTAAAGAATTATGTCAATTACCCCTTGTATACGTCCGTTCCTATTAATTATAAATTTTTATTCTACAATTTATGATTTGCAAAAAATATTATATACATATATATACAGATCTTATATTCATCCAATGTGTTTTTTTCCTGACAACTGTCATACTGTAACATTTTAACAGACCTTTGGAAATATTTTCCAAATAAAGTTTGTTTACCAAATTACTCATCTGCAAATTACGTATGCAATTACAGTTTATTAATTTTTCGTAGCACAAACAAAAGATGTCATCCCTACTTTAGTCAATTATAGATTCCTTGTTTTGGAGGAGCTTGGAGCTGTCTTCAAACTTCCATAAGGAAGAATCATAATTCTAATATTGGTTTCAAAATATCTCACTAAATTTAACCAGCATCCTAAAATTATTCAATCATCACATCATTCTACTTCCATAAATCAAGATACATTCAAGTCTACCATTATCATTTCTTGTGTTATTAATTCAACAAATCTTTACCCAGAACCCACTCCCTGGTACTTATCAAATATTACCGTTCTCAAGGAGTATTATTAAATCACCTTTCATCAATCATCCGGCTCATCTTAGTGAGCTCTTGTCCATTATCACATTTGTCTTTGTTTATTAAACATATTATCTTATTGTGAGGCAGCTACAGTCACGTGAAAAAGTAAGTACACCCCATGTAAAGTTTTGACTTTTTCAACATATTTCAACATACAGCTATTTGATCTTCATTTCAACAATATTGATTGATAAAGGTGATATAATATAACAAATATCATGAAACATTTACATTTTGTAGTCCATTGCATAATTTAAATAAACATAAATGCAAATTTCGCATGTGGAAAAAGTAAGTACACCCCTACATTTATCACTACTTCAAACACCTAAAATTAGAATCAGGTGCACCAGCTCAGGTGCAAATGATTAGAACATCGTTTGAGAGGATCTTGGAGGAACCTGTCTTATTTAAACCTAAGACACTTAGTTTGGTTTGCTCTTTGTTGTTGAAGTGTGCGGCGTCACCATGCCTAGATCAAAAGAGCTCTCTGAGGCCTTCAGAAAGAAGGTTATAGATGCCTACGAGTCTGGGAAGGGATTTAAAAAGATCTCCAAACAATTTGAAATCAATCATTCGACTGTCCGGAAGATCATCGACAAGTGGAGAAGATTCCAAACAACTGCCAACTTGTTCAGGCCAGGCCACCCCAGCAAGTTCAGCCGAGAGCAGACCGCAAGATGCTGAAAGAAGTCTCTAAGAACCCCAGAATGTCATCACGGGACCTACAGGTAGCTCTTGCCACTGTTGATGTCAAAGTGCACGAGACTACCATTAGAAAGAGGCTGCACAAATTTGATCTACATGGGAGGTGTGCCAGGAGGAAACCTTTGCTGTCCAGAAAGAACATCAGGGCAGGACTAAAATTTGCCAATGAACACCGAGGCAAAAACCAGCACTTCTGGAACAATGTGCTCTGGACAGATGAGTCAAAGGTAGAGTTATTTGGCCACAGTACCAGAAGACACGGCTTCCTCTCCGCTCCCACCTTTTGTTCATATGTGTTCTGTACCGTCCCCCAAACAGTGATGACTCCATCTACATTTCACTGTCTGACAACATGGACCAACTTCTATCCACTCATCCCAACTCTCTCTTCCTCATATGTGGTGACTTCAACTGTCATCATGCCACCTGGTTGGGTGTGGGTTCCTCTCTCACCAGTCATGGCACCTCAGCAAAGGACTTCTGTGACTCACTGGGATTGACACAATCTGTCAATTTCCCGACCCGGATCTCAGCCAATGGAGTATCTTCTCTTCTAGACTTGGTTATGACAAACTTCCCTGCTAATGTCTCCTGCTCTTCTTCTGCTCCAATCGGTTCTTCTGATCATGTGCTTGTCAAAGTGGACATCTCTCTGGCCATTCTCAGAGAGCCTCCTCAGCGTCGACGAGTCTGGCATTTCACTCAGGCCGACTGGGACGGTCTTCAAGCAGCCATCAATCGTCTGCATTGGTCTCCCATCTCCACTGCCTCTGACATCAATTCTTCCTGGGAATTCTTCCAAAGCAAACTGATCTCTCTCATGCACAGATTTATCCCATCTTGCCTTTAGTTGCCTTACCCTTCCTCCCGTCCATGGTACACTGAATCTTGTGGTGAGGCAGTTGCCCTGAAACAACTTGCCTTTGCCTCTTGGAAGGCTAATCCAACTGAAGGCAATCTCAGTTCCTTCCACCAAGCTCGGAACAAGTGTGTGTCTACCCTCAGGAGTGCCAGGAAGCACTATCTCTCCTCACTCAAGAATGAACTCTCAAACCTGTCTCCTTCCTCCAAATCCTGGTGGCGTCTGGTCAAATCCGTTTCTGGTGTTTGTTCCCCCTCCATCCCCTCCCTTACCTCAAATGGCCACACAGTTGACATCGCACGTGACAAAGCCGAATGCCTCAACTCTGTGTTTGCCTCAAAATCCTTAGTCCCAAACCCATCTCTCTCTGTTCCCACCTTTCCCAGTCGAACCCAACTGCTCCTGGACTCTGTGTCCTTCTCTCCTGACAAGGTGGAGGAGTTTTTGTCAAACCTCGACTCTGATTCTGCAACTGGACCAGACGGCATCAGCCCACGGGTCCTAAAATCCTGCTCTGCCGCTCTATCTCACCCTCTCTCTGTTCTTTTCACCCTATCTTTTGCTCAAGGTCATCTGCCAGCATCCTGGAAATCAGCAAACATTACCGCTTTACACAAAAAAGGTGCAAAAACAGATCCTTGCATCTACAGACCAATCAGCCTGCTCCCAATTATCAGCAAAGTCATGGAATCCATCATTGCTTCGGATATGAAATCTTTCCTCTTCTCCAATGGCTTGATCTCTGATCATCAATTTGGTTTCAGACCAGGTCACTCTACTCTGGACATGCTGCTTCTGCTGTCTCAACAATGGATGGAGGTCCTCAATGCCAAACAGGAAATCAGAGCTGTCTCCCTTGACATATCACGTGCCTTCGATATGGTCTGGCACCCAGCTCTGCTCACCAAACTCTCCTCCTATAGTATCCATGGAAATCTCCATGCATGGCTTGCGGACTTCCTCTCTGGTCGTAGTCAACATGTGGCCCTGAATGGATTTCTCTCATCTCCCCTTCCTGTTCAGGCTGGAGATCCCCAAGGCAGTGTGCTGGGCCCTGTGCTTTTTCTGGTCTTTATCAATGATCTCTCCGACTCTCTGGAGAATCCTCTCTATCTCTTTGCTGATGACTCCACTCTCTGCCGCTCCATTCCTCTTCCCTCAGATCGGCAGTCTGCAGCCTCCTCACTCTCTGAAGACCTGGACAAAATCACAGACTGGTCAAACAAGTGGAACATGTCTTTCAATCCTGACAAATCTCACACTCTTACTATGTCTCTCCGAAAAGATCGACTGGACAACCCTTCCATCTACTTTCTCAACAATCCTCTCCAAGAAGTTCTGTCGCTCAAGCTTTTGGGTCTCACTATCTGCCATGATCTTTCTTGGGAAAACCACATTTCCAAGCTGGCCTCCAAAGCCAGTCGCCGACTGGGCATCCTCCGTCATGCGAAGTCCTTCCTAGGCACACCTGAGCTGCTCACCAGATACAAGGCTTTCATCCGCAGCTCAATGGAATACTGTTCTCCCCTATGGGCTGGTGCTCCTGCCTCACACATAGCTCGGCTTCACGCTGTTGAATCCAAAGCTTTCAGTATCATTGGAATCTCCCGCGATGAAGTTATCTCTGAGGGCCTTTCACTCACTCACCGCAGGCAGGTAGGTGGTCTTTCTGTCTTCTACCGACTCCTCTCCGGCCTTGCTCCCCCAGCTCTCTCTGTGCTCTGTCCCCCAAATATTCCTACAGGTCGCACAAGATCTGCCAGCAACCCTCTGATGGTTAAACTGGCGAAATCTCGGCTCTCTGCTCACCTTCACTCTTTCATTCCTCTTTTCTCCCGCCTCTGGAACAAACTCCCACACTCCCTTCAATCCCACTCCTCCCTCCAGGTCTTTAAAACAGCTGTTCACCACCATCTCTCATCTTCCCCCATCCAAAACCTTGATCTTTTCTACCCCCACTAAATCACCCCAGATCCACCTTGTTTGAAATTCCAACTTCTTTCCTGGAAGTCCTGGCAGTGTCCATATGTTTTATACCTCTCCCACCCCCCCTTCCCATGCCTCCCCCCAAAGCCCTCTCCCTCCCACAGATCTCTCGATGTCTCCATGTCTCTCGGTCCCTGCTCTCAAATGTTGTGTTTGTGTCCTTCCCCCTCTCTCCCCATCATGTCTACCGCTCCCGATGTTATTTGTTTTATGTGTCGGTTTGTCTGTTTGTCTTTCTGTGTGATTAATGTTCGCTCTTTCACGAGCCTCGATCTTGTATACAAAAAAAAGAAAGAAAAAAAAAAGACATGTTTGGCGAAAACCAAAGACAGCATTTGACCACAAGAACCTGATACCAACTGTAAAGCATGGTGGTGGAAATATTATGGTTTGGGGCAGCTTTGCTGCATCAGGGCCTGGGCAGCTCACCATCATAGAATCCACTATGAATTCTTCATTGTACCAGAGGGTGCTTGAGGATAATGTGAGGCCATCTGTCGGAGAGTTGAAGCTCAACCGAGGGTGGACCTTGCAACATGACAATGACCCTAAACATACCAGTAAATCCACCAAGGAATGGCTGAAAAGAAATAAATGGAGGGTTCTGGAATGGCCAAGTCAAAGCCCAGAACTAAATCCCATCGAGATGTTGTGGGGGGATTTGAAACGAGCTGTGCATGCAAGAAATCCCTCAAACATCGCACAGCTGAAAGAATTCTATTTGGAGGAGTGGGAAAATATTTCTCCCAGTCGATGTCAGGGACTGGTAGACAGTTATAAGAAACGCCTACTTGAAGTTGTTTCTGCCAAAGGGGGCAATACCACCTATTAGAGCCAAGGGTGTACTTACTTTTTCCACATGTGAAATTTGCATTTATGTTTATTTAAATTACTAGGGCATGCCCGTACTATATCTATATCTAAAATTATATCCCCCCCTCTATTTACATGAAATGGTTTGGTCCATGAAATGTTTTGGTCCATTCGCAACGCCAAAGCGAACGGCGAACGCTTTACATGAAATGGTTTGGTCCATGAAATGTGTTGGTCCATTCGCAACGCCAAAGCGAACGGCGAACGGCTTGCGAGTACAGTGACAATCCCCCCCCCCCCCCCTCTATTTAGATGAAATGGTTTTTATTAGTTTTAAAACATAGTTTAACGCCAACATAGCGGCAACATAGTTTGCAAACGTGAAATAAATGAATACGCTCTCAAATGTGCCATCCGAGGCAGAGTGTGTCCGCCACGTTCGGCACACGCGATAGCTCGCTGCTCTCTGATTGGTTGAATCGTTTTTTGGACATAGCTCGGTAAGTAATTGTCCGATTAATATGAAACCTTGAAAAGGCACATCCTCGGGTCCCCAGCAATATACCTGGCAAGTTTAAAGTATATCGGACCCGTGGTTGTCGAGAAACAGCGGTCACAGACAAACGTACAAACAAACACACAGAGATTACTGGAATTATAGATAGATACAATGGACTACAGAATGTAAATGTTTCGTGATATTTGTTATATTATATCACCTTTATCTATCAATATTATTGAAATGAAGATCAAATAGCTGTATGTTGAAATATGTTGAAAAAGTCAAAACTTTACATGGGGTGTACTTACTTTTTCACGTGACTGTATACTGCCATTTTCAGCAATGTCTTGAAAAATACACAAACCCATGCTTTATATACACTTGTTTGCATCGGAATTCCATATCATTATTATCATTATCATTATATCAGGGTGGGTGTCACTCAACTGGGAACATCGGAATTTCATATCATTATGATCATTATCATTATATCAGGGTGGGTGTCACTCAACTGGGAACCATTTATTAGACGTAAGAATGGAATATCATATGCCAAGTCGCAAGGCCCCCCGCCACCACCCTCCTCCTATCTGGGGGGGTTGTCGAATATGGTGAACTCACATGGCACTCGCAATGGGACTGTCATTATTAGAAAAGTCCGTTTATTTTACATCCTCTGTTGCTGTAATATCATATTTAGTGTCCCATTCCATCTCAGGTATTAGCCAAGGGGATGCCCTGTAACTGCATACAAAATACATATTGTTGGTGGGTATTTGATAAAAGTTCATATACCACATTACCCCTTATCTTCCCTCCATATATCTATGTAGGTGTCACAATATTTCCAACAAAATTTTCCTCATAATAATCTTTTTTCCCAAAATAAAACTGTCTGTACAGTATATTAACTCCACCCACATATTTACTTCAGTTTCATCATTTCAACTTATCCTTAAATAAACCTTTTCCCTAGTAGTGGGGCGGCTTAGCCCAAATATTCAAAAGAATTGTGCATTTTGTGATACAAGCACCAAATTTGGCACAAATGTACATTAATATGTTGCGAACATTTTCAGATATTGGGCCACTTGAAATTCTCTCTTTATGTCCGCCATATTGGATTTCAAAATGGCCGCCACTTGAAATCTACATTTGCTATTATCTCTGGACGTAATGCAGCTATTGACTTGATTCTGGTATCTAAATGTATGTTTTTGGGGGCAAGGAATCCAATGGTACCAATTTCAACTTAATATTATCTATCACAGTCTGTTATATAATTTTATTTGGAAATTATCTAGGCAAATATTGGATTCAACACAATACTTTGAAAAGAATGTCTTAGTTCTGTAAATATAAATAAATAAAAAAACTATACTAAATCACTAGTAACAACTCAGACAAGCTCATATATACTGGCAGTCTAAAATATAAATTCATATCCCATTAGGAAACAAAGTGACCCATTCATTTGTGTTTTTCATATGCATATTTTATGTAACATTACATTCATATTGTCAATAAATACCAAACATGCATAATCCCCTTTTCCTAGACCCTTTAAGCCATCTTTTGTGTTTCTAGAGTACAGAAATTTCTTGTATAGGCTTCCATCTGTCTTGTTTCCTTAACAATGCACTGTAGCATGTCTTTAACAATGTTTACAAACATGACTCCACTACATGTCTTTAATCACAGCCCTGACCCAAATAAAAGAGTAGAGAGGCTGCATGTGTGTTGACCCACATCAACTGTGTTCTTTGTGTGTGGCTGTGTTTAAATCACCTTGTGACTCCACATAAATGAGTTAATTACATACAATCTGGGCTCAGCTAGACAACATTGTGTGGTCAGCAATGAAGACGAGAGTCTGAATTACATGTATGCAAAAGACCTTGTGAACCAGTGAAGCAAATACACGGGTAAGCATGAATTAAATCTAGGGCATGATATAATTTCCATGATGTTTACCTCTACACTCAATGGTGGAAGGAGGTAATGTTTTGATCCCAGCTTGTCTGTATGTCTGTTTGTCTGTTAGTCCACAAAATTCCAGACAAAGCTTGTAGTAGTGGTAGTTGTAGTGGTAGTGGTGATAACAGAAATTGTTATATAGAACTGAACTTATATTATTATTATATGCAGAAAATAACTTCATTTCTATATGCCCTGCAGTGGACAGGTTAATTGGTTTATGCACTGAAGGGGTCACCCTGGTGTGCACTGCTGTGTTCTGCCTCACTGAGTTGTTCAGGTATGATGTACTCAGCACAAGCTTACCTGATACACATGTGTGCTGGCTAAAACCACTTGTCTGGTGGGCACGACAGAGGCAGGTTGTCTAATAGCCAACCTGGTCTTACTTTTTTGGGGTTTATCTGAAATTCTTACTATAAGGCTTTAAATTAGAAATGTTTTATATAAAGTAGTATTTTGAGTGAAGTGTGTATTCCACACTGACAGTTTTGACATGTTCTGAATTTAACACGAAGGCTGTAATTAACAGAACGGGGTATGTCTGGAAAATGTACTGTCCAACCTAATAAGAGTTTAGACTGATTTATATTTAAATCTTGGCTGTGTAAATATTGTAAGAATTTATGAATTCAAATGTTTTGTAAATATTCAATAAATTTGGGAATATTTTTTAACTAAAGAATCTCATGTGATTTTATTTCTCTTCTTGCCTCCGGTATGGGTGAAAATTTAATTCCGGCATAATCTCACAAAACTAATTCCCTAAGTGTGCCAAGCTAAATGCTCTACGATATAGAGGAATTATCCTCCTCTCCATTAGTATGGCGGAGGAAACCCCTCTATTATATATATAACAAAATGTTAACATTATACCATTGTATCGTTGCAGATTCAGAAGACAGTTCCACCATGTCCAAGAGCTTCAGACTAGCTGATGTTGAGCGAACTTCACCATCAACATCACAGCACCTCACCACAACTGACTGGAAGTTATGCCTTATATGTCAAGAGGACAAGACGGAGACACTGACCAAACCTGACCAATCAAAGAGAAAAGACATTGGGAGTGGGTACAGTTCACTCGCAGAGAACTTGGTCAAATTCAGTGAACTTGGAGAGCTTCCAGGATCATTTCACCTGGAAAGACTCGATGAAGGTCATGGCATTGAAGCTGCGATGGTTGCACACGGTGCAAAATATCATCAGACATGCAGGCTCCAGTACAACAACACCAAACTGCAGAGAGCACAAAAGAGAGCACTCAAGAAAGAATGTGAGAGCGATGAGGAACAAGCTGCATGCAAACGCACCAGGTTACATTCACGCTCATCGAGTACAGAGAAGAAGGTCCCAGAAAATTGTTTCTTCTGTGAACAACCTGCTGGGGCTGACAGTCTTCGGAAAGCTGCAACATTCCAAATGGACAAACGGGTGCGTGCCTGTGCAACCCTTCTTGGTGATACAGAACTGCTGGGCCGTCTCAGTGGTGGGGACATGATAGCGTTGGACGCCCAGTATCACCCACGGTGCTTGATAGGACTTTACAATCGCACAAGAAAGGCCCAGTCAACAGGATCACAGGACACAAAACAAGAGCGAGCAATGTCGGCAGTTGTCTTCGCTGAACTCGTCCTCTACATTGAAGAAACCAGACAAGATGAGGAGACGGCACCAGTATTCAGATTGGCTGACCTTGTCCAGCTCTATCAGTCCAGAATGGAACAGCTAGGAGTCCAGCTCGACACGAGAGTCCACTCCACACGACTGAAACAGAGACTGTTGGCTCAGTTTCCTGACATGCGGGCACACACCAAGGGGAGAGACATCCTGATGGCATTTGAAGAAGATGTCGGTGCTGCTCTTGCCAAAGCCTGCGAGCTGGACAGTGATAGTGATGCAGTCCATCTTGCCCATGCTGCACAGATTGTTCGCCGTCACATGTTTGGAGAAGCCAAGCCCTTCACAGGATTCCCTGAAGTATGTCAAGAAGAATCTGTGCCACCGTTGCTGCTTGCCCTAGTCAGTATGATCCTAGAGGGACCCAGCATCAAGGAACAGATGGCAGACACTAACCCTGCAGCAATTGCCACAGCTCAGATACTGAAGTTCAACAGCATCAAACACAAGCGAACACGTGGCACCACATCATCCACCAGTGTCAGGCACAGTGTTGCACAGGACATGTGTGGGGTCAGATACTGCTGCCAGCACCAGAGCTCCCTCCACCAACCAACTGGGGTTGGTCAAGGACTGGAGAAGGACAGTACACACCTTACTGGACCAGGCTAACTGAGGCAGCTCACAGCTGCATTGAGCTGGTTTCTTGCAAGTGCAAGAAAGGGTGTGTGAGGCGCTGCAAGTGCAAAAAAGCTGCCCTTCAGTGCACAGCCCTCTGTGTGTGTGAAGGGGACTGCACATGACGATGAGTCAACAACATACATGTACTTGTGGCAATGCTGAACTTGTTAACATGACACTGTTTATGTACACGTATCTTCAGTACCGGTATATACCTAGCCTCAGATACCAGTACACCTAGCCTCAAATACTAGACCATGTAGCATGTCAGTATTATACCTAAGACATTTACAGAACTAAGACATTCTTTTCAAAGTATTGTGTTGAATCCAATATTTGCCTAGATAATTTCCAAATAAAATTATATAACAGACTGTGATAGATAATATTAAGTTGAAATTGGTACCATTGGATTCCTTGCCCCCAAAAACATACATTTAGATACCAGAATCAAGTCAATAGCTGCATTACGTCCAGAGATAATAGCAAATGTAGATTTCAAGTGGTGGCCATTTTGAAATCCAATATGGCGGACATAAAGAGAGAATTTCAAGTGGCCCAATATCTGAAAATGTTCGCAACATATTAATGTACATTTGTGCCAAATTTGGTGCTTGTATCACAAAATGCACAACAGGTTTGCTATGCTGCTACACTATTTATACAAATAAGAGCAAAGTATCTTGTGGGGAGACCGTACAAAGTGCATCATTTATAGTCCAGGTTTCCTTAAACTTTTGAACAGTGTTACTATATTCTGCCGCCTTGTACTCTGAAATAATGCGTGAGCGTATTAAGCCCTTCAGACATACAGAACTGTGTTCCACCACATCTTTCTCAATTTTTGCCTTCCTGGTTTTATATATTGCCATTTTTGCACCGGCTAAAATAAAGTTAACAAGGAGATCTCGTGACTTGCTTAGTTTATTTACCGGGTGCCCGATGATAAAAAGTGTTGGAGAGAAGTGAAGCCAGAAGCGCAAGAGAAGATTTTTCATCAGTAAGAACACTGGTTCAAGACGGTGGCATTGAAGGTATATGTGAAATATAGTTTCCCTTTCACCACAAAAGCAGCAATCCTCTGAGAAGTTAGTGAAATGCCGCATCATAGATCCAGAGCTCAGTGCACCATGTAGCAACCTCCAACTTAAGTCTGCCATCATTCTTGGCGTTGGGTAGAGATAGAGTGAATCCCAGCGTGGATGAACAGTCGAAGGAAGTGGAAGAATCTCACGCCAGGGAGTATCCAGTCGGGTTGCAAGAGCTATATAATGGAGCGAGTGGATCACGAGAAGGTATATATTTTTCCTTGATAGCCCACAGAACGACATTTCCACTGTGCCAGGGGTCTTACTCATATTTTTGCAGGTATTGGCTGAGAGAGCTCGCAACATCGTGGTCGGATTTTAAAATCCATGGAGTTACCGATGGACATCTGTCCAGATCCATCGCCCTCTTTGGGATTCTCTAGATATTCCAGCCAATCGGGAGGCAAGGAGCTTTTGACCTCTTCAAGTATCCTGGAGGGGATCCTGATTGTCCTCAGGCCCATTTTCGCTGCGAGTTCCTTGGGTAAAAGCGTTCTCTTACCATCGTTCAGAAGGTCTCCCACTGTGGATATGCTACCAGCTAAGAGGCTCCTTCTTACTGAAAAGGAAGCCAGAGTTGGGCCCTGTAGAAGAGGGTTGAGAATGAGCGGTTCTTCTAACAGGTCCTTGCCTGGATAAGGAACTGTTCTTTGTACGTCGACTACATTCCAAGCCTTCAGCATTTCTTGATAAAAAAGAGGCAATGTAGCACTAGACAGGCTCCGAGATGTAATGATGAAAAGATTCCTTTTGTACCCAAGATTGAGCACTTTGCTGAAGAAGTATGATGCCAGTGAGCACAATTGCGGTGCAGGGTTCACATGTAGGTAATGTTGTATGGTCTTCAGCCTGGATGCGTGGTAGTGGCTTCGAAGGCAGGGAAAAGACTGTCCACCTTCTGAAAAAGGCAAGCTCAGAATGCCCAGGGAAACCCAGTGTTTACCATTCCAAAAGTAGTCCAGTAGCTTCCTCTGCATCTTAACCAGAAACTCCTCTGGAGTGCTTATGCAAGAGAGCCTGAATACTAACTTCGGAATTATAAACTGTTTAATAAGGAGTGTTTTTCCCCTCAGAGACAGGACTTTTAGTAGGCCACTCCAGTCTCTCAACTTTGCTTCGATCTTGTACCCTAAAGTGTTCCAGTTAATGAGTGGTGAGGACCCATGGGAAGTGGATAAGTGCACCCCCAAATATTTGAGCTCATTGCGACTCCAGGTCAATTTCTGAAAAAGTGTTGGGAACTCCTTTACCTGCATTTGTCCAATTAGAAGCCCCGAGCTTTTCCTCCAATTGCTTGTAGCAGACGATGCTGCTGAATAGACCTGCTGACAATCATAAACTATTTGCATATCCCTTGCATTACTGGCAAACACGAGAACATCATCTGCATATGCAGAAAGTTTGAGGTTGACCCTGTTGTGTGGCACCACAATGCCAGTTAGCCTTCTTCTCATCAAACAAAGGAAGGGTTCGATACATAGGGAATATAATTGGCCGGACAGGGGACATCCTTGTCTTATTCCTCTCTCAAATGGAAAGGGCGCGAGCAAGAAACCGTTGACTTTGACTAGGCATTCTGCCGACATGTACAACGTCTGAATCATGCCTACAAATCTCCTCCCCAACCCAAATGTTAGCAAGGTTTCAAACAGATACTCATGGTTCATCTGGTCAAAGGCTTTCTCCTGATCCAAGGAAAGAAATCCGACTCGAGTCCGAGTCATGTCCGCATACTGTATCAGGTCTCTGACAAGGGATATGTTGTCATGTATTGTCCTGCCTGGAATGGCATAAGATTGGTCCGGGCTGACTAATTTTGTCAGGACTGGTCCGAGACGGAGTGACAACATTTTAGCCATGACCTTATAATCCACACACAGCAGAGACACAGGGCGGTAATTCTTCAAGTCTCTCAAGTCACCCTCCTTGGGAATCAAGACCAGCATCGCTCGACGCCAAGAAAGGGGCATTATACCTGTATCACATGCTTCCTGAGCTACGCTTAGGTAATCAGGTCCAACTAAGTCCCATACTTTTGTATAGAATTCACATGATAAGCCATCCATGCCAGGGGCTTTATCTCTTGATAGGCTGTGCAGGGCGGTTTTCAATTCTTCCAGAGATAATGGAGTCTCCAGCTGCTCCCGGTCTTCTACAGAGGCTTCAGGAAGACTACTCCACAAAGTGCCACCTGCACCTGCATCTGTGCTCTTACCCGAATACAGCTGAGCGTAAAAGGCTCTAATTCGTTTTTGAACACCCTCAGAGCCATTGAGCAAGAGACCATCTTCTGCGAGAACACTCACTATAGTCCTGAATTGACCTTTGCGTTTTTCCACCCCTTTGAGATAATTCAGGACATATTCATCCTCAGAAATAAACTGCAAACGAGAGCGCACATACGCCCCTCGTGCCTTCACACGACTACATGCTTTAAGGGTGCTCTTTTTTTCTTGGTATGCCTGCAGTTCAGTAGAAGTAAGTGTGGCCAGGTGCTTCTCAAGGTGCAGCAGTTCCTCTTCCAGTCTTTTGATCCCTAACCCAAGTGTTTTGCTCGATCCATATGAGTATTCCTGACACAGCAATTTCAATCGTACCTTGCCTACATCCCACCAGAATCCAAGTGAGCAAAAATCTCCTTTTTTTATTCCTCCAGGCTTGCCAAAAATTCAAAAAGATTGACAAAAAGGCTTCATCCTGACTTAAAGCATTGTTCAGGTGCCACAAGCCAGGGCCTCGCCTTGTTTCCGCCAGGGAAAACTTAATCCAGGCCAAGTTGTGATCTGTGAAATGGGCAACTTTTATGCCGGAGTCACTGACAATCTTACACCAACGGTGAGACACGTAAATTCTATCGAGCCGGGATTGTGATATATGACCACCTCTGATACTCGTATACGTGAATGTTCTGTCTGTGGGGTGTTGTATGTGCCAAGTATCCCTCAAGTTTAACAGTGTTATGGTTTGTTGTAATATTCTTACAGAGGGATTATGCGGCTCCTGACCTATTCGATCAAGGGAGGGGTTTAGAGTGCAATTAAAGTCTCCTCCAAGAATTACACACTCTTCACCAGGCAAGGTGAGCATGAATCTCTGCAACCAGTTGAAGAAAATCCCCCTTGCAACTCCTACACAAGGTGCATAAATGTTGACGAAATTGACAACAAATTCTTCAAACTTTGCTTTTATATGTAGCAACCGCCCCACACTGGCTTCCTTTACGACAAGTATTTCAGGTTTCCTCTTTGGTGAAAAGAGGGTAGCCACTCCACAAGATGTGTCCGTTAGGTGACTAAAAAAGGCCAAGCCTTCCCATTGGTTTTCCCATCGAGATGCAGCCTCTGGGGTCGTGTGGGTTTCCTGCAAAAAGGTTACTTCAAGTTTTTCCTTCACACAGAATGACAATACCTGGTGCACACGGAATGCATCCTTACAGCCATTGACATTCAATGATCCTATTCGTAAGTTTGATGTCATTATTGTATTGAGAGTTTTGTTTCTGTGAAATTCATCCTCCTAAACGAATTTATATTCAGGCCCGTAACTCAACAACTTTGCTAGAAACCTCCTGACTCGGGCTTGTTCGGCCGAGCCTGAAGTCCTTGTTTTATGTCCCTCTCTCCTTAGTGCATACAAGGAATGCACTAGCAAGTCATAATCTTTCCACCGTTTCAGCGCATTTTCCACTTTCTTCCTGCTATGCAAGCTTTGTTCCAGGAACTCGAGTATCTCCTGGCTAGGAATGCAGGAATGGCGTCCTGCAGGTAGGTCTGTCTCTAAACCAGTCAGTGACCCTTGATAGTCTTCCCCATCACCAATACTTTCCTCATCATCGCTGTCTGGAGGTTCAAGATCCTTCTCCTTTGGTGTACTTGTACAATGTGTCAAGTCTTCTGCCATGTCGTCTCTCAAGGCTGACTTGGCATAATCTTCTGGCGCAGAGGAACGCTCCTTTGGCTCTGATGCGGCGGACGTTGCTACACCTGTGGGAATGGATGCCTCCTCCTCAGTTGGTATAGGAGATCCAACCTTTTGGGGTGGTAAAATAGAGATGTGCTCAACTATTCCCCTTTCTGCGCCAACAGTGAGTGAAGTGACATCACCTGAGATGTCGGTCAGTGCCAGCAACTTTATTGATGCTTGTGTGTCTGGTTCCCTCTCTCTGTCTGTCCCACCGATGAATGCTACTTCAGAATCCTTTGAAACTTCGGTGTTAATCCTTCGGTTCAGAACTGCTCTTGTAGATGTTTCAATCCCTGGTTTATTTTGAAGCTTCGTTGCAGTTGTTGTTATTGGATGCATTTTCTCAGGAGCCAACATCACAGTATCGTTTGGCCCTGTCAAGTCAATACCTCTAGGTTGTTTGTCTTTACCATGCTGGGTTTACTACCTGACGGTCTCCCTTCCTGTTCATTCTTCAAACTGTCTTTGGGTGGATCTGAGAGAGAAGACTCTCCATATCCTGTCGTTTGATGAATAGTTTCCTCTTCTTCTTCTTCTTCTTCCATTTCTTCAGATTGGGTTACCACTCTTTTCTCCTTCAGAATACTCGGCTTTACAAATCCCTTTGACACATTACTTCCCGTGTCATCCTCAATTGTACCAGGGTGTTCCATGGTCCCATCCTCTGTGGGTTCTGATTTCCTCTTCTGTGCTCTCTTTGCCTTCCCTGCTCCCACTGCCTGCCATTGATTTATGGCAGCGGAAGAGTTGGGATGAGAAACTGGTATAGAACTTTCTTGAGGGTCCACTGCCCTCGAGCACAAAGGAGCAACCGCCTCTCTTAGGTTACCTTCAGTGACGCTGGGATCCTCTCGAGGCTGATCTGGACGTTGAGGAGCTGCAACCTCTTTAATGATAGTGGGGCAGTCTGCTCTCCTGTGATCCTTCGCTTTGCATACAAAACAACGGGGTTCGTTTGTCATATAAAACACCCTGTAATTCTTTCCGTCAAAAGGAATAACAAACGACCCCTCACATTCAGCATCCTTTCCCAATTCAATGGATACTTGTCTTTTAAAGGACCAGACATGTTGTAGGGAGGGCTCATGACAGCCCAAAGACACAGGCTTGATGAGTGATCTCAACACTCCCAGTCGTTCCAGGAAAGGCACCACGACATTGTCAGGCACATAAGGAGGTATATTAGATATAATTATCCTTGTACCAAGACTTGAGAGCGGCTCGACTTGTACAAAGAGTCCTCCCACACTAATCCCTTTCTCAATGGCTTTGTTTGCTGCAGCCTCCGAGTTAAGAAAGAACACAGCTTGTCCATACATTTTCGAGGCTGCAACTATCGTTGCTGGATCAACCACACTAGCGAGTGCGTTCACATAGGCCTCTATTTGGGTGATTTGTCCCAACTCGCATTTCACCCCGTGCTTCCTTGTTAACGCCTTAAACGGGTGGGCAGGGCGGTTCCCACCTGCACCAGAGGTAGTAGCGGCCATCCTTGTCCATGTACCATCCAGAGGCATGATTGCTATTAACGGTATATTTCCCGTCAAATGAAAATGAAAAAAAAAAAATCAATTAGCTCGTTCGCGAGCTTCTGCTTATTTTAGCATGACCGGACCGGTATGCTAATGATTAACTCAAAAGGATAATCAAACGCGCGTTGAGCAAATAACTTATCGGCTTAATCGCCAAAACTATGCAAATATAGCACAGAAAGTCAAGGGTCATTAAGCAAAAACAAGGAAGTCAAACAGTTTGTGATACGCCACAAATCGGGCGCGGCAAATCTAGTCCCACACGGGTGCGGCCGCACGCCGCGGCTAGGCCCGAACACAAAAGGACTAATAACTCAAACGGGACGTCAAAGTAAAATAACGAAATGAACCAACGCGGTTCAAATAACCCAAATAAACCAAAAATACAAACGAAAACGGAAGAGGATGAGAAGGAAATGTCGAAAATAGCACGGCTCGAGGAGCAGCAAAATGGCGTGGCGTGGCGTGGCGTGGCATAGTAGTAGTAGTAGTAGTAGTAGTAGTAGTAGTAGTAGTAGTAGTAGTAGTAGTAGTAGTAGTAGTACAAGTAGTAGCAGAGGTAGTAGTAGTTGGAAGACGGGTGAATGCTGAAAATGCGGTCCTTAGCTGAGGTAATTAGGTCACCAACAGGTAACATAACATAAAGGGTAGAGGATCCTGTTAGACCTAGTTATCCCAATTGATGTCCACAGTTCCTTAACAACCGTCAGGTTGTGGAGTTATTCATGGCCTGGTGGCCTCAGGTCCTGAGGTCATGGAGCGGGTCCAAGGAACCCCCTCGTCCGTTGGTTAATGTTAATGTTAATAATGTTAACTCCTGAACCCGAGTTCCATAACAATATTATGCTATCACTGGCACTCAGAGGGTTAGATGGTGGTACCTACAAAGCTTTGATGCAAAATGAATACTACTACTACTGCCACTACTACTACCACTACTACTACCACTACCACTACTACTACTACTACTACTACTATTACTACTACTACTACTACTACTACTACTATACAATGGCAACAAAGAAGACAGAATTTTTTTTTTCAAAAAAACACCATCTTTCAGGAAAAATAATTAAAATTTTCAAATTGAATTTGGAGTAATCGTGTTTTTTATCTTAATTGCTTCATACATTTTTAATTAGCCAAATTAGCATACAATTTAAATGTCATGAGAAAGGGAAAGTGTGGGTTGGGTTTTATCATGCTTTTTCCAAACCAACAAGACATTTAATTACCATTTCCATTTTTAATTAGAACGAGGTTTTATCAAATCTACAGCAGAAGCTCA
The DNA here is from genome assembly GCF_964187855.1 of Myxine glutinosa. Lineage (NCBI taxonomy): Eukaryota > Metazoa > Chordata > Myxini > Myxiniformes > Myxinidae > Myxine > Myxine glutinosa. Next base: position 23,846,526 of record NC_136264.1, read on the forward strand.
TAAAATTACTTGGCATATCATAAAAAAGCAGAAAATGAACCGCCCTTGGAATGATCAAAATAATCATTGGTTTGATGTGGTTTATGACCCCCTGGAGCAGAATTAAACACTGAGGAATTGAAAGGCAGTGGAATGTGGACACGTGTATGTGTGTACAGGTCTGAGTGCCTTTATGCATGGAGGGGTTGTCGGAAAGGGGGTAGTAGTTGTCAGAAGCTCAATAAAAGTTACCTGGTATAAAGAACCCAAAAGGTGAGCTATAAAACCATAATGGTTCGAGGGAAATGTGAACATTGCAGTTTGAGCTGTGACAAGTTCGAGTGCATGGGTTTAAAAAACACAAGCTTCAGCACAATAAAATAAAACTAGAGAGGTTCCAGTGAACCTGAACTCAACTGTTCTATATCAATATGGTTAGAATATGCATAATAGAACCACAAACTATGTAGTTAATATGTGCTAAAAATATATGACAAAAAATGATTTTTCAATATGGCCGCCCCGCCGCACCCATTTTTGGGTGTCCAACGCCCAAATGCAATCCCGAACTAGTTTATGTCTTAAAGATGCTGCATAACAAGTTTCATAAAGTTTAATCAATATTTGTGACTTTTAGAGCGGAGACGTCGAATTGTTTACAGACGACAGACAGACAGACAGACAGACGACGGACGACGGACACTGGGTGTCGACAAAAACTCAGCTGGACATAGTCCAGTTGAGTTAATAATTTTATATATTTAATTTTAAAGCAAAAACTATAGCACTTAGGTGGAATTTGTTTCAACAGCCATTAACTATGTATATTCCAAGTTTCAGCTAGTTTCAATGTATAGTCCTTGAGATATGAGCACCGACACATTTTGGGTGGACGGACGGACCGACGGACAGACACCAACGTGATTTCGAGGGTTTTCTAAATAAAACTGAAGAATGTGGAAACAGGCGTTGATGAAATTTGGAACATATTACCTCAACATACAAATAATTTATTTCTGAAATTTGCAGCCAATTTCGTCCAGTGGAAGCCGAGAAACGTATTTTCAGTCCCCATGTTAAAGCTGCATTCAAAAAATATCGTGTGCATGCTGGACTACCCTTGTGTTCTGAGGAGGAACCAAGTAATGCTCTAGAAATGATGGTCAGCCATCCTTCAGGTGAATCGAATTTTCGCATTGTCTTCAGGTGAATTTCGCATTGTCCCTTCTTTTCTATACTTTACCACATGGCGCATACCATATATAAAGCAGCATTTTCTATGCCACTGGCATTTTACCCAACAATGTCCCTTCTTTTCTATAGTTTGCCACAAGGCACATACCATGTAAAGGGCACATTTCTATGCTCCTGGCACTTTCCCCAAGATACACTTTTAAATACAAACTAAACGCATTTGTTCATCATACAAGACTTTATTGAAAACGATATAAAAGACTTGAAAAAGTAAAGGGAAAAATATTCAACCCAGATGGGAATCAAACTCAATCCCCAGCTTGGGAGTCTGATGCCTTATCCATTAGGCCAGCACATTGGAATTTAAAAAAAAATGTTTAAAATGTTTTAAAGTGGTATAAAGTGGTATAAAGTGGTATAATGTGGTATAAATTGTGCATATATGTATGTGTGTATATATATATATATATATATATATATATATATATACATATATATATATATATATATATATATATATATATATATATATATATAGTTACGTTTATGGGGGTAGAGTAGTGATGTCAATGTAATGATTTAAATTTCACAGTAATGAAATACTTTAGTCAAGATAGGATTGTATAAGGTAGTGTGCTCCGACTGTCGTGAAGAAGAAGAAACCTTCCTGTAAGGGCAAGTGTATATTTGTCTCCATGCGAGGGGTGGAACTATGCTAATTAGTTAGGGTATAAGGGTAGATTTCCTGTGTGTAAATTGCCTCTGTAGTTTCCCCTTTGTTCTTATAAAACATGACACCACCAGTCATGTGATCAGGACCTGAAAGAAATAACGCAATCGCCGACCGGATCCGGACACCACTACGAACACCACCTAGCCAAATATGCTCGATGAGCGACAAGTGTGGCCATGAGGCCACGCCCCGAAGAACGATTGGTTGGAGTGATGCGATGGCTCGGCACGATTGGTGAGAGTGTGACGTCAGTGTAAAACATTCCAGCACCAGGGACAAAAAGGCAGAGCACCGCCATTTTATTTCTCTTGGTCCAGGCTTTTGGTACAGGCGGTCACAGTGTGGATTTCTCTCTCTTGTCCTGGACGCATTCTCTCGCATTTTCATTCATTCTCATTCATACTCATTTTCACTCATTTTCACTCATTTTCTTTCTTTCTTTCTCTCTCTCTCTCTCTCTCTCTCTCTCTCTCTCTCTCTCTCTCTCTCCACGTGACGGCTGTGTTTCGTGCCATGCGCACCTGGGGAGTTCGGGATAGTCGGAGCTCGGTGCAGCCGAGCGAGAAGGACGAGGGAGGAGCTCTGGCCTGTTCGCTTCGCCTCGGCAGCTGGTGGTGAACATGACTTCGCGCCAACGTGTGTTTTCCCGCGCAGGGACGCGGGACCTGTGGCAGCCCCGGACGGTCAAGGACGCCAGGGCTGAGTACCAAGTAAACGCACCACACTACATTTTGTTACTTTCATTATTTTATCATCCCCTTGTGTTGGATATTAGTCCGCATGGAGGCCCCTCAATATAGGAATTTAGTGTCACCTTTTTATTGTATTGTGTTTATTTTCATTAAACCATTATTTGTACATTTTCAATTTCTTGTCTGTCTTGTTTATTCGTTTGTGGGTCCGCGGAATAAACCCCAGTCACGTCCATCCGTACAGGTAAGGACCTCACAGCCCTCCACTACCCCCCACGCGTGCACAAGGTACCGCCATAGTTGAGTATATCGTATATGCCTCGGAGTTAGAGCTCGTTTGGTCATGTCGCCCTGAGGTCTTCACTACAGTGTGGACACAACAATATGTAATATAACAGTAGAAGCCAAGAAACGAATTTTCAGTCCCCATGTTAAAGTTGCATACAGAGAAACGATCCCATATAAAGGGAGGAGTACTTTGCGCCTCCCTTTGATAATTACATTGTCTTCCTACATGTGGTATTGCTGTAACATTCTTCAAACATGGCTGCCCCCAAGGATGTCCATCAAAAGCCACGTGTTGATATTAAATCAGTGTATGAGAAGGAGACAATTGGAAACACCCCGAAGCGACTACAGAAGGCGTATGGGGACGATGCTGTTGACCGCAGCACAGTTGGTCGATGGGCCAAGTGCATAACATCCGCAGCAGTTGAACATTCCGATATGCGCAACTGCCGTCGCAGTGGCAGGCCACGAACAGCACGGACAAATGTCGATGTTGAAAAGGTGAACCTTTGCATAGCTCAACTGTTTCGCTATTCTGTACATGCTTAACCAATAACCGATTGGAGTGACAGTTCTCCAACAGTTATGTTAGAGTTACGTCCAGTTGGACAATGGGGTTGATATTAAGTCATTTTCGTAACAATATGGAGTATTTGTTGGCACAGGGAGGATGGGCCAAGTAGTCTTAACAAATGTGTCTGGAGTTTGTTACTAGTTATATCTACACTAATTAATGAATATCATGTAAGCACCTTCAGCGGATCGGACGTCACGATAGAAAATATTCAGAAAATTAATTACACAAGCAGATCAGGAATCTGCTATCTGATCTTGGGCAGCAACAGCAAAGGTAAGGAACTCTTAACATACCAAGGTAATCACAAGGCGATTATGTCACATGAAAGGCCATTGTTGGGTCATCATGCCTGTACCATATCCATGCCCAAGCATTCCCATGGACTGTAGGTAATAGTGATCATTTTACAGTGAGCCCCAAGCCAGGATCTATCCAAAGCATCTGATCTGGCATCAATGAAATCATCATCATCTGAAAGAAATCTGGCATCAACGATCTCTCTGACTCTCTGGAAAATCCTCTCCACAATCAGAAAATCTAAATCAGATCGGCAGTCTACAGCCTCCTCACTCTCTGCAGACCTGGACAAAATCACAGACTGGTCAAACAAGTGGAACATGTCTTTCAATCCTGACAAATCTCACACTCTCACTGTCTCTCCGAAAAGATCGTCTGGAAAACCCTCTCATTTACTTTCTGAACAATCCTCTCCAATAAGTTCTGTCACTCAAGCTTTTGGGTCTCACTATCTGCCATGATCTTTCCTGAGAAAACCACATTTCCAAGCTGGCCTCCAAAGCCAGTCGCCGACTGGGCATTCTCCGTCGTGCGAAGTCCTTCCTTGGCAAACCTGAGCTCCTCACCACATACAAGGCTTTCATCCGCAGCTCAAAGGAATACTGTTCTCCCCTCTGGGCCGGTGCTCCTACCTCACACCCAGCTCGGCTTCACGCTGTTGAAACCAAAGCTTTCAGAATCATTGGAATCTCCCACGATGAAGCTAACTCCGAGGGCCTTTCACTCACTCACCGCAGGCAGGTTGGTGGTCTTTCTGTCTTCTACTGACTCCTCTCCGGCCTTGCTCCCCCAGCTCTGTCTGTGCTCTGTCCCCCAAATATTCCTTCAGGTCGCACAAGATCTGCCAGTAACCCTCTTCTGATGAAACTGCCAAAATCAAGACTGTCTGCTCACCTTCACTCTTTCATTAGCATTTTCCTCCCTCTGGAACAAACTCCCCCACTCTCTTCAATCCCTCTCCTCCCTTCAGGCCTTTAAAACAGCTGTTCACCACCATCTCTTATCTTTCCCCATCCAAAACCTCGATCTTTTCTACCCTCGTTAAAACACCCCAAATCCTCCTCTTTCAATCTCCAACATCTTTCCTGAAATTCCTAATAATGTTCATTTGCTTTATACCGTGTAACCCCCCCCACTACCTGCACAGGGAAACCAATCCATGCATTAACTACTCTCTTAGTGAAACACCCTTGCCTTAATGTCATCATAACTCTCCTATCCTTCATTTAGAAGCTATATTGTTTGGTCTTATCGTTGTTGTTCTTGTTCTTGTATAGCCCCGGACAGTTCTCTTGAAGAAGCCGGCGACAAGGAGACAGCCGATCGATCTCGCAGGAGTGACCCAGAGTTCACCCACATCCAGGATGGTGTACACTGCCTTCACAAAGTCAGGGCCATGATACACAGAGAGAGACAGGGAGATGGAGAGAGAGAGAAAGAGAAAGAGAAAGAGAAAGAGAAAGAGAAAGAGAAAGAGAAAGAGAAAGAGAAAGAGAAAGAGAGAGAAGAGACAGCGACAAGAGGGAAAGGGCCAGTCCATGGAGACCGATCGGCACTCTGACCGTGACTGCGCCGTGCTGATGAATCTGGGCAGCAGGGAAGAATGGGGAAGATTTGGCCCCCGACTTGCATTGGGGGTGGGGGGGTAAAACCACCGCGAAGAGGCATCCCCGATAGTTGTTGGTCTTATCGTTGTCTATTGTGCTAAAAAAAAGAAGAAGAAAAAAAAAGAAGAAGCTTTCCGCACTTATTCTGTCTATATCCTCATTATCTTAAACAACTTTGTCAGATCCGCTGGTAATCACCTCCTTTGTGATGAATAAAGCCCATCTCCTTCAGTCCTCATAGGTGAGTCTAGCGATCCCAGGAATCAATGTAGTTGTTCTACGCTGAACCATCCCTAGGGCAGTTATGTCCTTCCTCAGATGTGGCGACCAAAACTGAACACAATATTCCAGATGATGTCTCACTAAATTCCTGTATGTCAGTGTTAGCACTACCTCTTTAGATTTATAAGTTATCCCTTTACAACCTAAAACCACATTAGCTTTACCTCCAGCTGTCTGCTTATCCCTCTGCACCTACTGCTTCCCCCTACATCCCACTCCTGTGTCAAATGCTCAAAAGCTGCCCCTTGCATTATGTAGACCCTATTCTCATTATTCTTTCCCATCCCCAGAACCTTACATTTCATGTTAAATTGCATCTGCCAATCCTTCACCCAATAAAAGTTTCACCCTGGCTGCTTTCTACCTTATCTCCAAGCTGTGTATCATCTGCAAATTTGGAAAGCCCACTCTTCACCCTACTGTCCAAATTATTGATGTAAATTATGAATAACAAGCATTCTGAGTATTGCGCTGCAATACATGTCCCCTACCAAAGTTCAAAGTGCCATAACTTTGTCAAAAATGATCGAATATGCAAATTTATACATGGTTGATGCTGGTTTTCAAACTTGATCTGAGGTATGCTGAGACACATGTGTGTCATGCCTCGCCTCGTTGATAAGCCCGCAAGGTCGCTCCGTGGAGCAGCCTGCACGTATTGCATGCACTGTGTGAATTAAAAATTACTAGGGCATGCCCGTACTATATATATATCTAAAATTATATCCCCCCCCCCTCTATTTACATGAAATGGTTTGGTCCAAAGCGAATGGCTTGCGAGTACGGTGACAATCCCCCCCCCCCTCTATTTACATGAAATGGTTTGGTCCAAAGCGAACGGCTTGCGAGTACGGTGACAATCCCCCCCCCTCTATTTACATGAAATGGTTTGGTCCAAAGCGAACGGCTTGCGAGTACGGTGACAATCCCCCCCCCCCCCTCTATTTACATGAAATGGTTTGGTCCAAAGCGAACGGCTTGCGGAGTTTGGTAAAGAAATCGCCATAGCGTGCACAAACGCGCAGGAAAGCGAAAGAATCGCAAATTAGTTTTAATTAGTTTTAAAACATAGTTTAACGCCAACATAGTTTGCCAACGTGAAATAAATGAATACGCTCTCAAATGTGCCGTCCGAGGCAGAGTCTGTTCGCCACGTTCGGCACACGTGATAGCTCGCTGCTCTCTGATTGGTTGAATCGTTTTTTGGACATAGCTCGCTAACTACTTGTCCGATTAATATGAAACCTTGAAAAGGCACATCCTCGGGTCCCCAGCAATATACCTGGCAAGTTTCAAGTATATCGGACCCGTGGTTGTCGAGAAACAGCGGTCACAGACAAACACACAGACATACACACATACACACACACACACACACACACACACACAGAGATTACTGGAATTATAGATAGATTACCAACTCACGGTCTGAGGTACTAGACTACTAGTGATTCAAGAGATATCCTTTTTTAAATTTTATTTATATTTTCGTTTAATTAACGATATCTGCCAAACCACGTGAGCTATCGCAAATTCCAAAAGGACATTTTAGTAGACTGACATGCTGAACAGATCTGTGAAGTTTCCCCTCGATTGGATCAAAAATGAGGGAGGGGCTCGGTTTTAAAGGTTCATGCTTAAAAACGTCATAACTCTGAAACCATGTGATGCATGACGTCATGCTCACTGACTTTTTTGTTCGTCATGGGTATGCGATTCTGCCTGCAACGTTTGGCCTCGATCTGTTCAGCCGTTGCAGATAAAAAGGGGTTTTCGTGTTTTCACGAAAAACAATATGGCGGCCGAACCACGTGACCTGTGACGTTATAATTACCATTAAAATATTGTACAGACCGAGTCCCCCCTACGGTGAAAATTTTATCTCAATCGGTCCTATTATTATATAATCGGTCCTATCTCAATCGGTCCTATCCTATCCGCTCCACCCCATCATGCATCTCTGCCATCAAATCAAATGGACTCCTCCGACGACCCAGGTACATTCACCGTGGCTCCGGTCGTAAGTTTGTATATTTGCAATCAGGTCACTCCATCCCCGTCCTCTGGTCGGCTCAGCGCACTCTCACTCTTCGTCCCAGCGCACCTGGTCACAGCAACGCACACAATCACACCTCCTGCCTACGAACCCTGGCTAAATCACCTGAATTCATCCCTGCTGTTCAAAACAACATCAAGCTCACCCTGTTCAACACCCGGTCCCTCAACAACAAATGCCTCATCCTGAACGAATACATCCTGGATAACAAACTCTACTTTCTCTGTCTCACCGAAACCTGGCAACAACCTCTGGACTACTACACACTCCACCTCACCACACCCAATGGATATTCCTACGTCAATAAACCACACTCGGGGGGCCGAGGTGGTGGAATTGCCGTTATCCACCGTCAAGACATCAGGACCAGCCTCATCCCCATCGCCTCATCCTCATCATTTGAACACCTGGCTTTTAAACTCTCTGGTCGCACACAGTCAGTCATGGCTGTCGTCTACCGCCCTCCCAAACCACACCCATCATTCCTGTCTGACTTCTCCTACTTTCTGACCCAGCTATGTTCCCTCTCCCCCTCAATCCTCCTCCTCGGTGATTTCAATATCCACATGTACTCCACAATAACCACTGACTTCACTGATTTACTCACCTGCTTTAACCTCACTCAACATGTCGACTTTCCTACCCATATCCGTGGTCACATTTTGGACCTTGTCTGCTCCACTGGATTAAATTTGCACCATCTCTCTGGCTCCGACCTCACCCTCTCTGACCACTTAGCTATCACTATGACCATCAACATCCCCACCCCAGCACCAAGACATTATCGCACTATCAACTTCCGTAAGCTAAACGCTCTTTCACCTACCTCATTCTCATCCACCCTCTCTGAAAAAATGTCCACTTCTCCCTTCGTTGACCTCCACACCCCTTCCGACCTCACTGACTACTACAACCACACTCTCTCCTCCTGCCTTGACCAGCTTGCGCGTGTAAAAACCAAAACAGTTTCTTTCGCCCATTCTGCTCCCTGGTTTACCCCTGAACTCCGCCTGATGAAAATTCGTGCTGGCCAACTTGAAAGACTCCGCAATAAAACAGGTCTCACAGTTCACTCCCAAGCCTACAAGGACCACCTACAACACTACAAAGATGCCCTCTCCCACGCCCGCTCCGCCTACTACTCTCAAATTATCCACTCTGGCTCCGGAAACCCAAAAGCACTCTTCTCGACAATAAACAAACTCCTCCGCCCCCTGAACACCACCACCCAGTCATTCACAGTAGACAACTGCATCTCCTTCCTCTCTTTCTTCCAACGCAAAATTGACAACATCTACAACAGCTTGACCACCGCCGCACCCGCTCCCCCTCCAACCACCTGCCCCCCCTTGTGCTGCCATCCCCTGTCTCGGTTCTCCCCAATCTCCCCTACTGACCTCTCTGAACTCTTCATAGGAATGAAAACTGCCACCTGCACTCTTGACCCCATCCCCTCCAGCTTTGTCAAGGCCTCCCTCCCTGCTCTCTCTCCACTTATCATTGCAACAATAAACTCCTCCCTGTCTACAGGCATCGTCCCACCTTCCCTCAAAATTGCTGCTGTTACCCCCATTCTAAAAAAACCTGGTCTAAACCCTGACACCCTAAACAACTTCAGACCCATCTCCAACCTACCCTTTCTGTCAAAAGTTTTGGAACTCACTGTAGCCACTCAACTCAAACATCACCTCTCTGCCAATAACCTGTATGAAACTTTCCAATCCGGATTCCGCTCCAACCACAGTACTGAAACTGCTCTCCTCAAAATCACCAACGACCTTCTCCTCTCCTCTGACGCTGGCAACCTCAACATTCTCGTCCTCCTCGACCTCAGCGCTGCCTTTGACACCATCGATCACACCATCCTCCTCACCCGACTTGAATCCACCTTTAACGTTACCGGCACTGCCCTCTCTTGGATTAAATCATACCTCTCTGACAGACGCCAGTTCATCTCCATCAACAACTGCAAATCCCCCACTGCTCCCCTTCCCCAAGGTGTCCCCCAAGGTTCAGTTCTTGGCCCCCTCCTCTTCATCCTTTACCTGTCCCCCCTCGGTCACTTAATCCGCCATCATGGTCTCCAATTCCACTGCTTTGCCGATGACATCCAGCTTTTCATCTCCACCAAGTCCGTCTCCACCGACACCCACTCTATCCTGACAAACTGCATCACTGAAATAAAATCCTGGCTTCAAATCAACTTCCTCAAGCTTAACTGTGATAAATCTGAAATAATCATCATTGGCCCAAAAACGCTCACAAAATCCACCCATAACTTTGCCCTCAACATCGACGTTATCCCAGTATCCACCTCCCCTCACATCCGGAATATTGGCGTCATCTTTGACCAAACCCACTCCTTCGACAAATACACTAAACAGATCACAAAGTCAGCCTTCTTTCACCTGAAAAACATCGCCCGTCTCCGCTCATCCCTCTCCTCCACGGCTGCAGAAACCCTCATCCACGCCTTCATCACCTCCCGTCTGGACTACTGCAATAGCCTCCTCTATGGTTCACCCTCAAAAATCACCAATAAACTCCAATACATTCAGAACTCCGCTGCCCGTCTACTCACCCATTCCCGGACCCGTGACCACATCACCCCCGTCCTTTACAAGCTTCACTGGCTCCCCATCCCCCAGAGAATCCAGTACAAAAATCCTCCTCTTGACCTACAAAGCCCTCCATAACCTGGCCCCATCCTACCTTACTGACCTCCTCTCCAGACACTCCCACCCACAACCTCCGCTCTGCTGGTACCAACCTCCTGACCCCCTCCATCCGGACCAAATTCAGATCCTGGGGGGACAGGGCCTTCTCCATCGCTGCTCCCACCCTCTGGAACTCACTACCTCACACCATCAGAGACTCCTCCTCACTCACCACATTCAAAACATCACTAAAGACCCACCTGTTCAACACTGCATTCAACATTCAACCCACAGCATTTAACCCCTGACTATCTCTTCTCCTTCTCCCTCCTTTTGCTTTAAATATTTCCCTATTGATTCTTGTCTTTTTGCAATTGTTGTTTTCATGTATTGTTATGCATTATGTTTTCCACTCTGTCAAAGCGCCATTGGGCTTCTTGAAAAGCGCTATACAAAATAAATGAATTATTATTATTATTATTATTGCAGAGAAAATCGTTTTTAAAGGAAATTAAAACTTAAAATGGCACTGAGTTAAGGATCATCAGAATTATCAGAATTACCAAAGTTCAAAGTGCCACAACTTTGTCAAAAATGATCGAAACGTCGTGAAGTTCGAACTTGATCTGTAACATATCATGAGGAAACCATGTACCAAGTTTGAAATCATTAGCATTAAGCGTTTAGAAAAAAAGTCCGGAAAACTGTTCTTTGTGTGACGGACTGACGGACTGACAGACGGGTGGACGGAGTGCAAACCTATAGTCCCCTCCGGTGTCCACCGGTAGGGGACTAATAACAGTGCGAATGCTGATCCCTGAGGTATCCCCTTACTTACATATGATCCCTGGTATCCCTGATCACTGAGGTTTCCCTCGATCCCCTTACTTACATACTCCTAGCCTGATATCCTCCCGCTATTATGTTAAATATTTTTGAGTCCTCTAATCTCGATTCTTGAAGAGCTGAACTTGTAAAATGGGTCGTGATGTCCACATGTCTATCCGTCCGTCAATTAACTTTTTGCTATTTTTGCTTCTCCTCCCTTATTGCCCATCTGATTGTTCTGAAATAGTTCTGAGACACATGAATAAAAGACACTATCCCGCACAATCACTCAGGCACAAAAATAGGATCTCGGGTCCTGAAGCTCACCTGGATCAGGAGCAACGGTCACACAACCCTCCCCCGCCCTCACCCCCCTATACAGACCCTCTCAGACCCTGATGTTTTCAATGTCATGAACAAACTTTGGTACATCATGGGCGAAGAAGGTTGTGATCAAGCTTCATTGAAATTGTGTGCGTAATTTCAGGGAAGAGAGCAAATACCAATTTTTTTGTGGGGGGGGGGGGGTACACGGTATAAAGCAAATGAACACTACTAGGAATATTTTGCTCTACCTGTGATCCTTCTATATCTGAGACTTAGTTTGCTCCACCTGAGATCCTTCTATACCTGAGAGTGAACACTATCTAGGCCTGGATATTTATCTCACTCAGATTCTCTAACTCCCCCGTAGTCAAAAACACCCCCGTCGTTCCCCTTAATGAGCACAGACTTTGTTGCAGTCAATACATCTTCGTTGGGCATCAGATAAGCAGTTTGTGGCCAAGTTTCATCAAAATCGTGTGTTTGGTTCAAGCGATAATGACTGAAGTGTTTACAGACACTCACTCACTCACTCACTCACTGACTGACTGACTGACTGACTTACCTAAGGACACTACTCGATTGCATAATCTCACCAGACTAAAGTCCAGTTGAGCTAAAAATGAAACAGTAAACACAAAGTAAATGGTCGGGGGAACTTAGCTTTTGAAGAACTGGTCTGAGAGCGTCTGATGAATCATCTATGTATGCTGATTCCAGAACCGGAAGTCCAAATGATTCATCACTCCAATGCCATCCTTTAAGGAACCCCAGTTGTGAGATCCAATACCTCCAGGCTTGCCCTCTGGTGTCAGGCCAATGCAGTCACTTCCACTATGCCAATGAAACTCGTGCTTTCCCAAAATATCAAATCCATCTGTGTGGTTGAACCCCCTGTTTGGCGCTCGCCCACTTCGGAAGGCGCCCCACAGCCACTAGGGTTGCTCAGACCTGTCAGTGGAGAACTCTGTTTGACCCTTAAAACGTGTCCAACAGAAGCTTGAAGGTCCGGCATTCAGTACTGGGCCCAAAACCTCTCCACTCTGATTGTTCAGGAGGCCAGTCACGACGAGCTCCAGCTATGGATGACAAAGAAGAAGACGTTGCGCTCAGTCTATTGTCAAGCCCAATTTGAGGCCTTGATGCAGTGCCAGATACCTGTTGGTCAGACTGCCGGGGATGGTGCTATTGAACTTCCTTCCTGTGCCTGGCTGGCTCAGCAGCTTCAGTTGTGTTTGAGTCTCGACAGAGGTGTTTTCCTGTCCGTCTGAGACTCTTTGGAGACTTTTAGGCACAGACTCTGCCCTGTTCACCTTTGTGGGTGGCTTCAGCCCTCAAGAGTGGATTCAACTCCAACACCGATATTGAGCAAACTCGATTCGTTATCCAATAACTGGTTCAATAGTGCAGCCGAAGCCTCCTTTCATTTTTCCCAGCATGATGCCTTGCAGAATAACTTGATTCCACTCCATTGCAGCTTGTTCAGCTAATGCCACACTTTCACGATGTATTGCAAGATGGCAGCCATCTTCTCAACTTGGCAGCCATCTTCTCCATTCTTTGCAACACTGTCAGCTATTTCGATTTGCTGCAAAATCGCAGACAGCTGGGACTTTACAGGAAAGCACTGCTCTTTGATCAAACCACTGGTTTCAGAGGGAAATGAAACAGACGAGGGCTTGAACGACCGCTGCTGAGGCCGATCTCCACTCCGATGTCCCCCCCCCCCCCCCCCCCCGCTCGACATGTCCCCACATGGTCCCATAACAGAAGTCAAGTTGAGAACAGATGGTCCAAGGCAAAGGACCCGATCTGGCACAACGTCAGGATGAAGAGTGCAGGACTCAAGACTCCCCAGCAACGAGCAGTAGCAGACGAAGAGCAAGACCAGAGCAAGAGGGTAGAACGACAAATAAGGCAGGGAAGTCTCTCTCTGTGTGCATGCAGGCTCACACTGGCCATTGAGTCACCCCCTTCCCCATCCACCCCTCCAGCATGAGGCTGGTCCATTCATTAGCTGTGCCACCAGACAAAGATGGCGCTGGGATAAAGCATTCCACCCACGTAGTAGGGTTTCGCTACAGCGTAATGCACCACCAGGTGCACGGTTGTCCTTGCAAAGAGCCCGTGGGGAAGCCCACAGCACGTTCATTTGCCCACTGTCACTCACTTCAAGTCCTCTCACCACTCACAACTGTCACTCATCTCAAGGCCTCACCAGTAGACAGAACAGGTTTTACACAATGTCGTCTTTACTTGATGCTGCTTTATAATGGCTGCTCATTGCCTCCTCAGTGCACATATTACGTACAATTTACCTCTGATGTTTCCCTAGTACAGGTATTTAATCTAACCGACTCACAATCCATACTATTCTTAACACATTCTAACTATGGGTCTCCCACAAACCATCCATGTAGCAATACCAATACAACAACAACAACATGCATTTTAAGGCCATTTTCCCTGCTAGAGCAGGGGTTAGCCTTGTGGTCCCCATGACAATTTTCTCCATTTTGCCCTATTTTCTGCATCTCCCCTTGTTAACCCCCTTGCCCGCATTTCTTCTTCCACCATCTTTAGCCAAATCTTTCTCGGTCTTCCCCGTCCTCTACTTCCTTCCACATTCATTTCCATCACTCTTCTCAACCAGTCACTTTCATCCTTCCTCAACACATGACCAAACCATCTCAACCTGTTTCTCTTCACAGCATCAATCACAGGCTCTATTCCCATCATCTTTCGCAATTCATCATTTGTCTTCCTCTCTCTCAACGATACTCCACACATCCACCGAACCATTCACATTTCCACCCTTTCCAGCCTTCGTTGCTGCTCTACGTTCAAAACCCATGTCTCGCTCCCATAAATCATAACACTTCTCACACATGCAGCGTACACCTTTCCCTTCAGCTTCAACGACACTCCCCTCCTCGTCAGCACGCCACTCAGTTCCCGAAACTTCTTCCATGCACATCTCACTCGAGCAACCGTTGCCGAGTCTGATCCACCTTCTCCATTCGGCATGTCTCCGAGGTAGCAAAATGTTTTCACACCTTCCAGCTTCACGCCGTCTCCAATATCCAACTCAACATTTCCTCCATCTGCAGCTCCCTCTGTGCACACCTTACACTTGAATGTAGCTGCCACACTGGTTATTGACCCTCTCAAACCACTACATTTTTGATGAACCCACTCAGCGCACATTGTACATTGAATGAAATTCACTCCGCCACCCTTCCTGCACACAGCACACGGCCACTTCCCAGTTCTTTCCACCTCACCACATGCTTTACTACTTTCCATCACCTTCGTCTTTCCGATATTCACCTTCAGACCTTTTGTCTCCATACATTCCTTCCACTAGTTCATCTTTTCCTTCAGTCCATCCATACTTTCCGCAATCAACACCAGATCATCTGCATACAACAACTCCCACGGTAAATCCTCCTTTACATTCTGAGCCAGCACCTCCATCACAGCTACAAATAGTAGTGGACTTAGTACCGACCTCTGATGTACTCCCACCTTCACCTCAAACTCACCACTGTTCCCGTCCTTCGTCCTTACAGCTGTGCGCGCTCTTTTGTACATTGCCATCACTACTCTGATCAACCATTCCTCCAACTCCTAACTTCCTCAATGCCCATGTCACTACTTCACGTGGAACCCTATCGAATGCTTTCTCCAGATCAACAAACCCAAGAAACAACTTCTTCCTCTTCTCCATGTAATTCTCCTGCAACTGCCTCACAATAAAAAGCGCGTCTGTCATTCCTCTTCCTGGCATAAATCCAAACTGCATTTCATCGATCTTCACCTTCTTCCTTATCCTCCTCTCCAACACCCTTTCCAATACCTTCATTCCATGCTCCAATAACTTTATCGCTCGGTACGAGCCACACTCCAGAGGGTCACCTTTCCCCTTGTATAGAGGGACGAGGGTACTCAGTTCCCAATCCACTGGAATGCGGCCTTCTTTCACCGCCAGATTACAGATCTCTGTCATTCTCTTCACACCCCAACTTCCTGCTGCCTTCAACATATCTCCCACAACTCCCGTCGGCCCTCCCGCTTTTCTACTCTTCATTGCTTTTATCGCTTCCTCAACTTCCTTCTCAGTTATCTTCTCTGCCGGTCCTAAAACTGGGTTACTCTCTATGTTGCCATCGCAATCAATCTCTGTATTCAACAGCATTTCCATATATCTTTTCCATCTTCCTTTAATTTCATCTGGGTCCACAACGATTTGTCCCACTTCGTCCTTCAAGCAACTCACCCCCATCACATCACACCTCTCTTTCGCTATCTGCTTTGCAATCCTGGATACCGCTCACTGACTCTCTTCCGAATCCAAGCGTTCTCCGAACATTTTCCTACGTGCCTCCTGCGCCTTTGCTACCCCTTTCTTTGTAGCCTTCTTGGCTGCCTTATAACTTTCATGCTCTGCTTTTTCTGCTCCCGTACCCGTCGCCTTCTGCCACTCCATGAACTTCTTCCTCTTCTCGTCAATCCTCTTTCCAACTTCATCATCCCAACACCATGTTTCCGAGTGCCTCGGTGGTCCTTTTGTCCATCCACATCCCTCACCAACGGCTCCCAACAGACTATCTTTCATTGACATCCAACCACTTTCAAGCTCAACCACATCATCCTCTACCCTACTCAGCCTCTCTTTTAATGCCTCCCTTACTGTCACCTCTTTCAACCTCCACACCTTCATTCTCGGTTGGTACTTCACCCGCCGAGCTATCCTCGCACCGTCGCAAACAACCAAGTGGTGCTGTGAAACAGCCTACTCCCCCGGGATCACCTTTGTGTCCCGGAGGCACCCACTATCTCGCCTACGCACCATCAGGTAGTCAACGGTTGTCGTCGACCCACCTGACATGTATGGAACAAGCTTATTATCCTCTTTCTGGAACTGAGTATTACAAATCAACAAATCAGCTCCATCAGCAAACTCCAAAATCCTTTCACCTTCTCCATTTCTCACACCATATCCGTAACCCCCATGCACTCCCTCAAAACCGTCCATACTCCTTCCCACATGTCCATTTAGGTCTCCTCCTACCACAACAACTTCCTCATCTTTCACGTTTTCCATCAGCTTCTCTATCGCACACCAGAACTTGTCCTTCTCTTCATCGCTCCGACCAACCTGCGGAGCATATCCCGAGATGACGTTCACCAAGAGCTTTCCAATCATCATTTTCACCATCATCAACCTTTCACTCACTCTAGTCACACTCACCACACTGTCTACAAACTCAACAGAAAACAGGACACCAACGCCATACACGCCCTCCGGGCACGCTTGCCAAACAAACTTGTATTTCTGTCCCTGCCTACCCTTCACCATTCTCACACCACTTCCCTTCCATCTCGTCTCTTGCACACAACATATGTCCACTCTTCTTCTGACCAATACTTCCACCACTTCTCCTGATCTCCCTGTCATTATCCCTACATTTCATGTCCCAAACCTCAGAAACCGATCTCCGCTTCACGCTGTACCCTGCCCATATGTAGTTGTAATTGACATGGTTCTCTTTTTGAGGCAATGTTTTTATGGCCGGATGCCCTTCCTAACGCCAACCCTCTTAGTCGCCTCTTATATTGAATTATATATATATATATATATATATAAATACTATATATATATACTATATATATATATATACTATATATATATATACATATATACGATATATATATATACTATATATATATATACACAAAGAATTAAGTTAAGCACCCCCCCCCCGTTTTTTTACAACCTCGCACATTACAAGTTTGTTGTCGTCAAAACAGTGTAATATACCCATGATATTGCTATATTTTCTGGAGAAGTGATATTATGGTCACATAAAAACATAACAATCATGCCGTTTTCAATATTTTATTCTGAATAATTTAAGGTGAAATTTTTTGGGAATTTTAGGCATATTCTCACCTCAATTTAAGTATGGAGCTATAGGTCCATCACGGACAGTGTGGATGACGTTTATGTTTTCTAACGTACAGTCATTGTTCTGAGAAGACCTCTAGCGATCTTTGCGTCAATAACGTGTGTAGGACCCACGTGATCGGATCACTGACTCAACCAATCACTTTTTTTCACTTTGATCACTCAATTTCATCAATGGATAATTGCTAATGTCATACCAATCATTATTTGATCTCACATACCTTAGAATATATGCCAATGTATACATATACACAAAGAATATATATTAGGGGGTGCTTACCTTAATTCGTTGTGTAGGGGTGCTTAACTTAATTCTTTGTGTATATATACTATTGTAGCGGTTACCGCTGGATGCACACAATCGCCTTGCACCGGCCAGAACACGGCCAGACGCGCCTCTCCCGGGCATGCCCGGACTCACTGTTAATTTTCCATATTTAAGTTGGGAGCAAGAGTCTTTCTCCAAGATCCGTATTTTATTTTATTCCTCTCAATTTTAATTAAAACAATGTAAGTTTCCATCAACAACCTTGTTCAAGTTTCAAAATTCCACAAATCCTCTATTTATTGTTATTCCCTTGGGGGGTGATCCAACAGAAACTAGAACGCCACTCAGTAGAGCGCATACTCCCGCCATGGGTCAAGTTGGAATAGCACGATTTCACAAAAGCTTGAGGGAGTAGTTCAGTGACAACACAAGACAAGACAACACAAGACAGACACTGCACAGATATATATTTAGAATATATAGAAGATAATGTAAAAAAAACAACAAGGCAATTTCACTTACATTTTCGGATTCAGCGTTCAATTCTATATAAGTGAGTGTATTTTGAGGCATGTGTGACTTCAAATAAAATTGTAAGCCAGGAAAACGTTCGTTTCATTCCTTAGGGATACAACATGTAAAACTGGCCCAAACGTGAAAACAAAACTCGCTCATTTTAAGTCGTACAAGCTAATGCGACCACTCATTCTTCTGGGAAGAATCCCGTGTACATGCTAGTCACACTTATAACTCACCTAAGTCTCTCTAAGTTCATCAAATACGGACACCGCGATTGACATTCGCTGAGGTAAATGCTGATATCTCTTCTGAGGTAAAAAAACAAAAAAACAAAAAAAACAAACAGTTAAAGCATTATACTTATCAAACGATACATTTTATGAAACGGGGAAACGGAATACACACTTTGGTGGTTTTAAAATGACAGAATATGTCTTTATTAGAAGGAAAAAAAGAACCTTGAAGACGACGCTGCTAACAAAATACACCGCTCTAACGCATAACCACGAGTTTAAACTACATTTACAACAAATATGAAAACTATTTTCATATCACAATGTTAAATATAGAATATATACAAGATAATGTTTTAAAAAATGAGCTCTATCTTCCAATGGTCAAAAATCCTTCAAAAAATACCTGGTTCGGGAATAATATCCTGAGCTTCACCAAAAACTAATCAATTCTTCCTTATCCCAAGGGCAATCATCCCACCAACTTTCATCCAAATCCGTTCAGAACTTTTCCAGATATCCTGTTCACAAACACACGAACACACGAACACATAGACACACACGGAGCCGATCGAATGCATTACTCCCTGGCGGGAGTAATTATTTAAAACCCCTTACTGTAGAAAGCAATGTTTTTATCATTTTAATTTCTCTACTGCAAAGGTGGAAACTTGGCCGATGCCAATATCTTAACATCGTGTAAATGTAGGTATTGGAGAAAGAAGTGCATGGATGTTTACCAAATCACCTTTGTTGGGGGGGGGGGGGGGCAGGTGTCAAGTGCTCCATGGAGGAAAAACAACATTGCTGTTTCTAGCCAATGGGTGTCAAGCGCGCTCCGTGTTGAAAGACATGCAGTGTCTGAAAAAAACAGGGAACTCAGAAGTAAAGGGGACATCAAAGGCAGATCAATCACCAACCATTTTCAATTCACATAAATCAATCAACATCGAAAATTAGCAGAAACCAGATCATTTCTCATCGGCGCTGCCATCGGCTCAGCTCACTGTTCATCCGTCAGACTCGTAACTCAAATTCAACAGCATTCCTTGGAATGGACTTCAGAGTTCACGCAATCAGTCCTGCCTTTGACAGCATAAGCTATTAGCATTGCATGGATCCATTTTGCAAGCACTTTCTTCTTTCAAAGTTGAATGTCCACAAAATCCCTGGGCTTCGTAAGTACTCGTTAACTACTAATTCAGATCAAGTGCATCGTGGAAAGAGAGCAGGAGAGGAGAGGGCGCAGAGAGGATGGGTATGCAGCTGGTCTCATTTACCAATGCCTCCTGTAACATGGGTACACTCACAACAAATTAACTCGTTCAACTTGTGCATGTGCGAATTGCATTGTGGTGGGGAAAACATGGATTTTAGCACCGTTTCCCAATTTCTCGTCCACTCACAACCCTTTACAATCCCATGGCACTTGTCACCCTCCCCACGTTGAATATCACTCAAAAGATTTGACAATAAACACATATCCCAATTTAGCATTACTATTCTTACTAAAATTAAATCAACTTGTCTCACACACTCTGTTGTTCCACAACAATTTCATCTAATCTTGTCCACAACCTTAAGACACACAGGACAGGACCACGTCCACAACAAATTTAGAAGTGAAATAAAATTTGTATACACTTTGTCTCATATAATTTACAATCTTCATACAATAACAGGTGATCACTATCAACAGATACCACACCACACAGAAACTTTTGACAATGCAACAACCAAAACTCATAAGACAACAATAACACATCCAATTTACCTCAATGGCTCATTCAGCAGCTCATGGTGTCTTTGTCTATCTCTTCTTGCATCTGCACTGTTCACCACAATTCCAATTAATCTTTCAAGCCACAACATATACCCAGAGTATATGTAACAACCACTCAATCAAACTAGATACATGCAGATGTTACTTACTCGATTTTAATCCAGCATCACATACCGATTTCCCAAAAGCTCACAGGGCAGTTCCAATCTTATACAAGTCATGCCTGTACATGTAAATACAAGCGTTACGCCTAGGTCCCCCGTCGGGGAAGTGATGCGAGTTGACAAAGTGGAAGACGCAGAAAACATGCTATGATATGGTATTTCGCTCACAAGGTTCAGACATACGTGGCGGCGGCCATCTTAGATTTCGACGTGGCGACCCAATTTTCAATAGCGTTCTTCCTTATGCCGAGATACACCCACACACCAGATGAGAAGTTGATACTTCGCTTATTTTTCAAGATATTCCGCTCACAAGGTTCAGATATACATGGCGGCTGCCATCTTGTATTTTGACGTAGCGACCAAATTTTCAACAGCGTTCTTCCTTATGCCTAGATACACCCACACACCAGATTAGAAGTTGGTACTTCGCTTATTTTTCAAGATATTCCGCTCACAAGGTTCAGATATACATGGCGGCGGCCATCTTGGATTTTGACGTGGGTTGCACCCACACAGCAAATTCGAATGCGGTGGGTGGTTGGGTAGGCAGGTGAGTGGTTGGTTGGTTGGGTGGGTGGTTGGTTGGTTGGTTGGGTGGGTGGGTGGGTGGTTGGTTGGGTGGGTGGTTGGGTGGTTGTTAGGGTTAGGGTTGTTGTTGTTGTTTATTTTGTCGTTCCCACACTATCTTTTTAAAAGTGTAGACAATTGTTTGCCGGTATTCTGGGCAAAATCTCTGCTTGTATTTAATTGTTTAATCTGTTCAGCCTGCAGTTGTTGGAAGATCTTACTAATGGCCCAAAATGGCTTCCTCCTGCACAATATTTTTTTGTGTTATGTGGTATGGTGATTTTGGTTTTATCTGAACATGAGTTTTTTTTTAGCGAAATGCAAAAAGAGAGAGGGAGTGTTCGAGAGGGAAGTGTTTGAGAAGAAGCTGAAACACGCCAGAAAGAGGAAGCTAAAAAGAGAAAGAAACCTTTGCAGACAATTATGACGACCGACAACGAAGATTTGGGCCTCGTTCGTCGGCGCAAACAAAGAATACAGGTACAGTATGTTACGTTAACCTGCATATATAGCTAGTAACATTACGACTACCTAAACATACTGATGGCATTATAATTTAACTTGACACAAACATGAGATTATATTTAGTTTAGAGATGTCTAAATTATCAAATACTCGTAGTTCTAAATGGATAATGAAAACACGTTCAGGGTTCATTTGACAAAACCATTTGAATTGCATCTATTACAACGAAGTTTGCCTCATTTGATTATTTGTTTTTGTAACCAAAAATCGCAATTTAGTTGTTGTTATTTCCTACGAAAAGGTCACATTTGACGTCTTTGCCTGAAGCAAATTCAACATTTTGACGCAAAACAAGTTTTGCTGCATTCGTTTTGTAAAAGCAAAGCAAACATCAGAAAATTATTTATACTAGGGCATGCCCGTACTATATATAAGCTAGGACGTGCCCGTACGTGGGTGCCCGTTCCTTGCCAGAAAAAAAAAAACATGCGTGCAAACAACAACAACAAAAAAAAACTTTGAAACCACGTGGCAGTAACGACCACAGAACCCCCCCCCCCCTCTATTTACATGAATGGTTTGGTCCATTCGCAACGACCACAGAACCCCCCCCCCCTCTATTTACATGCAATGGTTTGGTCCATTCGCAACGCCAAAGCGAACGGCGAACGGCTAAATCGCCATAGCTCGGTAAGTACTTGTCCGATTAATTTCAAACCTTGAAAAGGCACATCCTCGGGTCCCCAGCAATATACCTGGCAAGTTTAAAGTATATCGGACCCGTGGTTGTCGAGAAACAGCGGTCACAGACAAACAAACAAACGTACAAACGTACAAACAAACAAACACACAGAGATTACTGGAATTATAGATAGATACTTGTCAGGCTCATGGGCTTTCTTGTTTGAAGAAATTATCTACATTTTTGCTTCATAAATGTTTAATCCAACAAAGATGACAAACGTAGAAAGAAGATATTTACTTGTTTGCAAAGAAGATTAAAATGCATGTTTTGGATATTTAACATTTGTTTCTAGCGTGGTTCAGGGGACTGTCAAACTGGAATTCCATTGACAGGAAGGAGCATCGTAAGTCATTGCAATGCATCGTTGTAGAAAACATTTATGTTCAACCCTTCCCTCCAGCAACTTGCGAAAGGTATTTGATGAGGTACCACGAAGGAGGTTTCAATGAACATGTACTCGATCATGTGACAGCAATGATGCATGGAAGGTATCAATGTAAAGCTCAGGATCTTGGTGTATATTTGACTAGCAGGAGGACCCGGCGTTGCTGGGGAGGGGGAGGGAGGAGGCAGGAGAGGGAGGGGTGAGGAATGGAGTGGAAGGGGGAGTGGAGATAGAGGTGAAGGGAAAGATATACTACATATACATATTTTTTGGGGGGTGGGGGGGAGGGTGGCTTTGACAGGCCCCTCCGTTTTGGGGGAGGGGAATGAGAAGGAGAGAAAATTTACCCGTGCAAAGAGTCCTTTAACCTCAGTGTTGCCCAGGTAAAAAAGGAAATTGTAATACCCTCTAACCTCCGTGTTGCCCAGGTAAAAAAGGAAATTGTAATACCCTCAACCACCAACACCACAGGGTACACATTTACATCGAGAATTTACGCCCCTCCCCCGGTCCCGCACACCCCTGCATGAGGCCGCGGCCATATAGCCTATGGTACCTCCCAGCCAAAGTTGTATTTGTATTTGTACACCGAGTAAAGTATATAAGTGTTTCTAGCTGGAGTACCCGGCGTTGCTCAAGCGAAAAATAAACATAACATATTTGAAATGAGGGCAAATATAATGGGAAAGCAATTACACCCAAATCAGAATCCATCACAAATGTCAAATCATCATTTCACCTTTTTGTTGAATATCTGCTGGCCAATGTGCAAGTTCATCACGTTTCTGAGTGGAGTAAAATGCCGTTCAGGAAGAAGAAGAAGCCCTACTACCAACTTCGTACACTTCCGGAATAGTTTAATTTATTTTTGTTCAAATATTTGCGAATTGTTTTGTATTTATTTCTGGGAATGTGTACTTGTATATAATTATAACTGTCATATATTAAAATGGCTTAGGTACTATCGAGCGATTTTTTTTTTAATCCCCCAAAACGAACTTTTCTTCAAAATATTATTTTTTATTTTTTATTTTCTTTTTTGCCTAAAACACTCCCACGCACTCACTGATGAACCTCTGAAAATTTGACGAAGATCCGTTCAGCCATCTCTAAGAAAAATGGCGACACACACAGACAGACCAACGGCTCTCTTATACTGTCGTATAGACTATAGACCGATCCGATAAGGACGATCATGCCCCCTTCGCCGATAGGCGGCGCTCTTGCGTCCGCCAATACTGGGAGGCGTCCCGATCCAAACTTAAAGGAGAACGGAAACGACCAAAACAACTTTGCAGATTTCGAAACATAAACATAACTTAAACACTTCTATTGAGTTCATTTCACAAATATCTTCGCGGTTTTATTAGAATTTGTCAAAATATCGCCGAACAAGCAAAATCAGTTTTGTCAAAACCGCAAACCGGAAATGACGTTTGCGAAGAAACCCAGTTTTTCGTTCTTAAAGCCTTGTTGGCTTCGTGACGATCAGAACATCGCTTTGTTTTCGTTACGATCAGCTGGAATCATGCCCAGTCGTTGTGTGGCTGCTGGTTGTTCTAATTGTCCAAGTGAAACTGTCTCCGTTTTCAAATTCCCGAAGGATGTTAAGCTGAGAGATATTTGGACGAAACAAGTTCAGAGAACACGGGCGAAGTGGATGCCAACTTCATCGTCGGTGTTGTGCAGCGAACATTTTGAGCGCCACTGTTTCAATGAAATCCCACAACTTAAAGCAAGTTTGGGATTTGCTGTACAACATAAACGGGTGCTCATTCCCTCAGCTGTACCGTCTATTTTCGTTCGTTCGGCAGAGAAATCGGATAAAAAGACGCGCAAATCGAAAGCTGCAGAAAAAACTAGCAACGAAAAGGGCGAGTTGTGTGGCTTCTGTTTGTTTACATTTGACATTTGGTGACCTATATTCGAAATTTCTATCACTACATGCAGGTGAAATTGTGGTTTGTGATACATATTATTTATTTATTCACAGGAAGTTTCATCACTTCTCAAAGTAGCACAACCTGCTGCCACAACTTCTACATGTGATCAGAGCCAGGCACCTGCTGATTGTGAGGCTGTGTCCAGTGAGGTTCGTCACTTTGTTACAAATAATAGCCACAGCATAATTCTTGTTTTTGCAATTTTCTAGCGAAGTAATAGCATAACGAATGAAATATGTATGGTTTATTTCCAGGTTCAGTCAACAGAGACATCTCTTCAGCCTTGCACCAGACGACACGTGCGTGTTCAGGTGTCACAAACCAAGCTCGGCACTCTTAAACACAAAGGTATTACTTGCTGTATTATTATTAATATGCTTTTTCTGATTCTATTACTTTTCACTTGTTAATTGTTTGTTAATTGTTTTGATGTTTAATGTTCGCTGATGACTTCCAGGTTCTCAAACTGATGTGCTCAGCCATGTGTCACACATTGGCACACAGACTGAGCCACTGCCAGGCCACTGTGTAACATGTGGCCATCAAAATGATGCTGTGGCAGCTGCTGGAAGAGATGTCGGCTGTGACAGCCCTGAACCTCTTGATGAGAGTGATAACGACTACCTGCCTTCATCTGCTGACGAGACTGATGACAGTTGCAGCTCCGAGCAACAGACTCCTGAGACAAACAATGTCCTCGACGACACAAAGTATATAGTCTTCTGGAGCAGCTTGCTGCGACTTTTCAAGTTGGTGCGCTGCAGCTGGTGTGGAGAGACGGGTCTCAAGGTGGATCATAACACAAACGGCACCATGTTGCTGGTGCATTTTCAATGTGGTGTATGTTCTCTGGCAACAGAGTGGAAGAGTCAGCCTTATATAGGCAAGTCACTCGCTGGCAATATCATTTTGTCAGCTGGCATTCTCATGTCAGGTGCTGTACCAAGCAAGGTACTCAAGGTTCTCCACCATATGAGAGTGGCAGGAATTTCATCGAGAACTTTCTCGCGACACCAGAACATGATGCTTTTTCCTGCCATAAAACACGTTTGGTTGGAGAACAGAAAATGGCTCGTGGCATCCCTGCAAGCAGAGCACAGAGGTTTGATGCTTGGTGGGGATGGACGCTGTGACTCACCAGGACACTCGGCGAAGTTTGGCTCTTATGCTATCATGGAGCTGGTGGCCAAAGTCATCATCGATGTTGAGCTTGTTCAGGTAACATCAGCAGATATATGTAGGCATACACATAGAACTAGTGTGGGTACATAGAATATTGGTTGTGGGCAATTTAAGTTGACTTAGATGTTCTCAACACACGATTATGTTTACAGTGCAATGAAGTTCCAAGCTCATGCCACATGGAGAAGGAGGGGCTGAAAAGTTAGCTGTTCACAGCACATATGTGTCCAAACAGCATGGTGCAAAACCAGGGTGGTTGATAATGCATGAAAGTACTCCAGCGTTTTCCATTTCCTCTCTAACTTTAGGTATCTCCCTGCAGCACTTGCACTCATTCACCTGTGGCATAGCCTCACAATTACCACAACTGCACCTGTCCAAAAACAATAAGTATTTGCATATGTATGTCTGTTCTTACTAAAGCCTGTACATGAACACTACAACTGATACACCTGCAGTGCTGCACTAAGTCAATAAAGTCGTATTTCGTTTCTGTGTTTCTATCCATTTCTTGCCTCACGGCACCGAACATTAATTAAATATTCGTTATGAATTCCATTGACCAGAAAAAGAAACTTTTTCAATTAAAAAAGAGACATAAAAATGAATACCATTCAGTATTTTGGAGGCGCCTGAGATCAAAATCGATCGCCATTGTGTCTGTGTCTGACGATTTCTCTTCTTCACTCTCTGGACGGTATGGTTAGAATCTGTATGGGAGAATCGAGTGTGATTCCCCAAGATTATTAACTTTCTCTTCATTTTCCGCATCAGATTGGTCAGAAATATCGCTGATATCCAGACTTACGCAACTATCGGAGTCGGTGTCTGCCATTGTTTACTCTTGCGCAGTCACATCAGCTTCCTCCGATGATGTCACATCATGGAGGGCAGATTATCGCGAGATGCTGGCCGGCGCGAGAGAAATCGTCTGCTATTGGCATTTTAAAACTCGGATATCTCACGATTCACGCATGCTAGAGCAACAATTTTTGCGCCAAACTTAATCTTTTTTGTTGCGACAATTAATTAATCTTAAGCATTTGATGTCTATACTCATGTCCGTTCCCCTTTAACTCCAGCTGGCTGTGCCAGCACAACTATCATCGCGATCGCACATGAAAAGTGTCCGTGATAATCGTTCTCAAGTGTTTCTCTATACGTGTGGAGCGGTCGTGGACACCTGGCACCTGAAGGCACACGATACAAACCCCGTTTTCGGTGATATCGCCGGGCGCCGAAGGCGCACGGCCATGCCGCCCTGAAGGCACCTGGCACCTTGGGGGTACCTGGTTTCCACTTGCACCAAACCTATTTTGTTAGCAACCGCGTACCCTATGCTATGCCATGCCGAACCCCCTTCCACATTAGCCCCGAGTTTCTCGACCACTACGATAACAACTCCTCTGACCGACCCGACTAGGTGCCCGTCCCTTCATCGACTCCTCCATACGGCCAGGTCTGGCGGCCGTACGACAGCCGCCCCGCATTGATTCTTCCCTCAGAGTCCACCTCCGCCCGGGCCGGCCACCTCTGGCAACTACGGCTGGGCCCCGAGTGGCCGCTGCCGAGCCCCAAGTTCCTTGATCACTTGGGTTGCGACTCGTCTGGCAGACCCGACAGGGCCTCCGTCCCTTCGCGCGGGCCGCCTCACCGGCTCCTTATCGCTTCATCGACTCTTCCATACGGCCAGGTCACGGCGGGTGTATCACTGCTGCCCCGCATGGATTCTTCCCTCAGAGTCCACCTCCGCGCGGGCCGCCACACCGGCTCCTCACCGGTCGTATAGCTCGGTGGACCGGTCGTATCGTCCACGATTCCTATTTGGTACGTACCTATTCAATTTGTTCCGTAGCAATGGGGAAAATTACATTCACTACCAGCCTCAGCCTGCGACTGAAATTTCTATCAAGCAATAATACCCATAGTACAACTTGTTTGATCTGGCTCAAAATTATTTCAAACTCGCAAAGGTACCCGTAAATGATGGGGGGTGCATAAATGTCTCACCTGAAATGAGCAATTTCCTTTGGCGTGTGTGTTGATAAATATGGGAATTCAGTGTAAATATTCAGTGAGCAAATGTCACAATGGGTGCAGCTGGTAACCTGGAAAGTTTGACGTTTCGTTTGACCCCCCTTCCCATGCCTCCTGCCCCCCCAAGCCCTCTCCCTCCCACAGATCTCACAATGTCCCTGCTCTCAAATGTTGTACTTGTGTGCTTCCCTCTCTCTCCCCATCTTGTCTCCCGCTTACTTTATCAT
This sequence comes from Myxine glutinosa, assembly GCF_964187855.1. Taxonomy (NCBI): domain Eukaryota; kingdom Metazoa; phylum Chordata; class Myxini; order Myxiniformes; family Myxinidae; genus Myxine; species Myxine glutinosa. The sequence continues at coordinate 23,874,532 of NC_136264.1, forward strand.
CTTGTCTTTGTCTTTTTGTGATCAATGTTAGCTCTTACACGAGCATCTATGTATACCAAAAAAAAACAAAAAAAAAACAATGTCGAAAGTGTTAGGGGTCCAAAGGGGTGTAAATGGTCGAGGGGATATGAGGGGTGTAAATGGTCATGGGGGCCTCGGGGGTGTAAAGGGTCGAAAGGGGCCTCAGGGGTGAAGAGGGTCTAAAGGGTGGAAAGGGTATAAAGTGTGTAAAGGAGTGAAGCGGTAGTGAAGAAATTACGTCGGCTTCATAAATAAATTAACTCAGGAGGGCAACACAACAATAACGGGCCAAGTGAGCTCCTCATCACCGTCATGGTATAAAACCCATTTTCAGGTATATCGTGGTTAAAAATCTGACAGTAGAAAGTTTCATTATGATTAACCTTGGGAGCTCAAAGCAGGATGATCCCAAATAAAGAGCAAAACAACAACTCACCTTGTTGTGAGGATGAGATAATCATTGGAGGTTCACCGGTTGTCAAGTGGTGGTTTGTAGTTGGTGTCACGTGGGTCCTTTTTCTACAAACTATTTTTTCACACTTTAGAGTGATGTTGTTAGATAAGCAGTAAAATTACCTTTAAAACAATGTATAGGTTGTGTTTGTACTATTTTCGGTTTTTGAATAATTAGCGCATTTAGAGGTCATGTGACTCCTTCTTTGCTGAACTTACCGATCATGGTAACGTCTTAATTAAGAGTTGTTTCTCACATATGATAACATATTTGATGATCGGAACACACCATCAAACTAATTATATCGAAATCCGTGTTAACATCCGATAGAAATTGGGCTTTTTATAAAGATTTGTATGTGAGAATCGACCCTCGGAGATCATGGCGACAGGTGGCGGCTCGGACGGTTTTAATTTATGAACTGTGAGAAAATAACTGTTTTACAACCCATATTTATGTGCAGGATGGTAAAAGATGTTATCCTATGAAGTTTCCTGCCCATTACCCTTGGGAGCTCAGAGGAGTAGGTTCACAAACAAACAAACAAACGGACATTTCGCTTTTATATATATATATATATATATATATATATATATATATATATATATATATATATATATATATATATATATATATATGTTCAATAACCTTTAAAAAATGTAGGAAACTACTAAATCATAGAGCAGTTCCTCAAGAGGAAGTGATTCACTTATCAATATCTTCTTGCAAATGCTGTAAGGGGTGAAAAGTTTCATTTCAGTAAAATGAGTAAAATTTCAGTAAATTTCAGTAAAAGCACAGGTTTGGCATCCTTATAAAAACCTCAGTCACGCAAGTTGCGCTAACAGCAAGAATGCGTCACATCCATCAGAAAAACTTTGCTCTATAACTTTGGAGGGGTACAGAGACATTGGGGAAGTGCCGTGAGTTTGGGTTAAAGGACTAGATAAGGTGGTACCATCTTAAAATAGCGATTGTAGGGCGAATTGCTATTGTTATTGGTGTCATGATTCCGGTGTGATTTATAATATATTATTGTTTGTTCATAACCCTTGGTGTGGTCTCATTATTGATTTGATTGATTTCAACCAAGGATAACATATCTTTCTGCCGGGGACCCTCTCGGGGTTCGGAGGTTTAGCGAGACCAGGGGATAGGGGAGGACCCCGTAACAGAAATTGGGGGCTCGTCCAATTGATATTCGTGGGCTCGAAATTGGGTCTGCGTCCGGGTTATAAAATTTCCTAAATTTAGTCCGGGAAAGAATTTTCCAACATTCCCAAATTTTTCAAAAAAAAAAATTTTTTTTTTTTTTTTAAATTTCTTGTGTGAAGGTTAACAGGTGTTAACAGTAGTCACCATGGAGTTTGACGCAGAGAAGTTTACAGTGACCCCTAGTGAAGCACAGTTCAGAGCGTTAGTAAAATCGGACCTCTTGAAATTGGCCAAACATTTTAGCTTGGAGGTCCGAACTAATATGAGGAAGGCAGAGATGCAGACAGTGGTGATACAATCTATGGTGGGATTAGGAACATGGGAAGAGGTAGCCTGGGATTGGTTACCAGAAGAACAAGAAAATGTGGAGCTCCGGAAACTGGAGATGCAATTACAGAGCCAGGAAAGGGAAAGAGCAGAGGAAAGGAAAGCAGAAAAGGAAAGAGCAGAACAGGCACGAGAACTCCAGGAAAGATTAAAAGCAGAGGAAAGGAAAGCAGAAGAGAGAAGAGAAGAGAAACAAGCAGAGGAAAGGAGAACTGCAAGGGAACTCGAAGTAGAGGAGAGAAAAGCCGACAGGGAGTTAAAAGACCGTGAATTGGCGCGTCAGCAGGAAATTAAAGTCAAGCAGCTGGAGGTAAGGAGAGAACGGGGAGAGGTACCATCCCTGCTGACTGGTTCGACACCTAGCCAGAACACCTGGGATGTTGGCAGACATGTGAGGCTGGTTCCACCCTTCAATGAAAAGGAGGTAGCCAAGTTTTTTTCCACACTTTGAGAAAGTGGCTCGACTGTTAAACTGGCCTGAGGAGTACTCGTCCATACAAGTGCAAAGTGTTCTGGTGGGTAAAGCTCAAGCTATTTATTCGGCTTTACCGATTGACCAATGTGCAGATTATGAGGTATTGAAGAAACACATTCTCAAAGCCGATGAATTGGTCCCGAAAGCTTACCGACAAAAATTCCGGAATGCCAGGAGGAGGGAGAGTGAGACCCATGTGAAGTTTGCCAGAGTGAAAGAAACCATTTTTGATAGGTGGTGTGATTCAAAAGGAGTTGGGAAAGACTTCGAACTATTGCGACAATTGATCCTGGTGGAGGAATTCCAGCAGTGTGTCCACGAGGACATTAAAGTACATCTGGAGGAAAGGAAGGTACCAAAGCTGTATGAAGCAGCAACCATGGCAGATGACTATGCCTTAACACACAGGATGGGGTTCCACAAACCGAACTTCTCACCTAGACCTAGCCAGCGGAGCTATTGTACATCGGGGCGGAGAACAAAAATTCATGGGGGCGGCCTCGAGATGACTATGGGGACCACTCTGATACCACGACTTCTAGAAATCAGAAGACAACAGGTCCAAGGCAGTCGTATCCCCCGGGGGGATCGAGGCAGACCACGAGGTTCTCCTCCGGGCCTACTTGCGCTTTTTGCCATAAACCTGGACACTTGATGTCCCAGTGTTACACCATGAAAAGGGAAAATCAGGAGCGGAGCTCGACTAGTACAACTCCGAATGCAATGGTCAATGTGAGAAATCGCCCTCAACAGAGTTACCAACCATTTATTTCAGGGGGGTTGGTGTCCCTGGGTGGAGACCTGTTAGGGTGTTGAGGGACACAGGGGCACATCAATCTTTAATGCTTGAAGGCATCTTGCCACTGTCAGAGGAGACGGCAACTGGTGGTAGTGTTCGTTTACAGGGGGTTGGTGGCTGTGTTAGAGCTCCACTTCATGTCATCCATTTGGATTCGGAGTTGGTGTCAGGACCGGTCACCGTAGGTTTACAAGCCACTCTTCCGGTAGAGGGTGTATCTGTTGTTTTTGGGAATGATTTGGCCGGTGGTCGAGTTTATGGTAACCCGATGGGTGTTGAAAAGCCCAGTAGGGGAAATAACACAACCCCAGTTAGGGATGGCGACAAAGGTAGCAAGTTATTTGTAGGTGGACTGAACTTCAAAACAAAGGAAGAAGATCTGACCTCTGTCTTCAACAAATATGGACCGCTTTTGGAAGTGCGGTTGGTAAAAGACAGGGAAACGCAAAAGTCAAGAGGGTTCGGCTTTGTCACGTTTGCAAGCACAAAGGACGCCAAGGAGGCAGAGAAGAATTGGAATGGCAAGGATTTGGATGATCGGACCATAGCCGTAGAGAAGGCAGGCCGTAGGCGTCGAGGGGGCTACAGACGAGGAAAACGTGGTAGTAGTATGGGTGGTGGCCACAATCGATATTATTATGGAGGCTCCCAGAGTGACGGCAGCTCCCGAAGGAAGAATTGTCAGAATAGTGGCCGAGAAGGAGACCGTTATTCAGGTAACTATTAGTTATTCAGGTAAATTAAGAAACTGAGGAACCCCCGGCGGAGGACGGGGTTTTCATCACTGTGACCTCCAAGAAGAGGAAAAAACGTGGTGGGGTTGGTGAGGACGTGCAATTGAGCCGTCCGAAAAAGATGGCATCAGCAAAGGAGCTTAACGTTCCTGTTTCAAAACGGATTCGTCCACGGCTGGTTTTGCTTTGCAAAACAGATTCAGTGTTTTAGGCGAAGAAGAAGAAGAAGAAGAAGACGTTTCCGTACCTGATTGTGGTGAGCCGTGCACAACGGCCCCAGATCCGATCGTAAACACCTCCATGACTACTGGCAAGGTAACCTCTAATGAGGTGCCTGATGCACCCCCACTCCCTGTTGAGTGTGAAATGGCTGAAACTATGGAGGCGGAAAATGTAACGACGACTTCTCCTCCGGTAGAGTGCGAAGCCTCCGTTGCAGAAACCTCAGTTTCTCATGTTGAATTTAAAACCCCCATTACGGAAACACCAGTCCTGCCTCAGGTAAAGGGCGAATTTTCCGCTGTGGAAACACTCACATCAGAGTGTGTTAATGTTAATCGAAACTACTTTGATGACTCAGACGGTGCCTCGTCGCTTGCCTCCAGTGCTAGTATTGAAGCCTGGAATGATCCAGGTTTGGTTCAAGGTTCCGAGGGAGGCGCTGAAGTGTCACCCACGAAGATCTTAAAGTTTCTTCAAGACACTTTTCGAAAGAAACAAATCAAAATCAATAATTTCTTTCCAGATTTGTCTGCTTTCATAACTTCCTCTAAACATCTCCTCCTCAAGGCAGAACAGCTTGGTGTGACAGAGTCACAAGTGTTTCGCCTTAGGAAATGTGTGCTCAAAGCCAGGAAGGAGCTGCAGGCACACTGGCACAGTCTGACCTCTTCCCCACTTAATTATTTATCTTTAAATTTGCAAGATAACCTTTTCTATTGTAACCTTAAATATTAATGGGGGGTGCTCCCCCCCTGCATAAGGCCCAGGTAAAGTCGCTTGTCCAGCATAAACGTTTTAATATTGTTCTTTTGCAAGAGACGAGGTGTAGCCCTTCTTGCGTTAGCGAATGGAACAGAATGATGAAAGGACAGTGGTTCTTTAGCAGCTTGGCCTGCTCTCGTGCTGGAGTTTCTGTCTATTTGCATAATTCTTTCTGTGCACAGGGTGTTACTTTTAAAGAAATTATTAAAGGGCATTTAGTCTCAGTGAATTTCTTTTTTAATGGTTTTATGCACACGATCCTAAATGTATATTCACCTAGTAATAGCACAGAAAGATTTAATTTTTTTACACAGTTGGATTTTACTCTCACGCACCTTGACTTTGATGGTATTGTTTGTCTGAGTGGGGATTTCAACTGCACAATGGACCCCACTCTTGATCGCAATGCAGCAGAGCCCCATCCAGCAAGCTTGGTGCCTCTAAGGGGAGCATTGTCCAAGTTTTCCTTTGTGGATGTGTGGAGGCTCCAGAATCCATCCGCACGTCAATATACATGGTGCCGCTGTGCAAATGGCCGGCTGTCTCTTGCGAGGCTGGACAGAACATATGTCAACAGTGACTCCTTAAATGTTGTGGGCCACGCTAATGTAGCCCCGAGCGGTTTTTCGGACCACTATATGGCCATTCTTCATGTCCTTTCTCCGGCCCGGAATCGCGGTGCTGCTTACTGGACTTTCAACGTCAGCCTCTTGCAAAATGAAGCGTTTCTTGATGCTTTCCGGGCCTTTTGAGAAGTTATAAAGTTGCGAAAGCCTTCCTTCTCTTGCCTCGGGCAATGGTGGGATAATGCAAAGGCCCAGATTAGGTCATTTTGCCAGCAATATAACTCCTTTTGTACGAAGAATGAAACAGCGATGCAAACTCTCATTGCCAAAGAGATCTTGTGTCTGCAATCAAACCTTCCGGCCCAAAGCGCTGAAAGGACTTGTTCTTTAATTGTGAAGCAGAAAGCCCTCCTTGCCGAGCTCTGCGCAAAGCAGGCTCGAGGGGCTCTAATATGATTACGAATGGAGAACCTGCGTTTCATTGATACCTCTTCGAAATTCTTCTTCGGTTTGGAACTGCGAGCGAAGAGAAACCAGCAAATAACTTCGCTGTGCACGCAAGGAGGTCGAACGACTCAGGACCAAAACGAGATCAGAACTTTGGTGAAAGAATATTTTTCAGATTTGTATTGTGCTAGGAACACAAAGAAGAATGTGATCCTTTCAATGACTGCTTCTCTGCCAACCCTGTCTGAGTCTGCACGGCAGCAACTGGACGAAGAAGTTACCCTAGGGGAACTCTTTGCCGCTTTGCAAACTTTGCCCACGGGCAAGGCTTCGGGTCTGGACAGAATCCCTGTGGAGGTCTATAAGGCCTTCTGGGACCAACTGGGACCCGAACTGCTCGGCCTCTTAATTGAGGGCCTGCGTTCAGGCTTATTACCACTCAGTTGCCGTAGGGCTGTACTTGCCCTTATACCCAAGAAGGGAGACCTACAACAACTTCGGAATTGGCATCCAATTTCCCTCTTTTGCACGGACTACAAAATAATTTCAAAAACTCGCAAACCGCCTCAAGCCTGTCATCGGGGATATTGTACACCCCGATCAATCATATTGTATCCCGAAAAGAACAATACATGATTGTATTTTTATTGTGCGTGACGCGATCGACATTTGTACCGCAGAACAAAGAAATGTTGGCCTAGTGTTTTTAGATCAAGAAAAGGCTTTTGATGCCATCGATCATTTTTACCTCTTTGCTGTTTTACGGGGGTTTGGTTTTGGGGAAACTTTCATCGGTCACGTCAAATTATTGTATAATAATATTTTTAGCCTGCTTAAGGTGAATAATATTTGAAGTCAGCCTTTTTCTGTGACTCGGGGTATTCGCCAAGGGTGCCATTTGTCCGGCCTTCTTTATTCCCTCTCCGTTGAGCCTCTTCTGAATCGGTTGCGCACATGGCTTCGTGGTTTTTGGCCTCTGCCATCGGCCAACCCGGTAAAGACCATCGCTTATGCGGATGACCTATGTGCGTTTGTTAATTCCGATGAAGATATCTGTGCCCTGGTCGAGTCCACCAATGAGTTTACCTCCGTAAAGGTCAACTGGCAGAAGACCAAAGCTCTTTACTTAGGTCCACATAATGGTATCCCCCCTCCGACCCTGCCAATGCAGCTTGAGTGGGCACATGATGGGATACGCTACCTCGGGGTCTTTCTCCGCACTCAGGCTTTCATTTCTAAAAACTGGTAATCGCTGATTACCAAGACTGAGCAGCGGCTGCAAAAATGGAGGGGACTATTGAGACAGCTTTCCTATCGGGGTCGTACTCTGGTCATCAATAACCTTGCGGCATCGATGCTGTGGCATAGGTTTATGGCACTACAGGCCCCAGGTTCTATTCTTAAAAAGCTCCAAAGTATTTTTATCAATTTATTTTGGGATGGGAAGCACTGGCTCCGGCCCGGCGTAATAAGTCTGCCCATTGCTGAAGGTGGACAGGGATTGATAGACGTAACAAGTAAAGTGATGGCTTTTCGCCTCCTTGCATTACGAAGGCTGCTGTATTCCGATGTACCATGGAAAGCCTTCGCTCACTCAATTCATTTCTGAGGAGACGAGCAAACTCCTCTGCAAAGGGATTATCGAGACCAGCCGTTCTCCTTGGCGTGCGCAAGTTTTGGTCGTGAGATCCGAAAATCATCGCAAGCGCATGGTAATCGATTATTCGCAAACCATGAACAGATTTACGCTTCTGGATGCCTACCCGCTACCAGGATTGGATTCTCTGGTTCGACAGGTCGCCCAATATGGCGTGTACAGCACTCTCGATCTCCGGAGTGCGTATCATCAAATCCCTATAGCGGCAGATGACAAAATTTATACAGCTTTTGAATCCGGACAGAGGTTGTATCAGTTTACGCGTTTTCCTTTCGGAATAACGAATGGGGTCGCGTGCTTCCAGAGAGCTATGGATGACATCGTTGCAAAAGAACAATTAACAGACGTTTTTGTGTATTTGGATAACCTAACGGTCTGCGGCTTCGACCGGGGTCACCATGACGCCAATTTGAAACGCTTCCTCCATGTGGCGCAAAAGTATAGTCTGACGTTTAATGAGGACAAATGTCGCTACTCCTCTAGGACGATTGATCTCCTGGGGTACACTGTGACCCAGGGAACCATAACACCTGACAAGGAACGTCTCCGCCCTTTGCTCGACATGGCGCCACCGCATGATCGTGCTTCTTTGAAGCGTGCCCTCGGGCTGTTTGCACATTATTCAAAGTGGGGCGAAAGTTACTCTGAGAAGCTTCGTCCCCTCATTGATTGTAACACGTTCCCTCTCCCTCACGCTGCCAAGGTCGCCTTCCAGGCTCTGAAGTCGGACATAGCGGGCGCTGCTGTGTCTTCTATCGACGATAACGTTCCCTTTGTCCTCGAGAGTGATGCGTCGGATCACGCCATTGCTGCTACTCTCTCTCAAGGGGGGAAGCCTGTGGCGTTCTTCTCAAGGGCATTATCCTCCGCTGAGAAACGTCATTCTTCTGTGGAGAAGGGAGCGTATGTGATAGTTGAGGTGATACGTCGTTGGGGACCCTATTTGCTGGGTAAACGCTTCGATGTCATTACCGATCAGCAAAGTGTAGCTTTCATGTATGACACAAAACATGCCCAGCGCCTTAAAAACGAGAAAATTACTCGCTGGCGCATTGAGCTTGCCGATTATAGCTTTGGTATCAAGTATCGCCCTGGGCGGGAGAATCACGCAGCAGACGCTTTATCCAGACCAGGTGTTTGTGCGAGTTTAAACTCCTCGGATGATTTACACATTCTCCATGATACCTTGTGTCACCCTGGGGTGACTCGTCTGATTCATTTTGTGCGAAGCCGCAATTTGCCCTACTCTGTCGAGGACGTTCGTCATTTATGTCGCTCTTGTCCTGTTTGCGCCGAACTCAAACCCCGCTTCTATAAACCGGACATGAGGACGCTGATTCAGGCTACTAAGCCCTGGGACCGATTGCCGATGGACTTCAAAGGGCCGCTACCTGCCTCCGGGGCATCTCGTTACCTCCTCACCATTGTGGACGAATACTCTAGATTCCCTTTTGCCTTCCCATGCAGCGATATGTTTGCGACTACAGTTATCCGATGTCTGCAATACCTGTTTTCGATGTTTGGGAATCCGGGGTATGTGCATACTGACCGAGGAGCGGTGTTCTTGTCACAGGATGTGCGGCCCTTTCTGTTGCAGCGTAATATTGCATTGAGCTACACCACACCGTCCAGGCCCCACGCTAATGGTTGTGTGGAGCGCTTTAATGGCAATATATGGAGGGCCATCTCTTTGGGCCTCAAGTCTCATGGCTTGCGACTGGACCAGTGGACTGGTATGGTGCATGGGGCCCTTCATTCAATCCGCTCGCTCCTATGCACGGCTACAAATGAAATTCCCCATGATCGTTTATTTTGTTACCAGCGTCGCACGGGATCTGTCCGCCCTCTGCCTGGGTGGCTCGCTCAGCCCGGTCCGGCCTTTCTCAAACGGGCGGTGCGCACGAGCAAATACGACCCACTTGTTGACAAGGTTCAGATCTTTCAAACTAATCCTGATCATGCTCGAGTCCAACTACCCGATGAACGCGAGTCCACGGTGTCGGTCCGTCAACTCGCGCCCTGTGGGGATCCCGTTGGGACCGAGCTCTGCTCGGGGAACCCGGTATTAGGGAATTCGCCCTCGCGTCTACCCCTTCCCTCGCCTGAGCCGCCAAAGATAATTGCACCACCCCCATCACCGACGACTGAGAGCACTCCTGATGGAGTCGATCAAGATGCTGTTACCGAGGGCCCCGACGTGTACCGCATGTGCACGGGACGAGAGATTCGCCGCTCTGATCGTTTTGGCTGGTCGTGATGTAACTCTTATGTACTCAGCTGCTAACTGCAGTTATACGCTTGATGCTCACCGGCTTGCTGGCGAAGTTTTAAACCCGGGGAGAAATGTGATGAAAATGTATCCAAGTTGCGACCCAGGCGCCATTACCGCTTCTCTCCACTACTTGGCTATTATAAGAACTTAGCCCCGAGTCGCGAAGCGCAGTCCTGAGACATTTATCATGCTTTATCCATGTGTATGCTTGGAATGGCAAGGGAACCACTTTTCATGTAGCTTGCTTGCGTGCTTGACTATGATACTCTTATTGCTTATATGCTTGACATATATTGATCCTATGATTGCTAATTCTCTTTCAGATATTGCTGGTGTTCGATTCAGATTAAACTCACCTTCTGAGACCTGTTGTAGATCTGATTTATTTTACAACAAAGGCTGTTGTGAATCTGTGTGAGTGGACAGTTTAACAATGGATGAAATCAACAGGACTTTGAGCTATGATGACTGCTGTGGAAAGCAAGGAGAAGCTGACATTATCACTCCCAGTATCTAAGTGGTAGACGGCGCTTATCGCTCCCAGTATCGGGCTGCATGGGACTTGGTGCCGGCATGTTCACCACTCACAGTTTGGAGTACGTCAGACATCATCTGGTATATAGCTGAAAGGTTTTCAGTCACAAGTGTATGGAAACTGCTATGTTGCCTGATGATGCCCTAATAAGGGCGAAACTGGTCAGTAACTGCATTTTCCATGCACTTGTGACAATATCTGCAATTACATCTTTATAAATTAGCACTGCTGGATTGCTCTTCCGGGAGCTGCAGACAGAACATGCTTTGTGGCGGTTTTGGGGATTAATTTATCATATATGTATATTGTTACGGGGTCCTCCCCTATCCCCTGGTCTCGGTAAACCTCCGAACCCCGAGAGGGTCCCCGGCAGAAAGATATGTTATCCTTGGTTGAAATCAATCAAATCAATAAATGAGACCACACCAAGGGTTATGAACAAACAATAATATATTATAAATCATACCGGAATCACGACACCAATAACAATAGCAATTCGCCCTACAATCACTATTTTAAGATGGTACCACCTTATCTAGTCCTTTAACCCAAACTCACGGCACTTCCCCAATGTCTCTGTACCCCTCCAAGGCGAAGTCGATTCACTCCAGCGATCGTTGGATCAATGTCCGATCCAAAATCAATTGAGGCGTGGACGATCGAAGCAACCCAGAGGTCACATGGTCCAACACCCAGCACAATAGCGGTGGAATGGGAAACCTCCCAAAGACGCGCTCCAACGTACCCGTGTGCGGTTCAATCAGCGAGTCGCCTTATAATCCTCAAAAGCCACTTTCTTACACAGCCGTCCCCGGCAACCCACCAGGGAATAATGCCCGGCCGACGCGACAAAAACCTTTTCACTGAAGGCAGCGCACGTGGCGAAATGGCGGACGTCTCTCACTCGAGCCGGGGCTGCGAGGCAAGGATACTCCGGAACCTCAATGCAGATACCCGACTACGCAGGCTCCACAGCACTCCGGCGATGTCACCTATCGCACGAACTTCCTTTCAGGGACTCAAAGTTCACTCGCACTGCACACTCGACCGCTCGGTACGGAGCTTCAACCAAGATCGTCTTTTTCCTTCTTTCCACGCCTCTTCTTCCTCGCTCCCTCTTCCTTCCGGGTCACGATTCGATTTCCGGCCACATTTTTACCAGGAGCGCTTTTTAACCTTTTCACCACAATAACCATTTCCTTTAAACAATAATAACCGCCGTTTCCTTTCCAACCCCGATAAGAATAATACTACATCACCAGCAAGGTTATAAGTGGATGACACCACACCCACGGAAGGGCCAAATCCGTAACACTTCCCCCCCTCAAGAAAGAAAGGTAGAACACAGCGAAAACTTTCTTTGCAGGCAAACTCTTTAACAAACACAGGTAATCAATGTTTCCCCAAAAATAAAGCAACAAACTTTCACACAACCCACAGAGCTTTCCAAAGTTAATTCACTCTGGACCAAGCGTCAACAACGACATTGTCCCTGCCCCTTACCTGCTCAATTTCCCAGTTGAACCCCTGCAAAGCCAAACTCCATCTCAACACCCTCCGATTTTTTATTTCTAGTTTCTCTTGAATGAGTTTTTTCGGGGTTTGAGTTAAGGGGTTGTGATCAAAAACCCAAAGGCCAGCAAATCTATAGCACTTTCCCCGGGAGGCCGAGCTGAAAGCCAGGTTCCATGCTGGTTGGGTGGTGAGGCCTGGAGGTACTGTTGATGTCAAAGTGCACGAGTCTACCATTAGAAAGAGGGTGCACAAATTTGATCCACATGAGAGGTGTGCCAGGTGTGCCAGGAGGAAACCTTTGCTGTCCAGAAAGAACATCAGGGCAAGACTAAAGTTTGCCAATGAACACCTCGGCAAAGACCAGCACTTCTGCAACAATGTGCTCTGGACAGATGAGTCAAAGGTAGAGCTATTTGGCCACAGTACCAGAAGACATGTTTGGCGAAAACCAAAGACAGCATTTGACCACAAGAACCTGACACCAACTGTAAAGCATGGTGGTGGAAATATTATGGTTTGGGGCAGCTATGCTGCATCAGGGCCTGGGCAGCTCACCATCATAGAATCCACGATGAATTCTTCATTGTACCAGAGGGTGCTTGAGGATAATGTGAGGCCATCTGTCATCTGATAAGCTCACTGCATGGACGCCTTTAGGAACGTGGAGCTCACGGTTAGTCCGTGCAGGAAAGTTCACTGCATGGACGCATTTAGGAACGTGGCGTTCACGGTTAATCCGTGCAGGGAAATTCACTACCTGGACGCCTTTAGGAACGTGGCGTTCACTGTTAGTCCGTGTAGGAATCTTGGCTCGGCGGCTCCGCAGCCTTCAGTGCTTCAATTTTTCTGGACTTTCATAATAATTACGGTGGGACCGCTAAGGTAACTATTCAGGTAACCTATTAGAGCCAAGGGTGTACTTACTTTGTCCACATGCGAAAGTTGCATTTATGTTTATCTAAATTATACAATGGACTACAAATTGTAAATCTTTCTGATATTTGTTATATTATATCACCTTTATCTATCAATATTGTTGAAATAAAGATCAAATAGCTGTATGTTGAAATATGTTGAAAAAGTCAAAACTTTACATGGGGTGTACTTACTTTTTCACATGACTATATATTAAACAAGTACAGATACATTCAAAGTACACCGCCCCCATGCCAAATAATTAAATATCCCACAGTGCGGCATTGCCGGGGCGCCTGAGGCGCCCGGCAATACCGCAGTGCCGCTCATAGAAGCTGCATTGGGAGGGTGAGGTGTACACTAATTGATTGATTAATTGTATAATTAAAATCAATAAAAGATTATCACAAAATATTTTCTTAATCAATTGGCTAAAAGCAGAACTAAACCACTAGTGCTTCATCCGAAGATGTATCTTTTAGAAATTTAATGAAATAAGTCATTAATAAAAAATTAAATAATTGATTGATTAATCAATAAATAATTAATCAATTAATCAATAAATAATTAATCGATTAAATGATTAATCAATAAATCAAAAATATCCTTGATAGCCACATCACTTGGTCACTGTCATGGCCAAATATTAGCTTCCCAGCTCAAAAGGTGCCTGAGATATTGGCCAAATGGGAAAGAAAATAAATAAATGATTAATAAAGAAAATAAATAAATAATAATCATAAAAAAATTAAATTATTAATCAATTCGGTCACAGAACACATAAACCACCACCATTTCATCAGAATCTGTAAGTGGGGAAAAAATTTTTTTTAGTAATTAATCGAATAATTAAATAATTAATCGATTCATTGATTAATTGATTAATCAATAAATCAAAAATATCCTTGATAGCCACATCACTTGGTCACTCATGTCCAAATATTAGCTTCCGAGCTCAAAAGGTGCCTGAGATATTGGCCAAATGAGAAAGAAAATAAATAAATGATTAATAATGAAAATAAATAAATAATAATCATAAAAAAATTAAATTATTAATCAATTTGGTCAGAGAACACATAAACTACCACTATTTCATCAGAATCTGTAACTTAAAAAAAAAAAATTTTTTTGTCATTAATCGAATAATTAAATAATTAATCGATTAATTGATTAATTAATAAATCAAAAATATCGTTTGCAGCCAAATCGCCTGGTCATTGGCATGTCCAAATATCAGCTTCCTAACTCAAAAGGTGCCTGAGTTAATGGTCAGAAGAGAAAGGAAATTTGATTAATTTAATAAGTACTTAATTAATCGCTAATAATTAAATAACTCCTCAATTTATTGATTAATCAAAAAAAAAAATACCGTTTTTGAGAAAGGACTTGCTCACTCTTGTGCCGAAATTTCAGCTTCCTAGCTCAAAGGATGGCTGAGATATCGTCCGGACAACCAAGAAAGAAAACAAGAAAGAAAACAAGAAAACAAGAAACCAGAGTGAAAACTGAGTACTCTCTTTCAGCGTGCGTCACTGCCGAGCCCCCTTTGGTGCCCGGCAATGACGATTTGCAATGCCTGGAGATGGCATAGGAAAGGAGCGGTGTACAATATCCTTGATAGCCACATCACTTGGTCACTCATGTCCAAATATTAGCTTCCCAGCTCAAAAGGCGCCTGAGATATTGGCCAAATGAGAAAGAAAATAAATAAATGATTAATAATGAAAATAAATAAATAATAATCATAAAAAAATTAAATTATTAATCAATTTGGTCAGAGAACACATAAACTACCACTATTTCATCAGAATGTGTAACTTTAAAAAAAAAAATTTTTTTGTCATTAATCGAATAATTAAATAATTAATCGATTAATTGATTAATTAATAAATCAAAAATATCCCTTGCAGTCTAATCACCTGGTCATTGGCATGTCCAAATATCAGCTTCCTAACTCAAAAGGTGCCTGAGTTAATGGTCAGAAGAGAAAGGAAATTTGATTAATTAAATAAGTACTTAATTAATCGCTAATAATTAAATAACTCCTCAATTTATTGATTAATCAAAAAATATATATACCGTTTTTGACAAAGGACTTGCTCACTACTGTGCCGAAATTTCAGCTTCCTAGCTAAAAGGATGGCTGAGATATCGCCCGGACAACCAAGAAAGAAAGAAAACAAGAAAGAAAGAAACCAGAGTGAAAACTGAGTACTCTCTTTCAGCGTGCGTCACTGCCGAGCCCCCTTTGGTGCCCGGCAATGACGATTTGCAATGCCTGGAGATGGCATAGGAAAGGAGCGGTGTACAACAAGTACACATACATTCAAAGTACACCGCCCCCATGCCAAATAATTAAATATCCTACAGCGCGGCATTGCCGGGGCGCCTCCGGCGCCCGGCAATACCGCAGTGCAGCTCATCGAGGCTGCATTGGGAAGGAGAGGTGTACTCTAATTGATTGATTAATTGTATAATTAAAATCAATAAAAGATTATCACAAATTATTTTCTTAATCAATTGGCTAAGAGCATAACTAAACCACTCGTGCTTCATCCGAAGATGTATCTTTTAGATATTTAATTAAATAAGTCATTAATAAAAAATCAAATAATTAATTGATTCACCAATAAATAATTAATCGATTAAATGATTAATCAATAAATCAAAAATATCCTTGATAGCCACATCACTTGGTCACTGTCATGTCCAAATATTAGCTTCCCAGCTCAAAAGGTGCCTGAGATATTGGCCAAATGAGAGAAGAAAAAAAAAAGATTAATAATGAAAATAAAATAATAATAATCATTAAAAAATTAAATTATCAATCATTCACGCTGTTGAAACCAAAGCATTCAGAATCATTGGAATCTCCCACGATGAAGCTAACTCCAAGGGCCTCTCACTCACACACCGCAGGCAGGTTGGTGGTCTTTCCGTCTTCTACCGACTCCTCTCTGGCCTTGCCCCCCCCAGCTCTCTCTGGGCTCTGTCCCGCAAATATTCCTCAGGTCGCACAAGATCTGCCTGGAACCCTCTTATGGTTAAACTGCCAAGATCAAGACTCTCTGCTCACCTTCACTCCTTCATTCCTCTTTTCTCCCGCCTCTGGAACAAACTCCCTCACTCTCTTCAATCCCACTCCACCCTCCAGGTCTTTAAAACAGCTGTTCACCACCATCTCTTATCTTCCCCCATCCAAAACCTTGATCTTTTCTACCCCTGCTAATTTCACCCCAATTCCACTTTTTTGAAATTCCAACTTCTGTCCTGGAAGTCCTTGGTGTCCTTGTGTTTTATACTTCTCCCTCCCCCCACCCCCTTCCCACACCTCCACCCCCCAAGCCCTCTCCCTTCCACACATCTCCCTGCTCTCAAATGTTGTGTTTGTGTGCTTCCCCTTCTCTCACCATCTTGTCTTCCGCTCCCTCTTTTTATATATTTTGTTTGTCTGGTTGATTTGTTTGTGAGGTAAATGTTAGCTCTTTCACGAGCCTCGATTCAGTATACAAAAAAAAAAAAAAAAAAAAAAAAAAAAATCGGTCACAGAACACAAAAACCACCACCATCTCATCAGAATCTGTAACTGGGGAAAACAAATTTGTTTTAGTAATTAATCGAATAATTAAATAATTAATCGATTCATTGATTAATTGATAAATCAAAAATATCCTTGATAGCCACATCACTTGGTCACTCATGTCCAAATATTAGCTTCTGAGCTCAAAAGGTGCCTGAGATATTGGCCAAATGAGAAAGAAGATAAATAAATGATTAATAATGAAAATAAATAAATAATAATCATGAAAAAATTAAATTACTAATCAATTCAGTCAGAGAACACATAAACCACCACCATTTCATCAGAATCTGCAACTTTAAAATAAAAAATAAAATATTCTCATTAACCAAATAATTAAATAATTAATTGATTGATTAATCAATAAATCAAAAATATCCTTGATAGCCACATCACTTGGTCACTCGTCCAAATATTAGCTTCTGAGCTCAAAAGGTGCCTGAGATATTGGCCAAATGAGAAAGAAGATAAATAAATGATTAATAATGAAAATAAATAAATAATAATCATGAAAAAATTAAATTACTAATCAATTCGGTCAGAGAACACATAAACCACCACCATTTCATCAGAATCTGTAACTTTAAAAAAAAAATATTTTAGTCATTAATCGAATAATTAATTAATTAATCGATTAATTGATTGATTAATTAATAAATCAAAAATAGCCTTTGCAGCCAAATCACCTGGTCATTGGCATGTCCAAATATCAGCTTCCTAATTAAAAAGGTGCCTGAGTTAATGGTCAGAAGAGAAAGGAAATTTAATTAATTAAATAAGTACTTAATTAATCGCTAATAATTAAATAACTCCTCAATTAATTGATTAATCAAAAAACAAAAAATAGCGTTTTTGACAAAGGACTTGCTCACTACTGTGCCGAAATTTCAGCTTCCTAGCTCAAATGATGGCTGAGATATCGTCCGGACAAACAAACAAGAAAGAAAACAAGTACACATACATTCAAAGTACACCGCCCCCATGCCAAATAATTAAATATCCTACAGCGCGGCATTGCCGGGGCGCCTCCGGCCTCCGGTGCCCGGCAATACCGCAGTGCAGCTCATAGAGGCTGCATTGGGAGGGAGAGGTGTACACTAATTGATTGATTAATTGTATAATTAAAATCAATAAAAGATTATCACAAAATATTTTCTTAATCAATTGGCTAATAGCATAACTAAACCACAAGTGCTTCATCCCAAGATGTATCTTTTATAAATTTAATTTAGTAAGTCATTAATAAAAAATTTAATAATTAATTGATTCACCAATAAATAATTAATCGATTAAATGATTAATCAATAAATCAAAAATATCCTTGATAGTGTTACGTGGTCCTCCCGGTGACTACCTGGTCTCGGTGACCCCCGGACCGTGAGAGGAACTCCGCCAGAAAGATCTATGATTTATACGCTTTCGTAACGCAATCAATATGAAAGACACAACAATTCAAGTCAATAAGAAACCCCACACCAAGGATCCGGATTCATCAATAATATATTCCCCAATCAATCAACCATCAATAATCAATCACCAATATTACTAAGATGGCCATCTCATGTATGTCCCCCCTTTCCCCACTCACGACCCCTCAATGGTCACTGTCCCCCACAATGTCTCTGGGCCCCTCCTGGCCAAGGTGAAGGTCGACTTCTCCGCACACGGGCGGTTGAACGGACCCCTGGCTGACGTGCTCCAAACGTGCACGTCACGTACCGGGAACAACTGCTGCAGCGCCCTCCTCCTTGCACAGCCAAGCGGGCCAAAGCAAAGCGCGGCTGGCAAAGCGCGCGAGGCCCAAGGTGCGACCCGTACGCGTCCTTGTAGAAGTCGAGGCGAACTGTGCCGGACGCTTGGTTCCGTGCACAAACCCACGGCAACTTGACGTGTAATCGGTAATTACCCCGCGCAGGTAACTCCTTTCGCCAGACGGGCTTTCAAACGCAGCGTCCCCCACGCTGCTCAATATCGACACTGCTCGCGTCGGAGCTGGGCGAGGAAGAGGAAGATCGCCGCTTCTCCCGGACCTCGTGTCTTCTTCTTCTTCCGGTTCACTATCCCGTTTCTGGTCTCCTGTTATCCGGAGCCTCTCTAACCATTTAACCACAACAACCTTTAATAGAATAAACATTAATAAGCAATGACATGAATAGGAATTCACCGAAATCCGGGATCCGTAACACTCCCCCCCTTCAAGAAAGAAAGTTTGAACCCCGCGAAAACTTTCTGTGCCGGCCAACTTTGATAAACAAACCCGATACCCCAAATCATCTGTTCCCCCCGGGCACAATTATCGCATCTCAAAAATAAAGCAACAAACTTTCACCAAAACCCCCCAGAGATTCCAAGGTAATTCCCTCTAGACCAAGCGTCAACAACTTCTAGTTGCTCTTGGATGGAGGCCCAGCTGAGTACTCACTACATGGACACCTTAAGGAATGTGGGGTTCACGGTTAGTCCGGGGAGGACAGTTCATTACATGGACGCCTTTAAGAACGTGGAGTTCACGGTTAGTCCGTGCAGGAACGGTCCCTACCGGGACGCCTTTTAAGAACGTGGCGTTCACGGTTAGCCCGTGTAGGAGCCCAGGCTCGGCGGCTCCGCCGTATCTAGAGGGCTTCAACTTCTCCGGACTCCTAACAGTTACGGTGGGACCCCTTGTCCCAGCAGTCACCTGACTGGCGGTCTCCTTCTCGGCCAGTCCTCTGCCCATCATTCTTTCGGGAGATGCCGTAACTCTGGGAGCCTCCATAGTAATATCGGCTGCTGCCAACACCAAAACTACCGCCAAGTGGTCCTCTTCTGTAGACCTCTCGACGCCTACAAAATGCCTTCCCTACTGTTATGGTCCGACCCTCCAAATCCTTACCATTCCAATTCTTCTCTGCCTCCCTGGCGTCTTTTGTGCTTGCAAACGTGACAAAGCCGAACCCTCTTGACCGTTGCGTTTCCCTGTCTTTTACCACCCGCACTTCCACCAGCGGCCCATATCTGTTGAAGACAGAGGTCAGAACTTCTTCCTCTGTGTTGAAGTTCAGTCCCCCTACAAATAACTTGGCACTTTTGTCGCCATCCCGAGCTGGGGTGGTGTTATTTCCCCTGCGGTGCTCTTTACCCACCATTGGGTTACCATAAATTTGCCCCCCGGCCAAATCATTCCCGATAATCACAGCTACTCCCTCTACAGGAAGCGTGGCTTGTAAACCGACGGTGACCGGTCCTGACACCAAATCGGATTCCAAATGGATGACATGAAGTGGGGCACTAACACAGCCACCGATCCCTTGTAACCGAACACTATCACCAGTTGCGGTACTCTTTGACAATGGCAAAATGCCTTCAAGCATTAAGGATTGATGGGCTCCTGTGTCCCTCAATACCCTAACAGGTCTTGGGTTAGTCAAGTCTCCCTCGAGTGAGACCAACCCCTCATAAATAAATGGTTGGTAACTCTTCTGTGGGCAATTTCTTATGCTTGCCATCGCATTCAGAGTTGTAATAGTCGGACTCCGCTCTGGGTTTTCCCTTTTCATGAGGTAACAACTGGACATCAAGTGTCCAGGTTTCTTGCAAAAAGCGCAAGTAGGTCCGGAGGAGAAACTCGTGGTCTGCCTCGGGCCCCCCAAAAAATAAATTTGTCCTGGGCCCGTCGCCCTCGGATTTCGAACAGTTCGGGTATCAGCGTTGTCCCCATAATCATCTCGAGGCCGCCGCCATGTATTGTCGTTCTCCGCACCTGCTGTTCCACAACTCCCCTGTGGAAATCTAGGCGAGGAGTTAGGTTCGTGGACCCCTATCCGGTGTGTTAAGGCATAATCATCTGCCATGGTGGCTGCGTCCCACAACTTCGGTACTTTCTTTTCCTGCAGGTACACTTTGATGTCCTCGTGGACACACTGTTGAAACTCCTCCACCAGGATCAAGTCACGCAATGCTTCGAAGTCGTTCCCGACTCCTTTTGACTCACACCACCGATCAAACATGTTTTCTTTCACTCTGGCAAACTCCACATGTGTCTCACTCTCCCTCTTCCTGGCATTCCTGAATTTTTGCCGGTAAGCTTCAGGAACCAACTCCTCGGCTTTGAGGATGTGCTTCTTCAATACCTCATAATCTGCACATTGGTCCATTGGTAGCGCCGAATAAATCTCTTGAGCTTTACTCACCAGCACACTTTGCACTAGTATGGTCCAGGCCTCCTCCGGCCAGTTTAACTGTCGAGCCACTTTCTAAAAGTGTGGCAAAAATTGAGTGACTTCCTTTTCACTGAAGGGTGGAACCAGCCTCACATGTCTGCCCACCTCCCAGGTTTTCTGGCTAGGTGTCGACCCCATCAGCAAGGGTGGTACCTCTCCCCGTTCTCTCATTAAATCCAGCTCCTTGAATTTAATCTCTTGCTGAAGCGCCAGATCACGTTCCTTCAACTCCCTTTCGGCTTTTCTCTCCTCTGCTTCGAGTTCCCTGGCAGCTCTCCTCTCCTCTGCTTTTCTCCCTTCTAACCTTTCCTGGAGTTCTCGTTCCACTCTCCTTTCCTCTGCTTGTTTCTCTTCTCTCCTCTCTTCTGCTTTCCTTTCTTCTTCTGCTCTTTCCTTTTCTGCTTTCCTTTCTTCTTCTGCTCTTTCCTTTTCTGCTTTCCTTTCCTCTTCTGATCTTTCCTTGTCTGCTTTCCTTTCTTCTTCTTTGAACCGTTCCTGGAGTTCTCGTTCCACTCTCCTTTCCTCTGCTTGTTTCTCTTCTCTCCTCTCTTCTGCTTTCCTTTCCTCTTCTGCTCTTTCCTTTTCTGCTTTCCTTTCTTCTTCTGCTCTTTCCTTTTCCGCTTTCCTTACTTCTTCTTTTAACCTTTCCTGGAGTTCTCGTTCCACTCTCCTTTCCTCTGCTTGTTTCTCTTCTCTCCTCTCTTCTGCTTTCCTTTCCTCTTCTTTGATCCATTCCTGGCTCCGTAATTGCAACTCCAGTTTCCGGATCTCAACGTCTTCTGGTTCTTCGGGTAGCCACTGCCAGGCTAACTCGTCCCATGTTCCTAATCCCACCATAGATTGTATCACCATGGTCTGCAACTCTGCCTTCCTCAAATTAGTTCGGACCTCCAAGTTAAAATGTTTGGCCAATTTCAAGAGGTCCGCTTTTAGTAACGCTCGGAACTGTGCCTCACTAGGTGTTACCGCAAAGTTCTGTGCAACAAACGCCATGGTGACTATCGTTAACACCTGTTAACCTTCACCCAAGACTTTACCACAATTTCTCAAAAATTTACCAATTAATAATTAATTAATTAATTTTAATTAATAAAAATTATTATTTTATTATTTTATACAATTTTAGATCCCGGAATTCAATTGGACGAGCCCCCAATTCTGTTACGTGGTCCTCCCGGTGACTACCTGGTCTCGGTGACCCCCGGACCGTGAGAGGAACTCCGCCAGAAAGATCTACGATTTATACGCTTTCGTAACGCAATCAATATGAAAGACACAACAATTCAAGTCAATAAGAAACCCCACACCAATGATCCGGATTCATCAATAATATATTCCCCAATCAATCAACCATCAATATAATCAATCACCAATATTACTAAGATGGCCATCTCATGTATGTCCCCCCTTTCCCCACTCACGACCCCTCAATGGTCACTGTCCCCCACAATGTCTCTGGGCCCCTCCTGGCCAAGGTGAAGGTCGACTTCTCCGCACACGAGCGGTTGAACGGACCCCTGGCTGACGTGCTCCAAACGTGCACGTCACGTACCGGGAACAACTGCTGCCGCGCCCTCCTCCTTGCACAGCCAAGCGGGCCACAGCAAAGCACGGCTGGCAAAGCGCGCGAGGCCCAAGGTGCGACCTGTACGCGTCCTTGTAGACGTCGAGGCGAACTGTGCCGGACGCTTGGTTCCATGCACGAACCCACGGCAACTTGACGTGTAATCGGTAATTACCCCACGCAGGTAACTCCTTTCGCCAGACGGGCTTTCAAACGCAGCGTTCCCCACGCTGCTCAATATCGACACCGCTCGCGTCGGAGCTGGGCGAGGAAGAGGAAGATCGCCGCTTCTCCCGGACCTCGTGTCTTTTTCTTCTTCCGGTTCACTATCCCGTTTCCGGTCTCCTGTTATCCGGAGCCTCTCTAACCATTTAACCACAGCAACCTTTAATAGAATAAACATTAATAAGCAATGACATGAATAGTAATTCACCTAAATCCGGGATCCGTAACAATAGCCACATCACTTGGTCACTGTCATGTCCAAATATTAGCTTCCCAGCTCAAAAGGTGCCTGAGATATTGGCCAAATGAGAAAGAAAATAAATAAATGATTAATAGTGAAAATAAATAAATAATAATCATTAAAAAATTAAATTATCAATCTATTTGGTCACAGAACACATAAACCACCACCATTTCATCAGAATCTGTAACTGGAAAAAAAAAAAAAGTTTTTGTAATTCAATCGAATAATTAAATAATTAATCGATTCATTGATTAATTGATAAATCAATAAATCAAAAATATCCTTGATAGCCACATCACTTGGTCACTCATGTCCAAATATTAGCTTCTGAGC
The DNA here is from genome assembly GCF_964187855.1 of Myxine glutinosa. NCBI lineage: Eukaryota > Metazoa > Chordata > Myxini > Myxiniformes > Myxinidae > Myxine > Myxine glutinosa. The sequence continues at coordinate 23,897,593 of NC_136264.1, forward strand.
TCAAAAGGTGCCGGAGATATTGGCCAAATGAGAAAGAAGATAAATAAATGATTAATAATGAAAATAAATAACTAATAATCATAAATAAAAAAAATTATTAATCAATTCGGTCATAGAACACATAAACCACCACCATTTCATCAGAATCTGTAACTTTAAAAAATATATATATTTGTCATTAATTGAATAATTAAAAAATTAATCGATTAATTGATTAATTAATAAATCAAAAATAGCCTTTGCAGCCAAATCACCTGGTCATTGGCGTGTCCAAATATCAGCTTCCTAACTCAAAAGGTGCCTGAGTTAATGGTCAACAACAACAACAACAACAACATGCATTTTAAAAGGCCATTTTCTCTGCTAGAGCGGGGGTTAGCCTTGCGGTCCCGATGACAATCGTCTCCATTTTGCCCTATTTTCTGCATCTCTCCTTGTTAACCCCCTTGCCCGCATTTCTTCTTCCACCATCTTTATCCAAGTCTTTCTCGGTCTTCCCCGTCTTCTACTTCCTTCTACATTCATTTCCATCACTCTTCTCAACCAGTCACTTTCATCCTTCCTCAACACATGACCAAACCATCTCAACCTGTTCCTCTTCACAGCATCAATCACAGGCTCTATTCCCATCATCTTTCGCAATTCATCATTTGTCTTCCTCTCTCTCAACGATACTCCACACATCCGTCGAACCATTCGCATTTCCACCCTTTCCAACCTTCGTTGCTGCTCTATGTTCATTACCCATGTCTCGCTCCCATAAATCATAACACTTCTCACACATGCAGCATACACCTTTCCCTTCAGCTTCAACGACACTCCCCTCATCATCAGCACGCCACTCAATTCCCGAAACTTCTTCCATGCACATCTCACTCGAGCAACCGTTGCCGAGTCTGATCCACCTTCTCCATTCAGCATGTCTCCGAGGTAGCAAAATGTTTTCACACCTTCCAGCTTCACACCATCTCCAAGATCCAACTCAACATTTCCTCCATCTGCAGCTCCCTCTGTGCACACCTTACATTTGAATGTAGCTGCCACACTGGTTAATGACCCTCTCAGACCACTACATTTTTGATGAACCCACTCAGCGCACATTGTACACTGAATGGAGTTCACTCCGACACCCTTCCTACACACAGCACAGGGCCACTTCCCAGTTCTTTCCACCTCACCACATGCTTTACCACTTGCCATCACCTTCGTCTTTCCGATATTCACCTTCAGACCTTTTGTCTCCATACATTCCTTCCACGTGTTCAGCTTTTCCTTCAGTCCATCCATACTTTCCGCAATCAACACCAGATCATCTGCATACAACAACTCCCACGGTAAACCCTACTTTACGTTCTGAGCCAGCACCTCCATCACAGCTACAAATAGTAGTGGACTTAGTACCGACCCCTGATGCACTCCCACCTTCACCTCAAACTCACCCATGTTCCCGTCCTTCGTCCTTACAGCTGTGCGCGCTCTTTTGTACATTGCCATCACTACTCTGATCAACCATTCCTCCACTCCTAACTTCCTCAATGCCCATGTCAATACTTTGCGTGGAACCCGATCGAATGCTTTCTCCAGATCAACAAACCCAAGAAACAACTTCTTCCTCTTCTCCATGTACTTCTCCTGCAACTGCCTCACAATGAAAAGCGCGTCTGTCGTTCCTCTTCCTGGCATAAATCCAAACTGCATTTCGTCGATCTTCACTTTCTTCCTTATCCTCCTCTCCAACACCCTTTCCAATACCTTCATTCCATGCTCCAATAACTTTATCGCTCAGTACGAGCCACACTCCAGAGGGTCACCTTTCCCCTTGTATAGAGGGACGAGGGTACTCAGTTCCCAATTCACTGGAATGCGGCCTTCTTTCACCACCAGATTACAGATCTCTGTCATTCTCTTCACACCCCAACTTCCTGCTGCCTTCAACATATCTCCCACAACTCCTGTCGGCCCTCCCGCTTTTCTACCCTTCATTGCTTTTATCGCTTCCTCAACTTCCTTCTCAGTTATCTTCTCTGCCGGTCCTAAAACTGGGTTACTCTCTATGTTGCCATCCCATTCATTCTCTGTATTCAACAGCATTTCCATATATCTTTTCCATCTTCCTTTAATTCCATCTAGGTCGACAACGATTTGTCCCACTTCATCCTTCAAGCAGCTCACCCCCATCACATCACACCTCTCTTTCGCTATCTGCTTTGCAATCCTGAATACCGCTCTCTGACCCTTTTCCGAATCCAAGCGTTCTCCGAACATTTTCCTACATGCCTCCTGCGCCTTTGCTACCTCTTTCTTTGCAGCCTTCCTGGCTGCCTTATAACTTTCATGCTCTGCTGTTTCTGCTCCCGTACCCTTCGCCTTCTGCCACTCCTTGAACTTCTTCCTCTTCTCGTCAATCCTCTTTCCAACTTCATCATCCCACCACCATGTTTCCGAGTGCCTCGGTGGTCCTTTTGTCCATCCACATACCTCACCAACGGCTCCCAACAGACTAGCTTTCATTGACATCCAACCACTTTCAAGCTCAACCACATCATCCTCGACCCTACTCAGCCTCTCTTTTAATGCCTCCCTTACTGTCACCTCTTTCAACCTCCACACCTTCATTCTCGGTTGGTACTTCACCCGCCGAGCTCTCCTCGCACCTTTCACCCTTACGTCGCAGACAACCAAGTGGTGCTGTGAAACAGCCTCCTCCCCCGGGATCACCTTTGTGTCCCGGAGGTGCCCCCTATCTCGCCTACGCACCATCAGGTAGTCAACGGTTGTCGTCGACCCACCTGACGTGTATGTAACAAGCTTATTATCCTCTTTCTGGAACTGAGTATTACAAATCAATAAATCAGCTCCATCAGCAAACTCCAAAATCCTTTCACCTTCTCCATTTCTCACACCATATCCGTAACCCCCATGAACTCCGTCAAAACCATCCATACTCCTTCCCACGTGTCCAGTAAGGTCTCCTCCTACCACAACAACTTCATCTTTCACGTTTTCCATCAGCTTCTCTATCGCACACCAGAAATTGTCCTTCTCTTCATCGCTCCGACCAACCTGTGGAGCATATCCCGAGATGACGTTCACCAAGAGCTTTCCAATCATCATTTTCACCATCATCAACCTATCACTCACTCTAGTCACACTCACCACACTGTCTACAAACTCCTCAGAAAACAGGACACCAACACCATTCACGCCCTCCAGGCACCCTTGCCACACAAACTTGTATTTCTGTCCCTGCCTACCCTTCACCATTCTCACACCACTTCCCTTCCATCTCGTCTCTTGCACACAGCATATGTCCACTCTTCTTCTGACCAATACTTCCACCACTTCTCCTGATCTCCCTGTCATTGTCCCTACATTCCATGTCCCAAACCTCAGAAACCGATCTCCACTTCGGGCTGTACCCTGCCCACATGTAGTTGTAATTGTCATGGTTCTCTTTTTGAGGCAATGTTTTTTATAGCCGGATGCCCTTCCTGACGCCAACCCTCTTAGTCGCCTCTTATGACACGCAAGGATACGGCGTACCTATTCTTATCCAGGGTATACACTGGGAAACGTTTAAAACATGGAAATTCTGGGGGGGGGGGGGGGGGGGATCACCGCTGCGGTTTAAACATCTTTAAATAAATATTTAAACAAAACCATGAAAACAATCTGGGAAAAGTCTCTAAGTGAGAACGTGGATTTGAGAAAGCAGGAGCAGAGGTGAAAGAACAAACGAGAATATAGGGGGCGGGGCACAAGTCGAGACGAGGAGGCCGCACGAGACGCCAGGCCGCACGAGGCGCGGACAAAGAAACGACTAATTACACACAAATTTGCAACAACTACAAAACCAAAACCAAATAGAAACACACAATAACACATACACAACAAAATACGCAGCGGAAATTTGACAAAGAAACGAACGGGAAAACACTCAAACTTTGATGCCGTGGAGAGATCAAAGCAAGCCCCGTCGCTCGAGGGACCGGAAGCGGACTTAATGGTCAGAAGAGAAAGGAAATTTAATTTATTAAATAAGTACTTGATTATAAAAATATATAAATAACCACCTTTAGAGGCCATTTTTCCCCGCAAAGCGGGGGTTGGCCTTTTTCGGGAACCGTGGTTGTTGTTGTTTTTTGGTCCCCTTTTTGAAGCAATGTTTTACGGCCGGATGCCCTTCCTGACGCCAACCCTTTTTGCCGCCTTTAACGACAAACAGGGAATTACCAGTGAACTGGTACTCAATTAGCCGACCTCGGAAGGATGACAGGCTGAGTCAACCCCCCTGGCGTTAATTCAGCGATCGACCGGGATTCGAACCCAGGATTGTAGGATCCTATGCCGGCACCCTAGCCGCTAGCCCAACACCAGGGTTTACTTAATCGGTCGGTACTTAATTAATCGCTATTAATTAAATAACTCCTCAATTAATTGATTAATCAAAAAACAAAAAATAGCGTTTTTGACAAAGGACTTGCTCACTACTGTGCCGAAATGTCAGCTTCCAAGCTCAAAGGATGGCTGAGATATCGTCCGGACAAACAAACAAGAAAACAAGAAAGCAAGAAAGCAAGAAAGAAAACAACCAGAGTGAAAACTGAGTACTCCCTTTCAGCGTGCGTCACTGCCGAGCCCCCTTCGGTGCCCAGCAATGACGATTTGCAATGCCTGGAGATGGCATAGGAAAGGCGCGGTGTACAACAAGTACACATACATTCAAAGTACACCGCCCCCATGCCAAATAATTAAATATCCTGCAGCGCGGCATTGCCGGGGCGCCTTTGGCGCCCGGCAATACCGCAGTGCAGCTCATAGAGGCTGCATTGGGAGGGAGAGATGTACACTAATTGATTGATTAATTGTATAATTAAAATCAATAAAAGATTATCACAAAATATTTTCTTAATCAATTGGCTAATACCATAACAAAACAACTAGTGCTTCACCAGAAGATGTATCTTTTAGAAATTTAATCAAATAAGTCGTTAATAAAAAATTAAATAATTAATTGATTAATCAATAAGTAATTCATCGATTAATCAATAAATAATGAATCGATTAAATGATTAATCAATAAATCAAAAATATCATTGATAGCCACATAACTTGGTCACTGCCATGTCCAAATATTAGCTTCCCAGCTCAAAAGGTGCCTGAGATATTGGCCAAATGAGAAAGAAAATAAATAAATGAGTAATAATGAAAATAAATAAGTAATCATTAACAAATTAAATTATCAATCAATTCGGTCACAGAACACATAAACCACCACCATTTCATCAGAATCTGTAACGAGGGAATTTTTTTTTTTCGTAATTAATCGAATAATTAAATAATTAATCGATTCATTGATTAATTGATTAATCAATAAATCAAAAATATCCTTGACAGCCACATCACTTGGTCACTCATGTCCAAATATTAGCTTCTGGTCTCAAAAGGTGCCTGAGATATTGGCCAAATGAGAAAGAAGATAAATAAATGATTAATAATGAAAATAAATAAATAATAATCATAAAAAAATTAAATTATTAATCAATTCGGTCAGAGAACACATAAACCACCACCATTTCATCAGAATCTGTAACTTTAAAAAAAAAAAAAAAAAATTGGTCATTAATCAAATAATTAAATAATTAATCGATTAATTGATTAATTAATAAATCAAAAATAGCCTTTGCAGCCAAATCACCTGGTCATTGGCATGTCCAAATATCAGCTTCCTAACTCAAAAGGTGCCTGAGTTAATGGTACGAAGAGAAAGGAAATTTAATTAATTAAATAAGTACTTAATTAATCGCTAATAATTAAATAACTCCTCAATTAATTGATTAATCAAAAAACAAAAAATACCGTTTTTGACAAAGGACTTGCTCACTACTGTGCCGAAATTTCAGCTTCCTAGCTCAAAGGATGGCTGAGATATCGCCCGGACAAACAAACAAGAAAGCAAGAAAACAAGCAAGAAAACAACCAAGAAAACAAACAACCAGAGTGAAAACTGAGTACTCTCTTTCAGCGTGCGTCACTGCCGAGCCCCCTTCGGTGCCCGGCAATGACGATTTGCAATGCCTGGAGGTGGCATAGGAAAGGAGCGGTGTACAACAACCAGAGTGAAAACTGAGTACTCTCTTTCAGCGTGCGTCACTGCCGAGCCCCCTTCGGTGCCCAGCAATGACGATTTGCAATGCCTGGAGATGGCATAGGAAAGGAGCGGTGTACAACAAGAAAGCAATAAAGAAAACAAACAAACAACCAGAGTGAAAAGTGAGTACTCTCTTTCAGCGTGCGTCACTGCCGAGCCCCCTTCGGTGCCCAGCAATGACGATTTGCAATGCCTGGAGATGGCATAGGAAAGGTGCGGTGTACAACAAACAACACAACCAGAGTGAAAACTGAGTACTCTCTTTCAGCGTGCGTCACTGCCGAGCCCCCTTCAGTGCCCAGCAATGACGATTTGCAATGCCTGGAGATGGCATAGGAAAGGAGCGGTGTACAACAAACAAGAAAACAACCAGAGTGAAAACTGAGTACTCCCTTTCAGCGTGTGTCACTGCCGAGCCCCCTTCGGTGCCCAGCAATGACGATTTGCAATGCCTGGAGATGGCATAGGAAAGGAGCGGTGTACAACAAGCAAGAAAACAACCAGAGTGAAAACTGAGTACTCCCTTTCAGCGTGTGTCACTGCCGAGCCCCCTTCGGTGCCAGGCAATGACGTTTTGCAATGCCTGGAGATGGCATAGGAAAGGAGCGGTGTACAATAATCGCAGCTTTTCGTGGACCGATATATCGTACACCGCCTAAAATAACACAGGCGGGAAATTGCCGATATACATGAAAAATTTGAGGCGGATTTTTCCATCGTCACAACGAAATGTTTCACTTAGACGAAGTCACAATAAAAAGTCAACAATGTGGGGAGAAGGGCGGAGCTTGGTTCACGTATCGCCACAAACGGGAAGTTGTCAACAGATATTTATTCGTTCTTATGTAATAGGTTATCATCATCATCATCATTCATCATTATTATATGGGAGTAAAGGTAATCCTGTCAAACTTCCATTCATTCCATCTTTTTTTCTTTTTTTTTTCACAGAAAGCAGGAGAAAGGTGGAAGAGGTGCGGTGACTTAAAATTGGAAAGGTGAAAGGAATCGGCTGAAGAGGAGGAAGTTATGATGGATAGAAGGGAGGGCGGGATAATACGTGAACGCGGGCGGGAGGGGGAGGGGAGGCCGCGGGGAGAGAAGGTAATTATTATTGCTTTTTTTTTTCTTTTTTTTTTTGTATTTAAAACTTTAGACAAAGGGTAAGATGTTTGGGGGAGGTAGGGGGTGAAAAGAAAATCAAAGAAAAAAGCAATACAAATACCGATGGGTGAGGGAAGCCTCGAGGGACCAGGCCCCACACACAGTGTGAACAAAATATGACTAATTACACACAAGTTTGCACAAATTACAAACCAAGACTAACTAGAAACACACAGTAACACATGCACAGTAAAATAACCAGTGGAAATTTGACAAAAACACGATTAGGAAAATTATTTCTTCTTCACCCAAAGGGGAAATCTTCCTTGGCTGCTTGGCAAGGGTGATACTGAGTGGTTTGCCATTGCCTTCCCAGCAGTTAGTCAAGGTAGGACTTTATCATTTGAGCAGGATGCCAGTGATAAGCCTCTCTTGATGAAGGATACCATGGGATCTTTAACATCCACCAACTAATGATAGCAGACGGGATACGTGCCTTAACTTCCATTCAATGGATAGCACACACACACACTGATGAATCACTCTGCCTGTGAAATACCAGAATGACAGTTTATAGATGGGTCGGGATTCAAACACCGCCTAAACAGCTAAGAGATGAGTGTGTGTACTCCAAATGGAACCTCAGATTCCTTACCAATGCTTCCACTTTATTTTCATGCACATGTGGAGTAGTGCATGTGTCTGTCTTTTTGTCTATCTATCTATATATCTGATGTAAGAATGTGTGATTGATATAAGAATGTGGAAATTTGCAGAGAGTCTCTTGCTTTTATGAAGGAGAGAGAGGGGGGGGGGGGTGGGGGGAGGACAGGAGGTTGGAGTTTGGAGGGGGTAGGGAGCGCAAAGATGGACAGAGTTGGGAGGGTCAGGTTTACACTTTTGGGGAGAGGGTTGAAGGATGGGGATGGATGGGGTTGAGGACTGTTGGTGGGGTCGGAGGGGATGGGAGGTCGGGGTGTTGTGGGGGAGGGGGGTGGAGGAGTTGTGGTGAGCAGTGGGGTTGAAGGAGTGTGGTGGGCAGGAGCAGGATTGAAACCTTCGGGTTGGGAGGGGAAGATCGATGATTTGGAGTTTGGAAGTATGGCTTGATGGCTTGGGGTTTGAGGGGAGGGCTTTTTTAAAAATCTTTTTCTTTTTTTTGTATATAGAATCGAGAGCCAACAGATTGAACATGAAAACATGCATAGACACATAAAACATGCAATGAAGGGAGTGGGAGACAAGAGAGGACAAGAGAAGGAAGCACACAAGCACAACAACAGAAGGGAACAAGGACGTCGGTAGATCTGTGGAAAGGGGAAGGCTGGGGGAGGAGGGAGGGGTACATGGTAAAAAACAAATAAACACTTCTAGGAATTTCAGGAAAGAAGTTGGGGATTGAAAGAGGCAGATTTGGGGTGTTTTAATGGGGGTAGAAAAGATCAAGGTTTTGGATGGGGAAGGATAAGAGATGGTGGTGAACAGCTGTTTTAAAGACCTGGAGGGAGGAGAGGAATTGAAGCGAGTGTGGGAGTTTGTTCCAGAGGTGGGAGAAAAGAGGAATGAAGAAGTGAAGGTGCGCAGAGAGTCTTGATTTTGGCAGTTTCACCAGTAGATGGTTGTGTGTGTGTGTGTGTGTGTGTTTGTGTGTCAGTGTGTGTCTCCTCCATAACTCTAAAACCATGAAACCAAGTGGCCCCAAACTTTGCCTGCACACTTATCAAACTTCAAGGGGGAACATGAATGAAAACTGGTTGTTTGGGTGTGTTTAAGCACCATTTTTGAAGATAGTTTAGGTGGTGCTCATCACAAAAAAAAAGAGAAAAAGCCTTACCAAAATTGTGGTGCGCCATCTTGGTCAGCCCTCTGTCACATCTCTAGGTTCTTAAGCCGTCATTTTATTTCGGCCTACTCAAATGTGCCTCGCCATGGAAACACGATCTACTGTAACGGGCTAATTAAAGCATATAATCTGAATCTGGATTCGGATTTTAGAATCGGATCCTGTCGACTATAAAAGTAACGAAATCTGGAGTGAAATCTTAAAAATTCAACAACATTCGTGATTCTTATAACTAAGTTTATTTATTTATTTATTTAAACAAGGCTGCCATCCCTCTTTCTACTTTGTCATCTTAATTCACACCTCCATAGGATAGGGTGTCACTCGACTGTGCTGGGACCTGTGATACTTAGAGGAAAGCTGAAAATTTGAACCATTGGTTTTTAAAATTCCCTCTATATGATGGACCCAGATTGTGTCTAGTTCAAAGTATTAAATAAGTGGGGATTCGCAGGTCGGATCTGCCGAACATTTTTAGCCATTTAAAACCAGAAGCAATCAACTTTCTATCTCTTGCCAAGCCAGCCATTCCTCATCAACAATTTTGTTGGAGTGCTTGCTTGAGTGCTCAAGCCGCTTGGTGAGCGCTCTACAGTCTGCTTGGTAATGGAACATACCACGGATTCACCCTTCTCTTACCTTTCCATTTGCTTTATTTATTGTTTAGCTTAAATATTTGTGATGACTTTGTTGCTCAACTTTGAGTGATATTCTTCAATGTTTGTTCATTTGCACAGGAAGGGGTTGGTTGGGAGTCCGGATGGAGGTAGGGGATGAGGAAGGGGAAGGGGTGGGATCCATGGTGGCAGCTGCAAGTTGTGTGGCATCGCTTAAGGAAAGCCCCTTCCCCTCTCCTCATGTGGCCTTCCCTTCCCCTCTCCTCATGCTGGCTTTGCTTCCCATCCCCTACTCCTCCTCCTCTCCCCCTCCTATCTCCCTCCCCCCCTCCTCTCTCTCATCCACCACTCCCCCTCTCCCTCCCCTTCTCTCTCCCACTCCCCTCCCCCCTTTTTAATATCCCCATCACGAAGTGACTCTGTGTTGCCTGGCAACGCCAGGTACTTTTGCTAGTTGTAAACAAGTTTTGAATTTGGGATCCCCAGATCAAGATCGAACAATCGTTTCAGCTGAAAATACTAAACAGGCCAAACCAACTTTGCTCTCAAGCCAAAGGTTTGATGTGCCAATACTATCTTTGTGCAAGGTGCCCCAAACTAGTTCCTTCAGTCGACATGTATTTTTTAATCGCCTTTTGTAACGTGAGTACTTTTGAAAGGAGTGGTCAGAGTTAAAATGGAATGCATACTGCAGAACATTTTGCATGCGTCCAATCCAAGATATTGCAATGATAAAGTCAGATTACGTGCTGGGTGTATACCTGTGGTGAGGGACAACACAATACATCTCGTGCATGGGTAAATACAAACCCACAAAAGCAAATACTGCATGTTGTAACTATGAAAACAGTCACGCATACATACCTCAAAAACTGAGAAGAGGAAACAGAATATCAAAGTGAGTCATTTTTTTAAGAAGCTTCCTGAGAGAAACCTTCACAGGCAATTACCATTGATCTTCATGGAGAATAACCATGCATCTCCATGGGGAGATTATCATGGATCTTTACAGGGCATCACCATGGACTACTCTTGTATTGCAGAATATCAATAGGAAAACACGTTGTTTTAATAGTTTTGTAATTAAACCAAAATTGATAAGATAATTGACTTTGAGAATTATTTCTGAGGCCAACCACTTGTACTATAAAAAAATTTAATGCCGTACAATAACAATTTGAAATAATTATTTGCATCGTCTACGACAGGTGTCCTCAAATATTTTTGATTGTGGGCCAAAAGCAAAATTCCTTAGCACCTTGCGGGCCACACAACCGAAGACATTTTGAACAAGTAAAAGTTACATTCTGTGGACATCACCCCTTAAAAATGTTCTTGCACAAAAATGTATCAATTTGCCCCCTATTCCTGCTAATATGTTCTCTCAGGCAATTAGGGTCATTTAGCAGGAGTATTACAGTACAACAACAACAACAACAACAACATGCATTTTAAGGCCATTTTCCCTGCAAGAGCGGGGGTTGGCCTTGCGGTCCCCATGACAATCTTCTCCATTTAGCAGTAACTTTTGCAGTTTTGCAGTATTACAGTACCTGCATAAAATTGAAAGACAACATGACCTTACAGTCGCCACGCCACCTTACCACCTGGCCTACACAACATGATGATGCGCCAACCTTCATTAGTCGGAACGAATAAAACAAATATTTTATCAATACTTTATCTATCTATAATTCCAGTAATCTCTGTCTGTCTGTCTGTACGTTTGTTTGTCTGTGACCGCTGTTTCTCGACAACCACGGGTCCGATATACTTTTAACTTGCCAGGTATATTGCTGGGGACCCGAGGATGTGCCTTTTCAAGGTTTCATATTAATCGGACAATTACTTACCGAGCTATGTACAAAAAACGATTCAACCAATCAGAGAGCAGCGAACGATCGCGTGTGCCGGCGTTGCGAATGGACCAAACCATTCCATGTAAATAGAGGGGGGGGTTCTGTGGTCGTTGCGAATGGACGAAACCATTTCATGTAAATAGAGGGGGGGGGGGATTGTCACTGTACTCGCAAGCCGTTCGCCGTTCGCTTTGGCGTTGCGAATGGACCAAACCATTTCATGTAAATAGAGGGGGGGGATATAATTTTAGATAGATATATAGTACGGGCATATATATAGTACGGGCATGCCCTAGTGTATTATAATTAGAGCAAGGCAAAATATGAACGGTCAGGATAGTGCGGTGTATGTGAGCAGTGCAGTCGCTTTAGCTTGTCCATGACCTTGTCAACGCAGGGCCTGAACCAAGAGCGACCCGGGTGGAAACACTGCTGAAGAAGAGCGTCTGTGAGATGGGAGCAGTATTTTTACTTGGCATACTCGAGAACGTTGCCTCACAAATGTATTTACAGGGTGTAATCACTTCACATCATCCCGGTTAACTCTGTTTCGTTATAACGTCTATAATAATTAGATACCAAGGCTTCAATGAACGTCGTGATTATCTACCATATCATAAAACACAATATCAGTTTGTGAGTTTGTACAGATGGCTGTCCCTCTTCATAAGGGTAGGTTTTTAAAAAGCCAATCTTTTAACACGAATGTGTGCTCACTACGTTGCATTTTGAGGATAAAACAAACTCGAAAAACATTTTCCATAAAATAGTAATTACGTCTCTTCTATTGGAATTGTCAACAGTGGCTTGCAAAGCGAGCCCTCAAGGGCGATGTACAGAAGCGTTTTTTTTTTTTAATAACAATAAAGACAATGCACTGGGAGGTGAAATCCACCTTCCACTTCTTATCCTCCATTTCTGTGTTCACTGAAATGAGGCAACGATACAGTGCATTCAGAAAGTATTCAGACCCCTTCACTTTTTTCACATTTGTTATGTTGCGGCCTTATGCTGAAATCGTTTAAATTCATTTTTTCCCTCATCAATCTACACTCAATACCCCAAAATGACAAAGAGAAAACAGGATTTTAGAAAGTTTTACAAATTCATTAAAAAGAAAAAACTGAAATATCACATTGACAAAAGTATTCAGACCCTTTGCTATGACACTTGAAATTTAGCTCAGGTGCCTCCCATTTCTCTTCATCATCTTTGAGATGTTTGTACACCTCGATTGGAGTCCACCTGTGGTAAATTCAATTGATTGGACATGATTTGGAAAGGCACACACCTGTCTATATAAGGTCTCACAGCTGACAATGCATATCAGAGCAAAAACCAAGCCAGGAGGTCGAAGGAACTGCCTGCAGAGCTCAGAGACAGGATTGTTTCGAGGCACAGATCTGGGGAAGACGACAAAAAAAATTTCTGCTGCGTTGAAGGCAGTGTGTGAAATTGGGGCATATAGTTACCAGCCATTTGGGCTGGTAACTTTTGAGTTACCAGCCCGAAGAAAAAGTTACCAGCCCGAAGAACTGAGATGAAAATAAGGACTCAAATTGATGCATTTTAGGAGTGTTCAGGAATAAACTCCCTAAAACCTAATAGCAACTATAGGTCTTCTCGAATAATTAAATAAAAAAACACTCGTGAATAATATTTTCATGACACCAAATACGTTTTATTGTCAGAAAAGTGAGGAAATTTTATAAAAAGTTTGTGCATAGATCGATCAACATGTGCAGGACAGTCACAGTTGATAACTTGATGGTGAGTTAAAGTAATACAAAGTTGAGAAAAACTTGAGGTCTAGTAGTCGGTCTATGATCTATCACGTTTCTTGTTAGTTTTACATATCACCACTTTATCATACAGCTTCACACCCTGCTTTGCCTTCAAGGCCTCCTGGTCGGCCAATTAGGCCTCAAGCTGACACCGTGTATCGTTCAATCCCGTTCCGAGGTCAGAGAGACTAAAAAATAATCACTGGTAATCTGAGAACGTGCCGAGTTGTAGCACATACAAAAAGTTTAACTAACAGATCCTGCCAGTTTGAAAGTTTTCCACGCGTTTATGTCGCACTACTTTGTCTTGCATCGAAGGCACTGATGTTGAATCTAGGCCTATCAGAACACTTGCTTGGGTCACATGACATACAAAATATCGGCGCCGATGTCGCGCTGAATGTTTAGTCATGGCCTGGGGAAAATCGCGTTTAAAGTGCTTCATGCACTTTGAACACGTCGTGAATGACATAACTTCGCCGTTTACGCCTCTTAGATGGAGTAAATATCGTGAATGCCTGCAGACGTGGCTGCAATTGGACGGTTAGTGCCACAATCTTGCCAACAGACACCAGCATCTGGTCAACGTCGAGTTCACCAACACCTCCACGAGTTTATGATACACCTCCACGAGTCTACAATACACCTCCACGAGTCAACAATACACCTCCACGAGTCTAGGATCTACCTCCACGAGTCTACGATACACCTCCACGAGTCTACAATACAACTCCACGAGTCTACAATACACCTCCACGAGTCTACAATACACCTCCACGAGTCTACAATACACCTCCACGAGTCTAGGATCTACCTCCACGAATCTAGGATCTACCTCCACGGGTCTAGGATCTACTTCCACGAGTCTAGGATCTACCTCCACGAGTCTAGGATCTACCTCCATGGGTCTAGGATCTACCTCCACGAGTCTAGGATCTACTTCCACGAGTCTAGGATACACCTCCACGAGTCTAGGATCTACCTCCACGGGTCTAGGATCTACCTCCACAAGTCTAGGATCTACCTCCACAAGTCTAGGATCTACCTCCACGAGTCTAGGATCTACCTCCACGAGTCTAGGATCTACCTCCACGAGTCTAGGATACACCTCCACGAGTCTAGGATCTACATCCACGAGTCTAGGATCTACATCCACGAGTCCAGGATCTACTTCCACGAGTCCAGGATCTACTTCCACGAGTCTAGGATCTACCTCCACGAGTCTAGGATCTACCTACACTGCTAATTATACCCCAAGTTATTGTGCAGGGTCGGACGAAACGAGCTCTGTTGTACAATGTCTGCATCGGTGGGTGATATTGGATATGCGTCCGCCTGCGTTCGATGTCAACCCACTGTTTACGTTTGATCTCGATTAAAGGTCACATGACAGAGGTAAAACCTCAGATGTTTCAAACTCGAGTTATGATCTGCAAAAATATTTTCAAAGCGCACATGTCCTGTTACACCCAAAAAATTAATCTGTCCATCTTTGCACAGCAGGCCATTGTGGTATCAAATTTGGTTGTTGTTGTATCACTTCGGACAGTTCTCTCGAACAAGCCCGTGACACAAAGACAGCGGATCGATCTCCCAGAAACGACCCAGAGATCCCCCACATCGAGGATGGTGTGACCCACCTTCACGAAGTCAGGGCCACGTCAGAGTTGGAGAAAGAGAGAAACAGGGACAAGAGGGAAAGGGATGGTCCATGGGGACCAATCGGCACTCTGACCCTAATAAAGCGCTGACCTGACGAATCCGGGCAGCAGGACAGAATTATTATTATTTTTTTTTTTTGTATACAAGATCGAGGCTCGTGAAAGAGCGAACATTAATCACACAGAAAGACAAACCGACACATAAAACATATAACATCGGGAGCGGTAGACAAGATGGGGAGAGAGGGGGAAGGACACAAACACAACATTTGAGAGCAGGGACCGAGAGACATGGAGACATCGAGAGATCTGAGAGAGGGCGAGGGCTTTGGGGGGGGGGGGGCAAGGGAAGGGGGCGGTGGGAGAGGTATAAAACATATGGACACTGCCAGGACTTCCAGGAAAGAAGTTGGAATTTCAAACAAGGTGGATCTGGGGTGAATTAGCGGGGGTAGAAAAGATCAAGGTTTTGGATGGGGGAAGATAAGAGATGGTATGAACAGCTGTTTTAAAGACCTGGAGGGAGGAGTGGGATTGAAGGGAGTGAGGGAGTTTGTTCCAGAGGCGGGAGAAAAGAGGAATGAGGTAGATCCTAGACTCGAGAATGGGGTAGATTTTGCCCCCGAATTGCATTGGGGGGGAGGAGGGGGAAGGGTTCGACCACCATGAAGAAGCATCCGCGATATTTAGTCAAGTTTGATTGAAATCCCTTCTCTCGTCCACAAGTTGTGGTAACCAAGATTTTAAATTAAAGGCCATGGTCACATGACCATGGTCCCTTTGACCTTTTCAACCCAAAATCGAACCAGTTCATCTTTGCATTACAGTTCATACCAATTTTGTTATCATACCAATTATTACAGTTCATACCAATAAGCCAATCCCATAAGCGGTTATTCTGGAAACGAAAGTCTGGTACGGACCGACAACCGGACGGACAACTGTCCTGCGGAGGCATAAAAACGTGCAATGTATACTAATTTTAATAATAAAATGCTCACGATCACCTTGCTGTTCTACCTGAGCTAAATAATTGCTGATTAATTATACCTGAGATTTTTCAAGTATATTGCTTGATCTTGTGCGTTATTCTGTCTGTCTGTTTGTTTGTCTGTCTGTCTGTCAGTCAGGTGCCTACAGGTCACAATTTTCAACCGATCTTTACGAAATTTCACCAAATGGAAGAGTTGATCATAAGCAAGAAGCTTATTGTTTTTGGGATCAAAAGGTCAATAGGTCAACATAGGCCAAAGTTCACCAACTTTGTCGAATTTCTAAAATCCTCAATTTTCATCCGATTGCCTTGAAATTTTAAGAAGATTTGTGCTACTTCAGCCCGTGGACATTCAGAATTTTCGCATACATCGAAGGCTGTATCTTTGCGTATTGACACGACGGTGAATAAACTATCATGCGATTTACTTCAGGTGTGTTCCTTATTATTATCTATGGATTGATACTTATTGTATCGATGGATTATCATGTATTCATCGGATTCATACCGCCGACCATAATACCAAGCTTCCCTACTCTACATTCACTATGCTATCCCTGGTCATCATGCGGTCCCCATATGCATATGGAGGCATTTTTAGTGTCGCCCCCTTCATCCGTTGTTTTCCAGACAACCACGAAACGTCGTCAATAAGCAGTATCCCTTCCATATGCCAAGCTTACCCATTTTCGAGAGGATATCTCTGATGGTTTCGAAAATATTTTGGGTTAATTTCGGAGAAATTCAATGAATTTTACAGTAGGTACGTACGACAAAAGTACATTTTTTACATTTCCGCTGTATGATGCGCGCGTAAGTAAGAGCCTTCAAAACTGACAGGGCCACAGAACCATGGGAGGGTCTATGCCTAGCATAAATTCCTAGGCTGAATTATATGTACTGACGGAGATACCACACCGCAAAGTCGGCACCGGAGCTAAAAATCCTCCTTTTGACTCTACATGACCTAGTTTGACGTGGTCGTTCACGGAAACTGGCAGGATTTCAGAGTTAAACTTTTAACACAAGGTCAGGCATGTTATATACAATTAAAAAATGCATAGAAATCGTAGTCCCACGAGTTCGGAACGAAACTCATTTTTTTGGCACTATTTCAGGCCTTAGCCTGAGGCCTAAATTCCAATCTATGAACGAGACACTGTACCATCAGAATTTCTGGCGAAAAAGATTGGCGCAGCAAACTTATAACCCCGTTCTGTAGGCCAGTGTTTACTGACGCGCCATCACTTCCAAAGGCCACCAGCTTCTCTGTCACCGGCTCTGTTGGGTTGCATATATATTTGATTGCCATTAACAATGCCTGAAATATTCCCTTGGCATTTGCTCTGGGCACATCTATCAAACCAAGGAAAGATACATAAACAGTTCCTTTCACTGCGAATCTGATATACACAATCGCATTCTTTATGATCGAGATATCTGTTGAGCCGTCAGATAGCAACGTGACAAACTTGGCACTTGCCACCAGATCAGCAATTCTTTTCCTTTCCACTTCTGCGATTGCGTGTGTGAACTCGTGGGTGGACTTTTCATTTCGATATGTCTGTCCAATGATGACCCCTTTCTTCTCATCCAGTGTCCCCATCCAGACAAAGTCCTTGAAAGGCCGACAATGCTTTGCAAGGGCATGAGCAGTCCGGAAAAGCTTATCCAGCTTCTCCACTACATCCTTATTCAATCCTTGTATGCTCTTTTCTGCTATGGATGTTCCTGGTTCAACAAATTTCAGTGCATGTTTATGAGCTGCCTCCAGGTGCCCTTCTGATGACTCGTGAACCACGAGAGCTTCCCTCTTAAAATTGTCACACCCACTGACAAATGGTCCACTGAGATATTTTGCATACTTGGTTTTCTGCACCTTTTTCGCATCTAACACACCAAACATACTCTGACATGGTGTGCAGTACATCTTCTTGCGTGACTTGTCATAGCGTACCCAAGGGAACTAGGTAACCCATGCTGGGATCCACTTCCGTTCTCTCTTTTGCTCATATTTCTGTTTTGTTTCTTGCCTTTGAGCGGCTGTTGTTTCCAATTGTCGTTTCTTTTCTGCCGGATCGTCAACTCCCGGTATAAATCGCCACATTGTTGCAGAGACTGATCAGGGTTTCCCGACTTCGCCAGTGAAGAAGAAGAAGCAGATACATACACAATTTCCGGTCATATCAAACTACGAAACAGACCTCGTGCGTGAAACGGAATGGCGTGTCATGAAATGTAACTTGTATGCTGTCATACCACCAAGGAGAGCATTTTGAAATATTCTTATTGGTGGGAACTATATGAATAAAGTATACTACATCTATAGTCATTCATAAATCTCCCGCATACGGCATATTAGTTCCGTTTCGTATATTAGTTAATTTAGCTCCGTTCCGTTTGACCAACGGAGTTCGTTTCGTACTATACAGCGAACCGTATATAAGGCGTATCCTCATTGGCTCTCGCTCGAATGGCACATCCAATCAAATACCACGAAAGAAAATATATCATGGGGGCCGCAAGAAGAAAATATATAAAGAAGATTATCATGGGGCCCGCAAGGCTACCCCCCCCCCCCCCCCCCCCGCTCTAGCAGGGAAAATGGCCTTAAAATGGCAGTTGTTGTTGTTGTAGCACTTGAGATACTTGCTATGGATTATGACCCAGACATTCCGCTATTCCCACCTAGTCTACTCCTGAAGCCCGAGACCAAGGGTCCTCAAAAGATGGACCGTGGTCCACATCTGGACTGTGGGCATCATCAGTTCAGACCGCAGAGCTAATCTGACCTAATCCCCTGTCATTGGATTTTTTTGTATATATAGTCAAACTCCTAGAAGAGCTGGAACACAGAACAGATGAGGATGCAACAGAAAAAAAGGAACAACAGAAAAGAACAAAATAATATCTTTGAAGAAAACCAAGAAGCTGAAGATGGTAGTGAGGCAGAAGAAGAAGAAGCCCTGTTTATTTCTGAGTGGGAGATAGTGAAGGTGGAGCAAAGAAAAAAGGGGAAGGCTGGGGGAGGAGGGATGGATACACGGTATAAAACAAATAAACACTTCTAGGAATTTCAGGAAAGAAGTTGGGGATTGAAAGAGGCAGATTTGGGGTGTTTTAATGGGGGTAGAAAAGATCAAGGTTTTGGTTGGGGGGAGATAAGAGATGGTGGTGAACAGCTGTTTTAAAGACCTGGAGGGAGGAGAGGAATTGAAGAGAGTGTGGGAGTTTGTTCCAGAGGTGGGAGAAAAGAGGAATGAAGGAGTGAAGGTGAGCAGAGAGTCTTGATTTTGGCAGTTTCACCAGAAGAGGGTTGTGTGTGTGTGTGTGTGTGTGTGTGTGTGTGTGTGTGTGTGTGTGTGTGTGTGTGTGTGTGTGTGTGTGTGTGTGTGTGTGTGCCAGTATGTGTCTCCTCCATAACTCCAAAACCATGAAACCAAGTGGCCCCAAACTTTGCCTGCACACTTATCAAACTCCAAGGGAGTACATGAATGAAAATTAGTTGTTTGGGTGTGTTTAAGCACCCTTTTTGAAGATAGTTTAGGTGGTGCTCATCACAAAAAAAGAGAATAAGCCTCACCAAAATTGTGGTGTGCCATCTTGGTTAGCCCTCTGTCACATCTCTAGGTTCTTAAGCCGTCATTTTATTTCGGCCTACTCAAACGTTCCTCGCCATGGAAACACGATCTACTGTCACGGGCTAATTAAAGCATATAATCTAAATCTGGATTCGGATTTTAGGATCGGATCCTGTCGACTATAAAAGTAACGAAATCTGGAGTGAAATCTGAAAAATTCAACAACATTCGTGATTCTTATAACTAAGTTTATTTATTTATTTAAACAAGGCTGTCATCCCTCTTTCCACTTTGTCATCTTAATTCACACCTCCATAGGATAGGGTGTCACTCGACTGTGCTGGGACCTGTGATACTTAGAGGAAAGCTGAAAATTTGAACCATTGGTTTTTAAAATTCCCTCTATATGATGGACCCAGATTGTGTCTAGTTCAAAGTATTAAATAAGTGGGGATTCGCAGGTCGGATCTGCCGAACATTTTTAGCCATTTAAAACCAGAAGCAATCAACTTTCTATCTCTTGCCAAGCCAGCCATTCCTCATCAACAATTTTGTTGGAGTGCTTGCTTGAGTGCTAAGCCGCTTGGTGAGCGCTCTACAGTCTGCTTGGTAATGGAACATACCACGGATTCACCCTTCTCTTACCTTTCCATTTGCTTTATTTATTGTTTGTAGCTTAAATATTTGTGATGACTTTGTTGCTCAACTTTGAGTGATATTCTTCAATGTTTGTTCATTTGCACAGGAAGGGGTTGGTTGGGAGTCCGGATGGAGGTAGGGGATGAGGAAGGGGAAGGGGTGGGATCCATGGTGGCCGATGCACCTTGAGTGGCATCGCTTGAGGAAAGCCCCTTCTCCCCTCTCCTCATGCTGCCGTCCCTCCCCCTCTCCTTACTCTGCCTTCCCTCCCCCTCTCCTCATGCTTCCTTCCACTCCCCTCAGGCTACCTTCTCTCCACTCATGCTGCCTCCCCCTCCCCTCTCCGCATGCTGCCTTTCCTTCCCCTCACACTGTGGTCCCTTCGCTCACGCTGCCTTCCCCTCACCTCTGCTCATGCTGGCTTTGCTTCCCATCCCCTTCTCCTCGCCTACTCCTCCTCCTCTACTCCTCTCCTACTCTCCCCCTCCTATCTCCCTCCCCCCTCCTCTCTCTCATCCTCCACTCCCCCTCCCCCTCCCATTCTCTCTCCCACTCCCCTCCCCCCTTTTTAATATCCCCATCACGAAGTGACTCTGTGTTGCCTGGCAACGCCAGGTACTTTTGCTAGTTGTAAACAAGTTTTGAATTTGGGATCCCCAGATCAAGATCGAACAATCGTTTCAGCTGAAAATACTAAACAGGCCAAACCAACTTTGCTCTCAAGCCAAAGGTTTGATGTGCCAATACTATCTTTGTGCAAGGTGCCCCAAACTAGTTCCTTCAGTCGACATGTATTTTTTTAATCGCCTTTTGCAACGTGAGTACTTTTGAAAGGAGTGGTCAGAGTTAAAATGGAATGCATATCTGCACTGAAAGAACATTTTGCATGCGTCCAATCCAAGATATTGCAATGATAAAGTCAGATTACGTGCTGGGTGTATACCTGTGGTGAGGGACAACACAATACATCTCGTGCATGGGTAAATACAAACCCACAAAAGCAAATACTGCATGTTGTAACTATGAAAAACAGTCACGCATACATACATCAAAAACTGAGAAGAGGAAACAGAATATCAAAGTGAGTCATTTTTTTTAAGAAGCTTCCTGAGAGAAACCTTCACAGGCAATTACCATTGATCTTCATGGAGAATAACCATGCATCTCCATGGGGAGATTATCATGGATCTTTACAGGGCATCACCATGGACTACTCTTGTATTGCAGAATATCAATAGGAAAATACGTTGTTTTAATAGTTTTGTAATTAAACCAAAATTGATAAGATAATTGACTTTGAGAATTATTTCTGAGGCCAACCACTTGTACTATAAAAAAATTTAATGCCGTACAATAACAATTTGAAATAATTATTTGCATCCTCTAAGACAGGTGTCCTCATATATTTTTGATTGTGGGCCAAAAGCAAAATTCCTTAGCACCTTGCGGGCCACGCAACCGAAGACATTTTGAACAAGTAAAAGTTACATTCTGTGGACATCACCCCTTTAAAATGTTCTTGCACAAAAATGTATCAATTTGCCCCCTATTCCTCCTAATATGTTCTCTCAGGCAATTAGGGTCATTTAGCAGGAGTATTACAGTACAACAACAACAACAACATGCATTTTAAGGCCATTTTCCCTGCTAGAGCGGGGGTTAGCCTTGCGGTCCCTAATCCCCATCTCTGCAACACTCCACCGATCTGGGCTTTATGGCAGAGTGGCCAGACGGAAGCCTCTCCTCAGTGAAAGACACATGAAAGCCCGCTTGGAGTTTGCAAAAAAAAACACCGAAAGTACTTTCAGACTGTGAGAAGCAAGATTTTGTGGGCTTTCATGTGTCTTTCACTGAGGAGAGGCTTCCACCTGGCCACTCTGCCATAAAGCCCAGATCGGTGGAGTGTTGCAGTGATGGTTGTCCTGGAATTTTTCCCATCTCCACACAGGATCTCTGAAGCTCAGCCAGTGACCATTGGGTTCATGCTCACCACTATTACCAACGCCCTTCTCCCCCGATTGTTCAGTTTGGCCAGGCGGCCAGCTCTAGGAAGAGTCCTGGTTGTTCCAAACTTCTTCCATTTAAGAATTATGGAGGCCACTGTGCTCTTGGGAACCTTCAATGCAGCAGAAATTTTTTTGTCGTCTTCCCCAAATCTGTGCCTCGACACAATCCTGTCTCTGAGCTCTGCAGGCAGTTCCTTCGACCTCATGGCTTGGTTTTTGCTCTGATATGCATTGTCAGCTGTGAGACCTTATATAGACAGGTGTGTGCCTTTCCAAATCATGTCCAATCAATTGAATTTACCACAGGTGAACTCCAATCAAGGTGTAGAAACATCTCAAAGAGGATCAAGAGAAAGGGGAGGCACCTGAGCTAAATTTCAAGTGTCATAGCAAAGGGTCTGAATACTTATGTAAATGAGATATTTCAGTTTTTGTTTTTTAAAATAAATTTGCAAAACTTTCTAAAATCCTGTTTTCTCTTCGTCATTATGGGGTTTTGAGTGAAGATTAATGAGGGAAAAAATGAATATAAACGATTTCAGCATAAGGCTGCAACATAACAAAATGTGAAAAAAGTGAAGGGGTCTGAATACTTTCTGAATGCACTGTGTAGTCAGCACTGAGGAACACAGTCACAGGTGGTAGAGATGGAGAGAAGCTAGGCGGAGTAGCTTACGTGCGTGCCAAATACTTCCTGTATTTCATCCTGTATTTCTCCCCCTTTCTCAAGAACTCCAAACGAAATCTTCCTTGAATATACAGTTTTGTAAAAGATTCTTCCTTTAAATCTTTTTTTTTTTTAATTGAACTTTTTTTTTGGCTCCACCTTCACTATCTCCCACTCAGAAATTAACCAGGGCTTCTTCTTCTTCTGCTGCTCACCACCATCTTCAGCTTCTTGGTTTTCTTCAAAAATATTATTTTGTTCTTTTCTGCTGTTCCTTTTGCTCTGTTGCATCCCCATCTGTTCTGTGTTCCAGCTCTTCTAGGAGTTTGACTATGTATACAAAAAAATCCAATGACAGGGGATTAGGTCAGATTAGCTCTGCGGTCTGAACTGATGATGCCCACAGTCCAGATGCCATCTTTTGAGGACCCTTGGTCTCGGGCTTCAGGGGTAGACTAGGTGGGAATCACGGAATGTCTGGGTCATAATCCATAGCAAACATCTCAAGTGCTACAACAACAACAACTGGCATTTTAAGGCCATTTTCCCTGCTAGAGCGGGGGGGGGGGGGGGGGTAGCCTTGCGGGCCCCATGATAATCTTCTCCATTTTGCCCTATTTTCTGCATCTCCCC
This sequence comes from Myxine glutinosa, assembly GCF_964187855.1. Taxonomy (NCBI): domain Eukaryota; kingdom Metazoa; phylum Chordata; class Myxini; order Myxiniformes; family Myxinidae; genus Myxine; species Myxine glutinosa. Next base: position 23,921,132 of record NC_136264.1, read on the forward strand.
TTGTTAACCCCCTTGCCTGCATTTATTCTTCCCCCACCTTTAGCCAAGTCTTTCTCGGTCTTCCCCGTCCTCGACTTCCTTCTGCATTCATTTCCATCACTCTTCTCAACCAGTCACTTTCATCCTTCCTCAACACATGACCAAACCATCTCAACCTGCTTCTCTTCACAGCATCCATCACAGGCTCTATTCCCAGCATCTTTCGCAATTCATCATTTGTCTCCCTCTTTCTCAACGATACTCCACACATCCACCGAACCATTCACATTTCCACCCTTTCCAACCTTCGTTGCTGCTCTACGTTCATTACCCATGTCTCGCTCCCATAAATCATAACACTTCTCACACATGCAGCATACACCTTTCCCTTCAGCTTCAACCACACTCCCCTCATCATCAGCACGCCACTCAGTTCCCGAAACTTCTTCCATGCACATCTCACTCCAGCAACCGTTGCCGAGTCTGATCCACCTTCTCCATTCAGCATGTCTCCGAGGTAGCAAAATGTTTTCACACCTTCCAGCTTCACGCCGTCTCCAAGATCCAACTCAACATTTCCTCCATCTGCAGCTCCCTCTGTGCACACCTTACATTTGAATGTAGCTGCCACACTGGTTAATGACCCTCTCAGACCACTACATTTTTGATGAACCCACTCAGCGCACATTGTACATTGAATGGAGTTCACTCCGACACCCTTCCTACACACAGCACACAGCCACTTCCCAGTTCTTTCCAACTCACCACATGCTTTACCACCCGCCATCACCTTTGTTTTTCCGATATTCACCTTCAGACCTTTTGTCTCCATACATTCCTTCCACTTGTTCATCTTCTCCTTCAGTCCATCCTTCAGCATCTCAAGTGCTGTTGTATTTAATTTTATTCTTGTTCTGTTCCTTTTCCTATTACCTTTCCATGCACACTTTTGCATGGACTTTCATTTTACTGAATTGATTTTTGCCCAAATTGTTTTGTTCCTCCTCTCATCATATTCATAGAGGCGGATTAAGATTTTTTGGAGCCATGGGCACAAAAAAAATTTAAACCCAAATCATCACCCAAAAAACATGAATGCATCAAAATGCATTAATACATAGACTCCATTCAATGTTACACTGAATTATTGAAGGATACACTAAATTAACTGGTCAGTTTTGCCAAACATACATGTTTGCCTCGGCATCAGCAATATCACCCGGCTCTGGCTCGACTGCTTCTCACAGCAAGTTCAGATATGTTGCTTCCACCTCTTGTTGAAGACCAGCGGCATGGCCTACATTGCCAGCAGCCACGTTTGCCAAATCCGAAACTGTGTTGCCATTGTGTTCGTCTCTCGTTTCTCTCTCTTTTTGAAGTATTGGCTAATAGTTGGTATCTTTTGTAACAAATAACTCATTTCGCCTCCATTGCTTGCTTCAACTTTCTCTATGACCTCCCACTTAAGTACCGCCGATCCATTCATTTAAACTGCCATGAATTCCAACAGAAACTGCCATCTGACCAATGAAGACGTTGCAAGTCATTCGCATATTGGAAAGTGAGTATATGAAATGTTTTTTTTGCCTACAGATATCTATTCATAGTTAAGTTTTTGTACAAAAAACTATTATTAAATACTAGCAGGAGAACCTGGCATTGCCTGGTGATGTTCAATTCCTGTCGGCATTACGAAGAAATCAATTTAGTTATTTTTCTATTTTTTTGTAGGTGCTTAAAACACTCCCCTACCTACCTACCTACAGCATCATCATCATCATAGTCATCGTCATCATCCTCATCATCATCGTCGTCATCGTTTTACGGCCGTTTCCATGCTTGCATGTGTAAGTCGCGATTCCCCTCACGGCTGCTTCGCCAAAAGGCATATTTGAGGCATGTTTTTCGTGGCCAGATGCCCTTCCTGATACCACAAGCAATAAGGAAAATTTATATTTAATATGATATTACACACATACGCACACACAATAATCAGGGATAATTTAATATTGCCTTTCATATAGCTACCTACAAAGGCTCAGGCACTATAAAGCGATTTTTTTTTAGTCCCCAAAAAAAGAACTTTTTCCCCCCAATTTTTATTATTATTATTGCCTAAAACACTCCCCCGGCACTCACTAATGAAGCTCTGAAAGTTTGCCGAAGATCCGTTCCGCTATCTCTGAGAACAATGGCAACACACAGAGACACACACACACACAGAGACACACACACACACACACACACACACACACACACACACACACACACACACACACACACACACACACACACACACACACCTCTTATGAATGATCGTTTTAAGGCCATTTTCCCCGCTAGAGCGGGGGTTAGCCTTGCGGGCCCCATGACAATCGTGGTTCCCTGTTTGAGGCAATGTTTTTATGGCCGGATGCCCTTCCTGACACCAACCCTTGGTCACGCTCTTACGATGCGCAGGGATACGGTGTACCTATTCTAAACCGGGGTACACACCGGGATCATTCATCCCAGCAAGCTGGTACTCAATTTGCCGACCTCGGAAGGATGACAGGCTGAGTCAACCCCCCTGGTGTTAATTCAGCGATCTACCGGGATTCGAACCCAGGATCCTAGGATCCCAAGCCGGCACCCTAACCGCTAAGCCAACACACACCTCTCTTATAGTATATATTATCTGGTTTCGCACCTCAAACGAGACTCTCACAGCATCTTCATAATCTTCTCTTCATCATATTTATAGTCTTCTCTCTCATGCTTCAAGACTGATACTTAAACGTTGGATTGCACATTTGTTGTCTTTGTTAAGTCAAGAAGGGATACATTTCATTATACAGCATCCACTCCTTTCTTCTGATCAAACCTCTGTTCCTCATCAAATTACCTTTAGTTCATACATAATGCAGACATACATGGCAGTGAGATAAATCTGATGGGTCTGACCTAAAATTCACTCTCTCCAGTCCCGATAGGTCCATCATCACATCAGCTTTTAACATTGACTGCTCCTGGAATTTATTTTACAATGGACTTATTCCCCTTCTTTACAAGTTATTCCAATCCCATATCCAATGTTTCTGTCCGCCATATTGACCCTGGTACTGGTGTGGACACTTATAAACAAAACAACTTTTATTCTCTAACTGGAAGGCAAACCAATGTGATGTGAACCTGTAGTCTCTGCACATGGCTCGGTTCAATCATCTATTGGCGCTTTTCCATTGCACAGAACGGTACGGTAGGGCGCGGTATTCCGTGTCGTTTTTCCATCGCACAACAGAACAGTGAAAATAGGCGGAGTTATCTGAAGTGAGGGAAAAAAACGCGACCGCTGTGGTGACGTACCCAAAACCAAACCACCACAAAACCACCACCAAATGTGGATGGAGGATACGTTTTCACCCCGGTCTGTTTGTCCGTTAGTTTTTTTGTTTGTGAACAAAATATCTCAAAAAGTTGTGGATAGATTCGGACGCAATTTGGCAGAGATGTAGCGTATGTGACAAGGTCGAAATGATTAGATTTCGGTGAAGATCCGGATTCGGATCCGGCTACTGGAATTTTTAAGCGATTCTTCACCATTGGGAGATCGGGCCAAACACGATACATAGCAGGATATCTCAAAAAAATTATGGAAGGATTTGGACGAAACTTGGTGGACAGGTTGTGTGTGTGACAAGGAAGAAGCGATTCAATTTTGGTGAAGATCTTAATATGGATTCGGATGTGAGATTTATTTAATTTTTCTAAGTGATTCTTCACCATTGAGAGATAGGGCCAAAAACGATACATAGCAGGATATCTCAAAAAGTTATGGGCGGATTTGGACAAAACTTGGTGGACAGGTTGTGTGTGTGACAAGGAAGAAGCGATTCAATTTTGGTGAAGATCTTAATATGGATTCGGATGTGAGATTTATTTAATTTTTCTAAGTGATTCTTCACCATTGAGAGATAGGGCCAAAAACGATACATAGCAGGATATCTCAAAAAGTTATGGGCGGATTTGGACAAAACTTGGTGGACAGGTTGTGTGTGTGACAAGGAAGAAGCGATTCAATTTTGGTGAAGATCTTAATATGGATTCGGATGTGAGATTTATTTAATTTTTCTAAGTGATTCTTCACCATTGAGAGATAGGGCCAAAAACGATACATAGCAGGATATCTCAAAAAGTTATGGGCGGATTTGGACAAAACTTGGTGGACAGGTTGTGTGTGTGACAAGGAAGAAGCGATTCAATTTTGGTGAAGATCTTAATATGGATTCGGATGTGAGATTTATTTAATTTTTCTAAGTGATTCTTCACCATTGAGAGATAGGGCCAAAAACGATACATAGCAGGATATCTCAAAAAGTTATGGGCGGATTTGGACAAAACTTGGTGGACAGGTTGTGTGTGTGACAAGAATCGATTCAATTTTCGTGAAGATTCGGATCCGGATCCGGCTAGTAGAATTTTCTAAGTGATTCTTCACCATTGAGTAACATGGCCAACCAGGCGGAGGTTGCCGTTCTAGTTTCTCATGCGACACTAAACTGTAAACAGCTCCGCAACTATGGAGGAACTTGAAGCTGTGTTTTACTTCTTCGTCGGGTTTTGGTTTTATCTGAACATGAGTTTGTTTTTTAGCGAAATGCAATAAGAGAGAGGGCGTGTTTGAGAAGGATGTGTTTGAGAAGAAGCTGAAAGTCGTCAGAAAGAGGACAGCTAAAGAGAGAAAGAAACCTTTGCAGACAATTATGAAGACCGACAACGAATATTTGGGCCTTGTTCGTCGGCGCAAACAAAGAATACAGGTACAGTATGTTACGCTAGCCTTCATATATAGCTAGTAACATTACGACTACCTTTCACTTTCTTCCTGAATTGATGATTGTGATTGACCAATCAACGGTCTGCAGTATTGCTTGCTCCACCCATAGGTCCAGGTTCGGCTCGCTCGGTACCTATCCATAGCAGGAACCAAATTTAGCACGGGTACTTAGGTACGGTACGGTTCGCTTGGCAATGGAAAAACGAAAAAACGGATTTTGGTTACAGTACGGTACGGTACGGAACCGCGGTGGAAAAGCACCATATGTGTCCGACAAAAATTCAGGATCCAATAAGAAGCTCACCTACGATCCAAATTCTCCAGCCACTCACCGTCCTCCAAAGCCTTGTGGGAGCTGGTCAGGTCTGCGCTGCCATACATTCGTCTTCCAATCCTTTCTTGCCAAAGAACAGTCATGCTGGACACTGTTGAAGAAAAATCAACACTTATTGAGCTTTTTCTTCACTCAAAAGGCCAATGTCCAAAATCTATCCCTTCCTGTACCCATACCTCCCCCTCCCCAACCCCCCCCCCCTTATCCCCCTCCTCTCCCTTTCGGTTGTCACATACAAAATTATCTGCTGCAATGCAGATTGAGTACCAGCTTGCTGTGATGAATGATCCCGGTGTGTACCCCGGTTTAGAATAGGTACACCGTATCCCTGCGCATCGTAAGAGGCGACCAAGGGTTGGCGTCAGGAAGGGCATCCGGCCATAAAAACATTGCCTCAAACAGGGAACCATGATTGTCATGGGGCCCGCAAGGCCAACCTCCGCTTTAGCGGGGGAAAATGGCCTCAAAACGATCATTCATTCATTCATATTCAATGCAGAGTGTTCCCAAAGGCATGTGAGCTTGTCACCACCAGCCCGGCCCACCACAGTGTAGAATTTTCTGACCCAGTTTGACACCTCTTTCGCAACTGGTGCAGACAGTAGAAGTGCTTTAATCCTCAAGAAGTCAGGTCAGTCCTTTAGGACTGCCACTGGTAACATGTAACCCAGTCCTACCTGCACATGGTTGGATTGTCAGCGACTAAACCAACAGCCCTCACTGGCTTTGCTAGTGGGGAGTGTGACTGTGACAACCTGCCAGGACTAAAAAAAAATAATCTGACAAAGGCCAGATGAGCTCCTGAAGGGAGCCAAAGGCCATCCAGTAAGGAGATGGTGTCTCCTAAAAAAAAACACCCATCCGGATTGGACCGGTTTGAGTCCTACCAAACACTTTTAAAATGGTACGTCCTGCTTCCTTGCTTCACATTCAGCATTTGAAAGGATAGAGCATGGACAATCCCCATCAGTTGGCATCCATGAGGAGGAGGAAATTCCTCCTGAGGAAATGTCCCGCTGAGTGCGGTGACAAAAGCGGCACCATTGTTATGACGTCGTTGGTACACAGAGTATACCAGGAAGTGATGGCACTTCCACCAAGTGGTTGTCTCGTCAGTCTGTCCGTGTGTGTGTGTGTGTGTGTGTGTGTGTGTGTGTGTGTGTGTGTGTGTGTGTGTGCTGTTGGTTGTTATCTCCATTTGCAGATTTCAGGAGGTGAAAGGAGCCCAGGACCCAAAGTCTCCACCTCTGCTTCAGTAAGAGATCACAGTTCATGGACCAAGCTGTTCAACTTTTTCAGAGTTTTGGTCTAAGGGCTCTTTTCAGGATCGCCACCGAACCCTGGATTGCCTTCAGTTGTAGTTCATTTGTGGTAATATTCTCAGGGATGGTTTTTTAAATCTCAGTGAGGTTCTTCTTCATCATTACTGTTGCTCCAATTATCACTGGTACAACTTCAATGTTCTTTAGCTTCCAAGATCTCTTGACCATATGCTTGAGGTCCTGGTATTTGGTCATTTTCTTGATTTCTGCATTTTCTCGGGCAGAAATTGTTGGGTACTGATATATCAATCAACAATGCTGTCTTTTCCTTTTTGTTCCTGAGTACTATGCCCGGACGCAATGCTTTGTTTTCTATGTTCACGCTCAATGGAATCATCAGGTCATACGTAGGCATGATGTCCTCATTTTCAATGATCGCCCTTGGTTTGTGTTTCCATGTTTTCTGGGACTGGGATTTGAATTTTTTGCAGATGTGCCAACGATTCACTTTGCATACTTTGTTGTGCCGTTGTGTGTAAAGTTTTTCTGATAATAGTGTTTTGCATCCTGAGAACAGGTGACTAGTTACCGCCACCACCAAAGGTGGATGGAGGTTATGTTTTCACCCCTGTCTGTTTGTTTGTCCGTTTGTTTGTGAACAAGATATCTCAAAAAAGTTGTGGACGGATTCAGACAAAATTTGGCAGAAAGATAGTGTATATGACAAGGGCTAAATAATTAGATATTGGTGAAGATCCGGATTCGGATCCGGCTACTAGAATTTCTTAAGTGATTCTTCACCATTGGGAGGGCCAAAACGATACATAGCAGGATATCTCAAAAAGTTATGGACGGATTTGGACGACACTTGGTGGACAGGTTGTGTGTGTGACAAGGAAGAATCGATTCAATCTTGGTGAAGATCCGGATCCTGATCCAGCTCGTATAATTTTTTTAGTGATTCTTCACCATTGGGAGATAGGGCCAAAAACGATACAAAGGAGGATATCTCAAAAAGTTGTGGACGGATGATTTTGATTTCATGTGATTCTGTATTGTGATTTTCTGGTCTACTCCAGGATACAAAACGGAAACTGTTCACCTGGCGGAGGTATGCTCTCTACCGAGTGCCGTTCTAGTACTTTCTGTTTCTGTCTTGCAGAATCTACACCTGTTCATCTGGCTCAGTCCCACCATATTTTAAAATCCATTGGTGTCGTGTCCTTGATCCTGGGCATTTATTATGATTTGTTTGCCGTTCCAGTTGAGCTGACCTCTTCTTCGCCATTCCAATGAGCCTTCTTTATCTATCCCCTCTGTCCAATCCTTTTATGCATTTACCTGCTCTTTTGTCATTCTCCCAGTTGTTGGTGTACATTTCTTGATATTTCTTTTTATGTTTCTTTGGTCTTTTTTGCAATTGTTGGAGCTGTATTTGTTGCTGTTTCATTTTCCTGTGCAACATCTTCAATTCACACCTGTTTTTGGAAATGCTTTGCAAGGTGAGTCAGGGATACTTTTTCAGGATTGTTGTGTTCATGTTTGTTTACAAATTGCATCCGATTGTCTGTTATGAATTTCACATAATCAGCTTGTCCTACACTCGTCACTCTGTGCTCCTGGTTGAGTTCCATCAGGCCGCTCCTTCCCTCTCGTCTCGGAAGGTATATTCTCGGGATGCACTGGTTTTGTAAAACATTTTGTGGATGGTAAGGAGTTTACTTGTTTTGATGTCGAACTTGTTGATTTCTGTTTGGGGTCAGTTAATTATTCCGCAGCTATATTGAAATACTTGTACGCGAGCTGGTTTATGACTTTGATTCTGTTTCTTGGGGAGAGGTATGTTTTCAGGATCAGCTTCATTCGACGTAGGTATTCTTTTGCGATTGTTTTGCAAATTTGTTTTTGACATATTTGATGGTCCTCTTCTACTCCAAGGTATTTGTATAATGCTTCGTTTTCCAACTGCTGTATTGTTGTTTCAAGGTCAATTTTATGTTGTCTGTTTTTGTTTGGTTTACCTTGTACAAATGTGCACTTGGCACACTTGTCGTCCAAATTGCATTTTAATGTCCTTGCAGAATCGTTTTACTAGTTTTAGTTGTTCTGTCAATTTTTCGTCATTTGTCGTCATTTTTTGGAAGTTGTTTTCCAATTTTCTCTTCATCAATAATCACTGGGGGTGTTTCCTCAAGATGTTGCTTCTTTTCCAAGCTTGGGATCCATTCTGCTTTCTTCTTATACTCTTTTCGATTTTCAAAAATTACTTTCCAGAATCTTTCCAGCTTTTCCTTTTCAGGGGGAGCTGACACATTCAGCTTTTGTTTCCTTAGTTCGTGGTAGAATCTTTTCAGGTTACTTTCAAACATGCAGTTTAGTTTTCTCCCTTTAGTGGCTTTGTCATTGTTTTGTTTTTTTTACTTTCTTGCAATCACCTCTATTTTGAGTTTGCTTTCATCAGCCATTACCTCTAGGGCTTCATTTCAATTTTGTATTTGTTTTTTCATTTTTGGATTCTCCTCATTAGCTGTGGGCTTCGATTTCCTCTGACAATTGCTGTATTTGTCCCGTTTCTTTTCTCAGGTGCTCCCTTTGTGCTTCCAGCCACTGTTTCCATGGTGGTGCCTGGTCTCTTGTCTGTATGGACTAATTTGCTCTTCTTGCAGTGTTGCTTTCTTGTTATTTTTTCTTGTACGAGGAGTGCCGCTGCAAAGCTCATGATGTTGAGTTCCTTTAATGGGGATGATTTTGGTACCAATCTCTTGAGTGCTTTGTTGGTTCTCCCAACCAGCATTTTTGCCTGTCGGTTGATTTATATCTTGTATAGTTGTGGTATTTCCCCAAATGGTGTCACTCTCTTCACCACTATTTTGTTTGCCAGCTCTTCCAGTCTTCACTGGTCCTCATAATCCTCTCCTTCAACTCTCTACTCCACTCCGTCCTTCTGCCTGTTCTCATCTGCTATTCTCATTTTCATCCCCTGCAACTGTGTAGGTGTTTTCACTCGGTGCACAACTGGAGGTTGGATCTGTCCCCCCCCCCCCCCCCTCCCCATTATGGTGGTTCTGTGTCTCATCCTCCTCTGTCTCACCTCGGCTTTGCCGCTGGGTCCCCAGTGACTCTGGCTGCTGGGTCCCTAATGACGCTTCCAATGCCAACCCTTGCTTCATTGCGCAGCCCCTCCCGTGATCCATTGCTGCAATCCATTGTGGCCTCTTTTCCACCATCCATCTGTTCACGCCCTGGCAAGCGCGTGGCTCCCATTCTTCTCGTATCTTCTTCTGCAAGTGTTCTGGCCTTCACGTTTATCTCTTTTATTTTATATATTTTTAGGAATCTACGTACAGTGCATTCAGAAAGTATTCAGACCACTTCACTTTTTCACATTTTGTTATGTTGCAGCCTTATGCGGAAATCGTTTAAATTCATTTTTTCCCTCATCAATCTACACTCAATACCCCATAATGACAAAGAGAAAACAGGATTTTTGAAAGTTTTGCAAATTTATTAAAAATAAAAAACTGAAATATCACATTGACAAAAGTATTCATACCCTTTGCTATGACACTTGAAATTCAGCTCAGGTGCCTCCCATTTCTCTTGATCATCTTTGAGATGTTTGTACACCTTGATTGGAGTCCACCTGTGGTAAATTCAATTGATTGGACATGATTTGGAAAGGCACACACCTGTCTATATAAGGTCTCACAGCTGACAATGCATATGAGAGCAAAAACCAAGCCATGAGGTCGAAGGAACTGCCTGCAGAGATCAGAGACAGGATTGTGTCGAGGCACAGATCTGGGGAAGCCCACAAAAAATTTCTGCTGCATTGAAGGTTCCCAAGAGCACAGTGGCCTCCATAATTCTTAAATGGAAGAAGTTTGGAACAACCAGGACTCTTCCTAGAGCTGGCCTCCCGGCCAAACTGAGCAATCGGGGGAGAAGGGCGTTGGTAATAGAGGTGAGCAAGAACCCAATGGTCACTCTGGCTGAGCTCCAGAGATCCTGTGTGGAGATGGGAGAAACTTCCAGAAGGAGAACCATCACTGCAACACTCCACCGATCTGGGCTTTATGGCAAAGTGGCCAGACTGAAGCCAAACAGTTCAATCTTGGTTTCATCAGACCACAGAATCCTGTTTCTCACAGTCTGAGAGTCCTTTAGGTGCTTTTTTGCAAACTCCAAGCGGGCTTTCATGTGTCTTTCACTGAGGAGAGGCTTCCGTGTGGCCACTGTGCCATAAAGGCCAGATCGGTGGAGTGTTGCAGAGATGGTTGTCCTTCTGGAAGTTTCTCCCATCTCCACACAGGATCTCTGGAGATCAGCCAGAGTGACCATCGGGTTCTTGGTCACCTCTATTACCAAGGCCCTTCTCCCCCGATTGCTCAGTTTGGCCGGGTGGCCAGCTCTAGGAAGAGTCCTGGTTGTTCCAAACTTCTTCCATTTAAGAATTATGGAGGCCACTGTGCTCTTGGGAACCTTCAATGGAGCAGAATTTTTTTTGTGGGCTTCCCCAGATCTGTGCCTCAACACAATCCTGTCACTGAGCTCTGCAGGCAGTTCCTTCAACCTCATGGCTTGGTTTTTGCTCTGATATGCATTGTCAGCTGTGAGACCTTAAATAGACAGGTGTGTGCCTTTCCAAATCATGTCAAATCAATTGAATTTACCACAGGTGGACTCCAATCAAGGTGTGGAAACATCTCAAAGATGATCAAGAGAAATGGGAGGCACCTGAGCTAAATTTCAAGTGTCATCGTAAAGGGTATGAATACTTATGTCAATGTGATATTTCAGTTTTTTCTTTTTAATAAATCTGCAAAGCTTTCTAAAATCCTGTTTTCTCTTTGTCATGATGGGGTATTGAGTGTAGATTGGTGAGGGAAAAAATGAATTTAAACGATTTCAGCACAAGGCTGCAACATAACAAAATGTGAAAAAAGTGAAGGGGTCTGAATACTTTCTGAATTAAAAAGTACTTTCTTAATGTGCTCTTGACATAACTCTTTCAAATTTGTTGGATGGTATAATCTCTGCTCTGGTGGTCAATCTGGTCTTCTTCAGTTGGTCCATTAATCTAATTCCCCGACCAGCCATCCCTCACTGTTCATGTCTTGAATAGACTTCACAATAGTAAATGGCCTCCTTCTCCTCTATGCTCTAACATTCGTTTTTTTTAGGTTCTTTTTGTTAAGCTTTACTTTTGAGGCATGTAGCACATCCACAGCCTCTTGTGAGTTGGTAATTTTTCTCACTTGATGAGGTGCAGGCTTCATTGCAGCGAGCTTTCTGTCCCCTCAGTGCCACCGCACAGACCGAGTATATTAGGGGTGTGTCCCATAATTTGTTTTATTTTTCTTTTATTTCCAACACACATTTCGTTTGTCGAAGACTTTTTCTTCCCCCCAGGCCTTCGCCACCCCTCCCAGGCACGTGGGTAACAATTTTTCACACGCCTGGTTTCGTTGAAGATTTTCCTCTTCCACTGCCCTTCCCCCACTGGTCTTCAATCCACAATTGCCTCCTTTTGGGTTTCGTCTCCGATGGTTGACCATCCTCTCTGTCCCGCTCAAATTACCAGCCGCGTTGTCCTCGACTCTCCTATCGATTGTCCGGGCTCCACACGGTCCTCCGGTGACACAAGCAGCCTCAGAGCGTCGTCTCGGGGGAATGTAGGCCTGCGATCCACTCACGCCTTGTATCGGGCCTCATGTCTGCCCCCCAGTCAGTCTCTCTATCCCATTCACACCACCAGCTCCTCTCGTCTCTCCTGTCATCAGGAACGTGGCTCCAGGGTCGCCATCAGCAGGTCACCAGCTTTCATATGTCCTTCTTGGATGGGCAACTTCCTCCATATTGGTAACCTGCACAGGTCACTCTTATCCATAAGACAAGTTACTCATCTCCCCCTCCCCACCTCTACCCCCTCTCTATCTCATTCACACCACCAGCTCCTCTCGTCTCTCCTGTCATCAGGAACGTGGCTCCAGGGTCGCCATCAGCAGGTCACCAGCTTTCATATGTCCTCCTTGGATGGGCAACTTCCTCCATATTGGTAACCTGCACAGGTCACTCTTATCCATAAGACAAGTTACTCATCTCCCCCTCCCCACCTCTACCCCCTCTCTATCCCATTCACACCACCAGCTCCTCTCGTCTCTCCTGTCATCAGGAACGTGGCTCCAGGGTCGCCATCAGCAGGTCACCAGCTTTCATATCTCCTTCTTGGATGGGAAACTTCCTCCATATTGGTAACCTGCACAGGTCACTCTTATCCATAAGACAAGTTACTCATCTCCCCCTCCCCACCTCTACCCCCTCTCTATCCCATTCACACCACCAGCTCCTCTCGTCTCTCCTGTCATCAGGAACGTGGCTCCAGGGTCGCCATCAGCAGGTCACCAGCTTTCATATCTCCTTCTTGGATGGGAAACTTCCTCCATATTGGTAACCTGCACAGGTCACTCTTATCCATAAGACAAGTTACTCATCTCCCCCTCCCCACCTCTACCCCATCCACCTCCTTCGTGCAGCGCTGGGTAATTCAGCCAGTTATTATTATTCAAACATTCGAGTTTGGAATGTATTGACAGCAGATCCTCAGAGTGGTTTCCCCAGAACATTGTCATGAGTCATGAACACGAGTCGCTCCAGTCAAAAGAGAAGCCAACTCCATTGAAAAATAAATAAATGCTATGGGAACATTACAAAGGTAATCCGAACCAACATAGGAATCACGATTAAGAACGTGGGTGATTATATTTATATATAGGCATTTGAGATTCCAGATGAGAAACATGAGCACGCAAGAAAGGTTCTTATAAATAAAACGTGACACAGAGTCACTTCAGTTTCATTTCTAACCTGATTTTTCACACATCCAAAAACTAGATGGTCGGCATATTCATAGATATAATACTTACCCCGCGCAGTCTTACAAATTGGCAATTGCATCCATCTCCACGTCTGAGGTAAATGTGTACAAATTATCCTTTGAAAAGTCTGCTATAGAGTACATTCATTAGCCTTTACAAAGTACCTTTTATTCTCATTCTCGAGTGCTTTCAGAACTACCAAGGCTGATAAAGACAAGACGCCAGAATAGATCGCTCGAGTATAAATCGGGGAGATCGCCCGCCGAAAACTTCTTCTTCTTCACATTTTCACCAAGGATGAGTCGATTACAATTATTCTAATTTCACACGGTTTGCGATATACACTTAATATGCGCTGGGGTTACCATATTTGATTTTTCGCCCCCCCCCCCCCCCAAAAAAAGAGGACAAAATAAATTAAATATAAAAAAAGGGGGGAATTTTGGGGCGGTGTATCGATTTCAGTCTCTACCAACTTATGTTGTATTAATGCTATATTTATATACAGGGCACTACATGTCGTCTACATCGAGTATCTCTAATAAAGAGCAAGTGTTATGGCTTCAAAAATCCATGTTATAATTATTCAAATTACAATGTGCACTACCTCTTTACATGGAGTGAATCCATTCCTTTCACCATTCCTTCAATGTTTTTGATGAGGATGATGAGCTCTCCTCGAACTGCTTTATTGTGCTTGTCTGAATTCACATGGCATCGTAAATCAACAACACCTTTGTTTACCACAGAAACGTACAACAAGTACACCGCTCTACTACTACAAGTTATTCAGCTTGCCATTCTTCTTGATTGACCACTTCAAAAAAAAAAAGGCAATATTGTCTTTGGTTCTGAAGCGAATTTTAACTTTCGTTTTGGCATTGCAAATAAGAAGATCAAACAAATGTATACGGTATAACGATACGGACTCAGAAAAGACTGGTTCAGCCCACCAATAGGCGCCCGCAGAACTACGTAACTTCCGGTTAGTGCACCCTTCGCGGAGCAGTCACGTGATTGGATACGTTGAAAACACCACAAAAGGGCACGTGTTACAGCCGGAAATTATGGAAACGGTGCAGGTTATTTCATCATAACTCGCTTAATTCTTGTCTGATCTTTAAAATTTTAACTTTCCGACAAGGTAGAAGTAATTCTCTTTCTAACAATATAAAGTTTTATGAAAAATAATACGAAATGTTGTATAGCCGCCCACGGAACTACGTAACTTCCGGTTAGTGCACCCTTCGCGACAACAGTCACATGATTGGATACGTTGAAAACAAACCACAAAAGGGCACATGTTACAGCTTCCTTTCGGTAGTCTCGCCCTCACCTATAGACCGATCCGATAAGGACGATCGGGCCCCCTCACCGATAGGCGGCGCTCTTGCGTCCGCCATTACTGGGAGGCGTCCCGATCAAAACTTAACTCCAGCTGGTTGCGCCAGCACAACTATCATTGCGATCATACATGAAAAGTGTCCGTGATAATCGTCCTCAAGTGTTTCTCTAAACGTGTGAGGCGGTCGTGGACACCTGGCAACTGAAGGCACACGATATAAACCCCGTTTTTGGCGATATCGCCGGGCGCCAAAGGCGCACGGCCATGCCGCCCTGAAGGCACCTGGCACCTGGGGGTACCCGGTTTCCACTTCCATCTGCACCAAACCTATTTTGTTAGCAACCGCGTACCCTATGCTACGCCATGCCGAGCGCCCTGCCGCCTTAGCCCCGAGTTTCTCGACCACTACGATAACGACTCCTCTGACTGACCCGACTAGGTGCCCGTCCCTTCATCGACTCCTCCATATGGCCAGGTCTTGGCGGCCGTACCACAGCCGCCCCGCATGGATTCTTCCCTCAGAGTCCACCTACGCCCGGGCCGGCCACCTCTGGCAACTACGGCTAGGCCCCGAGTGGCCGCTGCCGAGCCCCAAGTTCCTTGATCACTAGGGTCGCGACTCGTCTGGCAGACCCGACTGGGCCTTCGTCCCTTCGCGCGGGCCGCCTCACCGGCTCAGACGCAATTTCTCCAAAAGTGATGTACACATCGATTCGTAGGTATGAAGATCAGACATTCGATGATACAAGTGAAGTAAGTGAAGAAATAAATTTGACCACTTAATTGTGCAGAAACCGTTGTGGCCTGTTCCAAGGCAAGGCGGTTTGAGTTGGCCAAACATGGTACATTTGATAATAATGATAATGGTCCATAATAATGATGATACAACAACAACAACAACAACAACATGCATTTTAAGGCCATTTTCCCTGCTAGAGCGGGGGTTAACCTTGCGGTCCCCATGACAATCTTCTCCATTTTGCCCTATTTTCTGCATCTCTCCTTGTTAACCCCCTTGCCCGCATTTCTTCTTCCACCATCTTTAGCCAAATCTTTCTCGGTCTTCCCCGTCCTCTACTTCCTTCTACATTCATTTCCATCACTCTTCTCAACCAGTCACTTTCACCCTTCCTCAACACATGACCAAACCATCTCAAACTGTTTCTCTTCACATAATGATGATGATGATGATTGATGATGACATAATGAATGATTTTATAATAATGATGATGACATATAATAATGACAATATTGAAAATGATAATATCAATGATAATGTTGATAAAATTATAGAAATTGCGATTATATTAATGATGATAATATTGATGGTACATGGTGATAATGCGACGTGTGTATGTCTATTAATTGCATACCATAGGAACGTCACTATGTCAGGCATTAATTTCGTCCTGGTACCCCCAGGTCCTGGGTACCCCCAGGATCCTATTGGAATGTGAGTATATTTATGAATTGTGTGCTACAGAAATGTGAGTACGACGTTCATTAAGGACGTTTCATTGCGATGTATGTCTATTAAGTACTAATGAAAAGTATGACTGAAATACATACTATTGAAATAAATGTCCATTAATTACGTACTATTAAAATATATGTCTATTAATTGCGTACTATTGAAATGTGAGTGTGACTGAAATACGTACTATTGAAATATATGTCTATTAATTACATACTAATGAAATGTGAGTATGACTGAAATACGTACTATTGAAATATATGTCTATTAATTACGTACTATTGAAATGTGAGTGACTGAAATACGTACTATTGAAATATATGTCTATTAATTACATACTATTGAAATGTGAGTGACTGAAATACGTACTATTGAAATATATGACTATTAATTATGTACTATTGAAATGTGGGTATGACTATTAATTACGCACTAATGAAATATGAGTATGATTACAGTTACATGATGATTTTATGGAAACTGTGGCCGGCATTCCAAAAAGTCTGTTTTCTCCAGGCATGGGTTGCGGGGTGTTTCACGTAGCAGGAACTTTTCTCACCTGTTTTTTTTCCACTTTCACTTTTTCACCTTATTCGCTTTTTGATTTGGTTTCTCCGCAACCACTTGACCAATTGACACAACACTTTCAACAAAAGAGTGCTTACCTATTGATAATTTATTTTATCAAAGTTACATGATGATTTGATGGAAAATGCACCCGGTTCTATTCCAAAAAGTTTTGAAAAGTCCAAAAAGTCTGTTTGTTTTCTGCAAATATGGGTTGCGGGGTGTTTCACGTATCAGGAATAAATGGCATCGACCTCGCGAACTCATTTCTTGCCCTTTGTCAAAATTCGTCTAAATAAGTGTTGATGGAACAGTAGGTTTGAAAGGTTTGATGTTGGTTTTGATAGGTTGGAACAGTAGGTTTGATGTTGGTTTTGCAGCAGGAATTACCACCTAGTTTTGCTCATTCTATTCGATATGCTTAAATACTCCGCGATTTATCAACATAATTACTCGAATTGATATTTTCTACCGACCTCCTGCTTCTAATGACAAAATCCTGAACCACATCTTTACAAACACAGGTAGTGTTTGCCTTTTCCAGTAATTTTAGGCCTGGCAACAGAGAATCTTTCTACAATAAGTTCCTTTTGCCATTGATTCTGCTCAGTCCTTTTACAATTTTATATTTTGTCAAATACTTTGCCTGTGCAGATACATTTAAGAATAACCTCTCTGTCCCTTCATGCACCCAACATTTGTATGCATCAAGACTCCTCTTGTCACTCTATATCTGTCATCGCCTTCTACATTCTTACATTCCTGTCTCACCCTTATCAACTTACCATACATGCCAAACCTTTTGATGAGTCACAACAACACCACGTGACCCTTTCTCTTTAGGATTGAATATCACACCTGCTGTGTCCATCGTCATATTTGGAAATACAGCTTGCAGGCACATGCACGCATGTCATTCTTTAATTTCTGTTCCTCACAATTATAGCACACATCTCGTTTTTTCATTTTTGTTCCTCGCAATTCTGTCTCTCTCTTATTCACAGACACACACACACACACACATACACATACATCCACACACACAAACACACACACACATATATATGCACATATATATACGTACACACACACACACACACACACACACACACATACAAACACACACATATATACACACACATACAGTGCATTCAGAAAGTATTCACACTCCTTCACTTTTTTCACATTTTGTTATGTTGCAGCCTTATGCTGAAATCGTTTATATTCATTTTTCCCCTCATCAATCTACACTCAATACCCCAAAATGACAAAGAGAAAACAGGATTTTAGAAAGTTTTGCAAATTTATTAAAAAGCAAAAACTGAAATATCACATTGACATAAGTATTCATACCCTTTGCGATGACACTTGAAATTTAGCTCAGGTGCCTCCCATTTCTCTTGATCATCTTTGAGATGTTTCCACACCTTGATTGGAGTCCACCTGTGGTAAATTCAATTGATTGGACATGATTTGGAAAGGCACACACCTGTCTATATAAGGTCTCACAGCTGACAATGCATATCAGAGCAAAAACCAAGCCATGAGGTCGAAGGAACTGCCTGCAGAGCTCAGAGACAGGATTGTGTCGAGGCACAGATCTGGGGAAGCCTACAGAAAAATTCTGCTGCGTTGAAGGTTCCCAAGAGCACAGTGGCCTCCATAATTCTTAAATGGAAGAAGTTTGGAACAACCAGGACTCTTCCTAGAGCTGGCCACCCGGCCAGACTGAGCAATCGGGGGAGAAGGGTGTTGGTAATAGAGGTGAGCAAGAACCCAATGGTCACTCTTGTTGAGCTCCAGAGATCCTGTTTGGAGATGGGAGAAACTTCCAGAAAGACAACCATCACTGCAACACTCAACTGATCTGGGCTTTATGGCAGAGTGGCCAGATGGAAGCCTCTCCTCAGTGAAAGACCCATGAAAGCCCACAAAATCTTGTTTCTCACAGTCTGAGAGTTCTTTAGGTGTTTTTTTGCAAACTCCAAGCGGGCTTTCATGTGAATACGGAATGTTCACAATTACAATGATGTGTGTCATTCAACCATTCCTCTCTGGCTATAGATTGTACAGTGTCCTAACCTAACCCTAACACATCTCGTTTTTTCATTTCTGTTCCTCACAGTTCTGTCTCTCTCTTATTCACAGACACCCATACACACACACACACACACACACACACACACACACACACACACACACACACACACACACACACACACACACACACACACACACACACACACACACACACACACACACATATATATATGTGGAGACCAAGGGTCTATTCAATGGTAAAAAATACAATATTTAAATGAATACGATACTCAATTGAGAAAGTAAATATATGGGAACATGAATTGTCTTAACTTGGCACAAAAACTGCTGACTCAAGCCATTGTCAACTCACGTGCTTTCCAATCTCCCTGAGATTGCAGCGTCAGTCGCAAAGATAAGTAAACACGACTGGAATGCAGTTTATATTCTGGGTATTGTTCTATACCGACAGCTTGATTCTATCACCTCACTCTGTGTTGACAGACAGGGATGAGCGGTGATGCTGTCGACCTTAGGAATTAGTGGGGTGCCCGGACACTCAGTCATTTCAAATTGATGCAAAAGTTCGTTTTCAGTACCAATTTGAAGGTAAGGGCATATAGAACAATTTTGGTTCGAGTGTCATGCATTCATATAATTTTTTGTTTGTTTTTTGTCCATTTTCCAAAATGGCAGCCATTGAAAATCGTGAATTACAAATTTTATTTGAAAAAGCATTTAATTCTCACACAATTGCTGTGTAATATAATTTGTATTGCTATGTTAAGCTAATACTGTGTGAGGAATCAACTGGAGTCAAAATATTGATGTTTTAAATATTCTGGTAGGTGAAAAATCAAAGATGGCTACCAATTTCGGGCTTTTTTCGCATTATGCCTCATAACTTCTGTCCTATTGAACCTAGAATGGTGATTTTGGTGTCTATACCTAGGTTTTCATGTATGAGTTATTGAATAAAAATAAAATAAACATGATTGGAACATATCTTGTATGATATTTCATACCAATGAGCCAATAAATACAAAAAGTAATAATGCAAATCGGGTTGTTTTTTTTCGATCAACCCGCCCAGAGGTTCGCCCCGGTGCCAACGGCATGCCACGGGCACCCACCGACGCACGTCGCCCCGGAGCTTCGCACGGCGGAGTACGTCTTTGTCCGCCACGATGCCCACCGGACACCACTGCGGCCCCCGTACGACGGGCCTTTCCGCGTGCTGGAGACCGGGGCGAAGCACTTCACCCTGGACATCGGCGGTACTCCTGACCGCGTTTCTGTAGACCGCCTCAAGCCGGCCCACCTCGACGTGGATCATCCACCGCCAGTGGCCCGACCCCCGCGTCGGGGCCGCCCCCCTGCGGGCGGACCCCCGGCACCGCCCAGCCCCGCCGCCACGCCGCCCCCCGGTCCTGCTGCCGGAGGCATCCCAGATGGCATCCCTGCATCCCAGACGCCGCCAGTCGCCAGGGGGCGCTTCGGCCGGGTCATCCGTTTGCCCCGCAAACTGACCCTTCAGGTGCGCGGGGATTCTGGGGGGGCGCGTGTGGCGGACACGAAAGCACTGACGCGGTGACATCACCCCGCACACCAAGTGGGGATGGGCCACGCCAGGGAGAGAGGCGTGGCCTCACGATATACGCGGAGCGCGCAGCCCTGAGCAGCTTAGTGCTGCAGTTTGAGTACTTTGAATAAAGACTCTTTTATAAACCGCGTTGTCCGCTTGCTCTTTGCGTAAGCATTAGCGTGCGCAGCATCGCGCTTTATTAGCATTATACAGTACAGTTTAAGAAAGATTGATTGACATAGTCTGCACTACTAATTTGTCCATTGCGTGACTGTGAGGGAGCAAATGAGATGGCTTTGCTGTGAATCATGTGACTGCTGTTGCCCCAGCCAGCTCAAACTGAACATGGGGATACATCGGCCTCTGTGACCAATGATGGTGCAGAATGTCACGTTGCAAAACTCCATCAATTATAGTGCCCAAATTATAAAAGGTAACATATTACACAACCAGTCTCATCTCATGTCAAAATGTAAAACTGGTTTCAAGTGAAATATTTTAATATTTCGTGCATTACAACATCTGACAATAATTGCAAATGACACACGCTGCGTTCCCTTGCTCCTTTTCCGATCCAGCTGTGATAAACACTTTACTCAAACTAAATGGTATTCATGGAATACTTACCCTGCGCAGTCAACTTGTTGCGAGCCAACTCTTATGTTTTTTTACATTTTTTTTCTTTGATCCAATATGGCTGCCAGACCACGTGAGCGATGACATCATTTATACATATATATATATATATACATATATATATATATATATATATATATATATATATATATATATATATATATTGTTATATATATATATATATATATATATATATATTGTTATATATATATATATATATATATATATATATATATATATATATATATATATATATATATATATATATATATATATATACATATATATATATATATATATATATATATATTGTTATATTGTTATATATATATATATATATTGTTATATATATATTGTTATATATATATTGTTATATATATATATTGTTATATATATATATTGTTATATATATATATATATATATATATATATATATATATATACGTATATATATATATATATATATATATATATATATATATATATATATATATATATATATATATATATACATATATATATAACTGTAAGAAATAGTAGAAACTCCAAAGTACGAGCAGGGCGTCTCATTTGTATTGAATAAATAATCGTTAGATTAAATAAGACGCGGACGTAGCTTCAGGACGTCGATCTTTAATTGTCGACAAGCTTTCGACCAACAAAGGTCTTCTTCTGAGTCAGCCCCAAGTTCCGTTGAACTTTCGTTGAACTTGGGGCTGACTCAGAAGAAGACCTTTGTTGGTCGAAAGCTTGTCGACAATTAAAGATCGACGTCCTGAAGCTACGTCCACGTCTTATTTAATCTAACGATTATATATATATATATATATATATATATATATATATATATATATATATATATATATATATTGTTATATTGTTATATATATATTGTTATATTGTTACGGATCTCGGAGACGGCACTCCCCTTAGCAAGGGGGGGTTAATCCCCTAGGCCTGTTAAGCTGGCCGTCTCTAGTCCTGGTACTTATAACGCTCTTTTGCAGGGTGAAATTGGTCAGGGTTATTGGTCAAGGTGTTCTCCCGAATACCTTTACCAATCCCTCCGCAAAACAGGGAGACAAGTACCGCTCGAACCACGGACAAGATGGTATTTGCCAAGCGGTTTAGCAATCCGCGATTCGAGCCGTTAGCAATTGACTAACCCAATTCCAAGCGTTGGCCAAATCGTGCCACAGGTACTCAATTGGAGACAGGACAAAAGCGATCGGGGGAAAGAAGAAACCAAAGGTAAGAAATAACAGACATTTATTAACTATATACAAAACCAAAACCGAAGAAGAAACGAAAGTAATATACAGAAGAAGAGAATACACAGGGCAGCCTTAAACAGTCTTATATTACCAACGCCCAGGACAGACAAACAGACTTACACGAAAGGGGAATAGCAGGCAGGAATGACTGGACGAAGGAGAAGGTCCAGGTGGGACAGCAGGGCTGGAAGGTTCGGGCAGAGGCACAGCAAGGAGGTCCGCTCCAGGTCCGCGCTCCGGGCTGGAAGCGAACAGCCAGCGGCAGCTTCACGTATTCGTTCACGCGGTCGGGCTGTTCGAAGCAGCTTGTCAAAGAGCTCCGTGCAGCTTCGTCTCTCTCAGCCAGACCTCACCACGCGCCGTCTCCAACCCAAGTCGACTCTCGTTCATCTCCGTAAAAAGGCTTCGCGCTGGCGCTTATATTACGTGCTTCCAAATCAATGCGTGCTTCATAGAGCCACACACGTGATGGTATTTCGTCAGCCCTGGTTGGTCGGTAAGGGCTTGCTGACTCCACCTCCAATGACGAATCGACGTGCCACACCTTGTTCTGGCGGCTCCGCCCCCTTCCTCCTCGGCTTGACTGCATGGCTAATGGCGGTTTGGGGGCCAACAACCGAATCAAGGCAAGGAGCAGCGAACGCCGCCCGACTGTTACTTTGCGGAGACGATTGGGGGAATTGAAAGGGACCTATTTTATTTGATTAATGCAACGCAGATTCAACTATTGGGAACAGATCCTTAACTGAAATACATAATAATGAAATAACTACGGAGAGGTCCTATGGTTCGCTACGTGTTGTACATGGACTAACTAGGGTGCGATTTTTAACAAGCCAATTGATGGGGATATTTACAGGGGAACATTTATAAGGGAGACATTTACTAAAATTTACTAGTGAAGGTTCTAAAAACCGTAACAATATATATATATATATATATACATATATATATATATATATATATATATATATATATATATATATATATATATATATACATATATATATATATATATATATATACATATATATATATATACATATATATATATATATATATATACATATATATATATATACATATATATATATATATATATATATATATATATATATATATATATATATATATAAATATATATATATATATATATATATATATATATATATACATATATATATATATATACATATATATATATATATATATATATATATATATGTATATATATATATATATATATATATATATATATATTTATATATATATATATATATATATATATATATATATATATATATATATATATATATATATATATATTGTTGCGGATTTGAGAATCCTGTGTTTTTTTTATTGTTGTAAGTGTCATGAATCTTGTTGTAAATATCACCCTCTGTAAGTGTAATGAATTCTTGTAAATATCTCCGTTTTGTGTGTAAAGGTCAAAGGTCGTCCTCCTAAGTTATTCCATATACATGCACGTAGCAAATCATATATCCTTCTAAATAGTTATCTCCTTATTGTGTGTATTAGTTTAAGGCTCTGTCTTCCATTAATTGACACTGCATTACATCAAATTCAAATAAGCTAGATTCCCTTTCAATTCCCCATTTGTCAGCAATTGCCAACTGCATTTACCAACTGCATTTGCCTCCATTGAGCACTCGGTCGGTTCGGAGAAGAAAGGCGTTGCCCGCCCATCGTCATCAGAAGGTGGAGCCAGGAAAGCCCCGAACGACCAACCACAAATCAGTGGGTATGGCTGGGTAGGGCGTGTCATATAACCCGCAGCGCGACGCCCCCACCTCAGATGATTGAGGGAGAGAGATGCGTCAAAGAGCAGACGATTGAGGCAGCAGATGAGTGAGGGAGCACACATTGAGAAGTTCTGTGAAGGGAGGTGCATGAGCAAGGAACACCAGTGAGGAGGATTGTTCATTCTGCTTGGCGCGAACGTCCTGCAGGGAATGAGAATCGGCACGCCCTGCTCGCGATACCAACCAGCACTCTGAGAACAACCAGTGCGTGCACACGAACCTCGACATTCCGCGGTCTTCGGATCTCCCTGTCGCCCGTTCTGTGAACCAGAGTGCGAGGAGTCGGAGCTGTCACCTCCAGCCCTGCCGTTTGCATGAACCTGAACCTTCTCATCCCTCCACCCATTCCTGCCATTCCATCCTTTTGTGTACGTGAGTTTGTTTTGTGTGTCTTGTCCCTGTGGTTTCAGTAAGTCTGTGTAAGCTAGAAATTGCACTGTGTCTTCTGGTCCTTCCATCCTTCTGTAAATTATTTTCGTTTCTTTCCTTCTCCTTGGTTCCTTTAATTGTGTAAATAGTTAGTAATAAATTATATTTGTTCTTCCTACTTTTGTCTTCTTCTTCTTCACATCCGTCCGTCTTTGAGGTTTCCACATTGAACACCTGTGGCGCGATTTTGGCCAACGTTTCGGAATCGGGTTAGTGAATGCTAATGACTCGAACTTCGGGTTGTTAAAAACCGCTCGGCAACTAGACCATCTAAAACCGGGGTTCGAGCAGGGGAGTCCCTCCCCTGCTTCGCTGTCAGGAGTGGCACTCAGGTCCTTGGGACTTTTCATAGACCAAATACCCTGGCTGCTCCCGACCGGAAGGAGCGTTGGGACTTCAGGACTCACGTCGGTCAGTCATAGACAAGGGGATTAATCCTCCCCTTCTTAAGGGGAAAAAGGCCGACGGAGAGATCCGCAACATTTGGTGCCAGGAGCGAGATTCAGACCCGAAGTGCGTTTAACGCACTCAAATTATGAGTGGCCAAAATTTTAGTTTATATCCAAATTTGAAATCGCGCCATGGATGATCAAGGCGACCAGATGCCGGTGGGGGAATTAGAAGAGGGGTTAGGGGTAACCCAGGACCACAGGGGGGAAATGGAGGAGGAGAGCAATGAAGATGTGGTTGCGGGGGTATCAGATGCGCAAGATGGCGCCCTCGCGCACGTGGTTGCAGAGGCACAAAATGGCGGCGCTGCGGTAGCCGCGCCCGTGCCGCAAGTGGGAGGGATAGACATGCAAGCCCTCATTGCGCAGCTGCAGGCCACCATGCAAATGGAGATGGGAGAACAATTGGAACGAATGGGAAACCAACTTGTGGGATTGAGGGCTGATAGTGAGCGATTGGGAGGCCAAATGGATGCAGAGATGGATAGAATGAGGGACGAAGCCAGGGGTACTAGTGAACGGTTAGACAATAAATTTGAGGGGTTAGACAATAAATTTGAGGGGTTAGACCATAAATTTGAAGGGTTAGACAACAGGTTGGAAGGGCTAGAAGGTAAATTGGGGGGACAGCTGGAGGACATGGATCATCAAATGGGGGAAATGAAGGAGGGCTTAACGGGTTTGGAAAATAGAATGGCTGCCCAGGAGAACCAGATGGAGGCGGTGAAAAATGGGTTAGGGGGGTTAGAAAACACTATGGAAGGCAAATTGAGGGAAATAGGGGAACAATCCGCCCGGGAAATTAAACAAATGGGAGATCAGATAGAGGAGGTGAAAATCGGGTTGGAAACTAAATTGGATGCCCAGAGGAATGATTTGGAGCAGATGAGGGCAGCATCTACCAAAGAGATGGGAGAAATGGGGGAGGAGATCAGACGAGGTGTTGGCGAGGAGTTCGCGGGAGTTCGCGGGGGTACGCGAGGAGGTAAAGCGAGGTGAGGAGCATATGGAGAAAGAGGTGAGAAACAGAACGGTTAGGTTACAGGGGGGCATAGAGGATCTGACGAGGAAAGTAGAACAGCTGACGGTGGGACAAAATGAATTAGTGGATCAAGTGGAGAAGAACACTGCGGTAATCGGGGGGTTAAAGGCGACGCAGAAAGACATTAAAAAAAGGAACTGGTAGCGACGAAGAAGGAATGTCAGATGGTACATGAGGGGTTGACAAAGAGGTTGGACGAGGTGACAGAGGCAATGGAGACGAAAGAACGGGAGGTGAGGACGCACATAGAAACGACCAAGGTAGCATTAGAGGAAGAAATTGAGGGAGCGCACGGGGAAATGAAAGAGGTGAAGCAAAAATTAGAGGATGTGGAAGAGGGGGTGAGTGAAATTAAGAAGAGACGGAGGGAAACTAAGAGGGAGATAAAGGAGGAGGTGATGGAATATGTACAAGGTCTGTGTTCAAATCATGATATGTGCTCACTAACCAAATAAAGAGTTTTCAGGTGGCGGAGGAGAAGCGGAGACGAGGTGCCGAGGTGAGTGGCGATATACTCGGAAATGTATATGGTGTGAGGGGAGATTCAGTCGGCTTGGGTGTTGGGTTAGACCCGGGTGTTCGTGAGAGGCCGCTGGTGAAGTGTGCGACAGGTGCCGAGTGTGAAGGAGGAGGTGTGCAAGGAGGTCCGACTATGGGGTGTGTGAGGAAAAAATGCGCGCCGAGGAGTGAGTGTGCTGTCGAGAGTGAGTGGGTTGGTCGTGGCGTGTGTGCGGGGGGGCACATGGAAGCGCGTAATGGGGAGTGTTACAGGGGATGTAACGGAAGAATGCACACCTGTGGTGAGTGTTACGGAGGGTGTAACTGGAGAGTATGCGCAAGAGGATGTGCGAAAAAGGTGTGTAACAGAGGAGTGCATGATTACAGAGTGCGCTGTCAAGAGTAAGGGTGAATGCGCGACCGAGTGTGGTGGTGAAAGTAGTGAGAGTGACACGGAGCACGAGTTGGTTGTAGCAGGTGAGAGAGGATGCACACCTGGAATGGAAGGATGTACACCTGGAATGAAAGGATGCACACCTGGAATGGTCGAGCGCGTGGGAATGCACGCTTGAGTTGGTAGTGGAGCACGTGATTGGGTGTGCGGAGGAGAGCACACCCGTGGTTGTCACAGAGGATGTGACCGAGGAGTGGGCGCGAAGAGATGTGTTGGTGAGGTGTGTGAACAACGAGTGTGTGCTAAGGTGTGCGGTGGTCAGGGGTGTGACGAAGTCTATGAGTGTACCTGGGGGGTGTGTAAGAGAAGGTGCAATGACGGAGAGCATGGAGACAGCTGGATGTGTGAGCAAGGAATGGAACGCGGGGTGTGAGCATGCAAGTGGAGCATTGACGTTAAACAGGTAGGCGGTTCGATCGACTTTTAGCCAAAGTGAACCCTCGGTTCGTGCCGGGCTTTGTGTGCAGCGGGAACCAGCGGGGATCGTAACCATGGCGGTTTCGAAAGAACCGCCGAGCGGGATCCACGCCGGGCCTCGCTCTGCACGGTCGCGTCCGTGCTCCACTAAGTGGAGCGGGTGGCCCAGTTCGAGGAAGGGTCGGCACGGCGACCCCTTGTGGTTGAGACGTTCCGGCAGGGCGAGATCGGGCCATCGGACGGCTCCGTGCCGAGATGGTGCGTGGAATCTCGGCCCGAGTAAACCTCCTTCCCTGCACCGAATGCCGGATGGACCCAACCGCCGGCAACGAACCACCCGCATGCATTGCTCGGCTTCGCAAAGCCGAGCTTTGCGAAGGTAACGACGTACCGAGGCTCAAGTTAAAGGACATTTGGTAGGGATAGGGAATTTGTGATTGGAAAATTTTTGATTGGCTGGAATTTGATGAGCCAAATTTATAGTAGAAGATGCCCGATGTGGTGGGATGGCAAATCCACCATCCCTCACAACGGGGGCAAAGGAGCTATAGTGGTATGGGGTTTATGGCAGTGTAAGCTCGCCGAGGGAGGGTTTGGATAATGTATAGGGATCTAGAGATTGACCATAGGTAACTGAAGATTTAAGGAGCGACATTGGACAGGTAGTGGGGACATAGAGAGGGTAGTTGGATTATAATGACGAGGGAGCGCAATAGTTAAAAGGGGCGACTGGGAGGCGCAAGTTTCAGAGGGGAGTAGGTAGATCAGATGATGCCGTGTGTGTGTGAGAGTCTTGATATCGAGCAAATGAGGAATTGCTAGGCAATGCTCGGGAGAGTTGTATTGAGCGTGAAAGTGTATGGAGCAGCGATGAGGAATAATTGGTTGTGCATTGTATTGAATGATTGAGGAAGCCTGGGAGGAAGGAGGGTGCAAGTGCCACCAGGTGTGTGATTGCACAGGTGTGCAAGTGAACAGGTGTATGGAGCAGTGTATGACTGAGTAATGGTGATTGTGTGTTGAGTGAGCAAATGGTCCTGGAGGAAGGAGGGTGCAGGAAGCACCAGGTGTAGGAGTGATTGCACAGGTGTGCAAATCCAGGTGAGCATGGTTGTATGGAATAAATGGTCTGGAATATATGGAGTATGGAATGGATGGTATGGAGTGAGTATGGTGGAAACTGTGGAGTGGAGTGGATGGTGCGAATGCAGTGGATGGGGAGGATGGACCCCATCACGAATACGCGGGGAGGGTAGTTTAAGAGTTAGGTAGAGGGAGTAGGTAAATTGTGGTTGGATATTGGCATCTGTGGTGCGTGGTGGAAGAATGGTGTTTGGATGGGTGCATTAGTGACGTGGAAATGACTGGGCGTGTGGCCTGTTAGTGTGTGTGTAGTTAAATGGGCACTCCGCCACTGTTAGGATGTCCGCCAGGTGAGGCCGCAGGTGGGCTCTGGGAGCCGTTAGAGTTGTGGATGGGGCCCGAGGATCTGGAGGACGGACCCGGGTAGCCCAGTGCCAGAGAGGGCACCGAGTGGGGAGAGCGCCAGAAGGCCTTCCCCAGTTAGATAGGTTAGGGAAAGGAGCAGGTAAGCTCGGAGGCAACTGCAGTGGTGGAGGTGTGCAGGTGGGTAGACCTGCTGGGAGAGCCACACGACCCAGTCCTGAAATTGTGCAAAGGCACAGGGAGTTGAATCGGGGGAGTGAGACCCCAAATTGATGAAGCACCACAGTTTAGTCAATGGGAATTTGGTTCTTAAAACCGCATAGAGTAAGATTGCCAATGGATTGGCAGGGAAAGACCCCGGGTAGTGTAAAGTGTATTAAAATCATTTAGAGGATAGTTAGGATGCAAATCTCCTCGCACCATCTACATCCACTCACCTGAGGTGACAAAGCTCCACACCATGCCATGGTTTGTTGGTTTTATTATTTTTGTGCAAATGTTTGGATTGTGAGAAGCATCATGACGTGGGTGTGACATTGTACTTGTTTGTTCCATCTCTCCCTCCTTATGAGGATTGATGATGAATTGGGGATGGCAAATTTTGAATTAGAGGGATTGTGGTGACGAATTTGGTATTAGGGGAAATATGGGGAAGACATGACGGTAGAGACGAATTGTAAATTGTTGTAAATATGGGGTAAGGGCAAGGGTCGAGTAGGTAACAGGGGGCGGTGACGTACGATAGGGACGAGCTTTTCACCGCTCGGTCTCCAGGCGCACCTCACCTTGCATTGCCTTCATTGATGTGTACCCTTGTGACCTTACCCCCTCGCTAACCTGCCCTCTCTGTCTTCCTTCCCCGACCCATGGATCGTGCTCTCTGGGCACCGAGGGGAGCGTGCGGGAGTCCGCCATTGTGTGCCCGAACTCTGGCAACCACAGCTGCCTGCATCGATGCACCACTTATGGACCACATGTCTGTGGCTGAGCACCACTTATGGACCCCACGGGTTGGGGCGTGGCCCCTGTGCTGGAACCGGCCATGATGGCCCGAGATCTTGCTGGCGGATCTCGGTAACGTGGCATACAGGTGAACCACCCCGAGTCGGCCCCTGTGGGCCCTAAAAAAAAAAAATCCCTATTAATTAATTAATCCCCCCTTCTTAAGGGGAAAAAGGCCGACGGAGAGATCCGCAATAATATATATATATATATATATATATATATATATATATATATATATATATATATATATATATATATATATATATATACATATATATATATATATATATATATATATATATATATATATACATATATATATATATATATATATATACATATATATATATATATATACATATATATATATATACATATACATATATATATATATACATACATATATATATATATATATATATATATATATATATATATACATATATATATATATATATATATATATATGTATATATATACATATATATATATATACATATATATATATATATATATATATATATATATATATATATATATATATACATATATATATATATACAGTAATACCCCGGCCTACATCATTAATTGGTTCCATAAGACGTGACGTAACTCGGTTTTTGACGTAAACTGGGCGTAACGTCTTTAAAATGCCTTAAAATGAAGACAAACACCGCAAAACTAGAGTAAATAACTGGAGGAGGCTGCGGCTTCGCCCTGAATCTTTGCCGCTCCCCGTCGGGAGTCCCTCCGTTGTTTTCTATCGGTCGGGTCTTCTCCTCGAACGGGGTGACTGGCACAGAGTGAGCTGGCTTGTGTGCTGAGTGGCTCCGCGGCCCGCTTCACCACGGCGTGCTTTACCCAACGTGTCCGAGCAGTTTCACCGGTGGTCGTGTCGTGTCGTGTCGTCTGTGACTAATGAACGACCTCAGGGTTCCGTGAACCCGGCCGCCCCGGGAATCGACGTTCGCCTCCGAGTCGTAGGCGTGCCCCGCCTTTCCTCGAGCGGCCGAAGTTGCTTGCTTCTTTATTTTTGGACGATGCAATATACGCAGAAACGACGACGTACAGGCAGGCATTTGCAAATCCATGCACATGTGCACATGCACACGTCGATCGGTTCATCGACGCCGGATGCCCGCGAGGTGCCCGACGAGGCACCCCGGCTCGAGGCATGACACGGTCGTTCGTTTCACATGGGCCATGGGCCATGGGGCCTGACCTCGTCACGGACATTGCACACTCTGCACGGTGACGTGACGTGACGTCTGCCATGGACGGTCGTCCGAGCCGGCATCGTCATGTTTCGCCATTGCCACGTTACGTTGGTTGTTTTACACAGTAAAGGAACCTTTACACAGTAAAGGAATAATCACAAAAATACCAGCAAAAGGCAAAGCAAGTACGCGACCGCAGCACAGGACAAAATGCATATGGCGTTGCCTTTGTTTTGAATGACAACCAGCAGCTATGCATACGTACAGTATACTGTACGTACATTTTAAAATATTTTTTATGTGCTTTTTATTATATTTAAAATTGTTTTTTAGCTTCTTTTATTGTTAATTGATGTACTATTTTATTTATTTTAAATATATTTTTAAGGAAAATGTAATTTTTTTCACGTCCGTAGGAGTGACGTAAAGTCGCACATAATGCCGTTCGCCGAACTGAAATTTACTCTAGAAGAGTGGCGTAAAGTCGGATTTGACATAAGTCGAAATGGCGTAAAACGGGGTATGACTGTATATATATATATATATATATATATATATATATATATATATATATATATATATATATATATATATATATATATATATATATATATATATATATATATATATATATTGTTGCGGATATGGGATTTGCATCCATCCCTATCCGCCTGTAAATATTCCCCTATTTCCTCAATGCTTCCCAACTATCCCCAATCCCCCATTCCCTAGTCCCATTTTCTGTAAACAACACTCTGTAGACCCGACCTCCCCCTATTTCCCCCATTAAATGTCGCATCCAGGTCCACCGCATCTCACGTAGACAACTATAGGACATCTTGCTAGTTATTCTTAGTCTATGTCAGTTAAGGATTCGTTTCCATTAATTCTGACACTTCGTTGCACCAGAATGTGATTGAATGGCATCGTTAGGAAGTTTAGGACCTCCCAATACCTCCCCGCAGCTCTTCCTCACGGTTCAGCAACAACAACAACAACAACAACAGCGGCGGCGGCGGCGTGGACAGGGAGTGCGCGTCCTCACTCCGGCTTGGTTGGTAGGGGGTGTTGGGAGGACATGACACCATTCCCAGCGAGCCGCCATCGAACATGTGCTCGACGGGGTTACCCAGTAGGGGTTCGCTGTCAGCTCCTCGTCAAGGGCAGAGCCCGGTTAACCCCCGCACCCAATGGAAGCGGCGGACCGGTCCCATCTGGGGCGGAGCCAACCAGCCGAGGGCGTGTGACTCACCGCTGGGCATGCGCAGAAAGAGGGAGGTGACGTCAGATGCGCGCTGAGCTTGGAGAGAGAAGGACGCCACCTCCGAGCGCTGTGAGACCTCCCCGCATCTTGGACTGGACCGTGCTTTATCCTGTCCCTGAGCCAAGGTGCACCTTGTGCTATCGACTGCCTGTCCTTCCCTGCCATCAA
This sequence comes from Myxine glutinosa, assembly GCF_964187855.1. NCBI lineage: Eukaryota > Metazoa > Chordata > Myxini > Myxiniformes > Myxinidae > Myxine > Myxine glutinosa. The sequence continues at coordinate 23,953,534 of NC_136264.1, forward strand.
TCCCTGTGTAAGTCAGTCTTGTCCCGTTTGTCTGTGGTCTGTCTGGGATAACATAAGGTTGTATTTAAGTGCCTATCTCTTCTGTGTCTTTTACCTCACTCTACCTTGTAATCTACCCCTTTTCTCCACCACTAATTATATCCTCCTCCGGAGGTCTTGAGAACTGTACCCCTGGCGTCGTTTCATTTATCCCAGTCGTTGTGTCCTTTCCATCATTGATTTAGCATAGCGCGATAAGGTCAACGTTTGGGTGGAATCGGGGTCCAGTCAGGGAATAACTGTTAGGTCGCGGTCATACCAACCGCTCGGTCAAAGATAACATCTAACCGCGATCCGTAACAATTGGTGTCAGGAGTGGGATTCGAACCTGGGACTAAATTTATTTAGCCCAAATTTTGGACACCAATTGTGTTATTACAGTAACAATTGGTGTCAGGAAGTGAGATTGGACCCGAAGCGCGCTTCACGCGCTCGAAATTATTAACTGTGAAATTTGTTTTGTTTTAAAATAAAAACCCGAATTTTGAAAGTCGCGCTATGGCAGATCAAGACGGCTGGGTTCCGGTAGAGGAGAGTGAGGCAGGGTCGATCCAGGACCAAATTGAGGGACATGAGGAGAGCGAAGCAGTGAGGGCGGCAGGTTCGCAAAATGGCGTCCTCGCGCACGAGGTTACGGGCGCGCAAAATGGCGCCTCGCAGATGGCTACGGCGACCGCGCCCGCGACCGTAGCAGCGCCCCTGGTGGATTTGAACCTTTTTTTAATACAAATGAAGGCCCTTATGGCCCAGAATAGCGAGAAATTGAGGGAGGACATGGGGGCCAATAGCGAGAAATTGAGGGAGGACATGGGGGCCAATAGCCAACGGTTAGAACAAAGGATGGGGTCCAATAGCGAGAAATTGAGGGAGGACATGGGGGCCCAGATCGGAGGGTTAGGGAGTAGAGTAGAGGGATTAGGAAACAAATTTGAGGGACTAGACAACAAATTTGAGGGATTAGACAATAGATTAGGGGAAATACAGGAGGGGTTAACGGGGGTAGAAAACAGAATGGCCGCTCAAGAGAATCAAATGGAAGGGATGAAAAAGGGGTTAGAGGGGTTAGAAAACAGTATGGAAGGCAAATTGAGGGACATGAGGGACCAAGCGGAAAGGGAAGTTAAACAAATGGGGCAGCAGATAGAGGGGGTCAGAATGGGGGTAGAAACTAAATTGGATGCTCACAGGGAGGAAATGGAGCAGATGAGGGTGGCATCTGGGCAGGAGATGCAAGTGATGGGAGAAGAGATCAGAAGAGGTGTGAGTGAGGAGGTCGGAGGAGTGCGCGAGGAGGTGAGGCACTGTAAGGAGCGCATGGAGAAGGAGGTGAGAAAGGGGACTGTAAAATTGCAAGGTGGTATAGAGGATTTGACGCTGGGAGTAGAACAACTGACAGTGGGACAAAAGGAGTTGGGGGACCAGGTAAAGAAGAACACAGCGGTAATAGAGGGTTTAAAATCGACACAGAAGGACATGAAAAAGGACGTAGGGGTAATTAAAAAAGAGTGTCAGATGGTACATGAGGACCTGACGAGGAAAATGAACAAGGTGGTAGAGGTGATGGAGGTCAAAGAGCGGGAGGTGCGGGAGCACATAGAAAAAAATAAGGTGGAGTTAGAGGAAGAACTTAAGGGGGCGCACGAGGAGATGAAGGAGGTGAAGCAGAAATTAGAGGAAGTGGAAGAAGGGGTGAGCGAAATTAAGAAGCGATGGAGAGAGGATAAGAAAGAGATAAAGGAGGAAGTAAAAGAATTGGTCCAAAGTCTGTGTTCGGATCGTGATGATGTGCTCATTAACCGGATGAGGGATTCGCAGGTGATGGAGGAGAAGCGAAGAGAAAGAGGACCCGGTGTAAGTGGTGACCAAAATGGTCGTGCGTATGATGCGCCAGGTGATTTAATAAGCTTGGGGGTCGAGATGGACCCGGATGTTCGTGAGAGGCCAAGAGTGAGGTGTATGGCTGGTCCGGAGGGTATGGAACGAGGGTGCGAGCAAGAGGGTCCGGTGATGGGAGAGGTGCGGGGTGTGAGTGAGCAAGGTTGTGGTGGTATGGAATGGGTAGCGGGTTGCGGAAGTGTGACCCATGCATCGACACCAACAGGGGTAGTTTTTAGAGGGACAGGGGAGGCACGGGAGCCCCTTGGGGGTAATGTACTGTGGGGGCCCGGCCGGTTCGGCCCCGCGCTGACCCTGCAAGGGGCGACGCACGGGGTCCGGCAGGCGGGCAACGACTCACATACGAGGTGGTCCCACAAGGTCCCACTCGCGCCGTATGACGGGGGGTAAGGGTGGCATCCCTGCCACCCTTCCCATGAAGGGGGGCAAAGGAGCACTAGATTAGGGGGGTGTATGGCAGTGAAAACTAGCCCGGGTGGGTTAGGATATTGTGTGTAGGGCCCTAGAAGATGACATTAGGTAACGTTAAGGTTTAGTTAGTGACTGATACCTGTAGTGGGGACGTAGTAGCTTAGTGTTTGATAATGACGTGGGAGCGCTGAGTGTAAGGGAAGACGGAGGAGCGCGAGTTTTAGAAGGGAGTAGACAGAGTAGATGATGCTGTGTGAGAACTGGACAGGTGTGTGGAGCAGTGTATGAGTAGTGAGTGTTGTGGATCAGCGCGAATGCGCTTGGGGGAGAGAAGGGTGCAGGCGGCACCAGGTGTGAGAGCACAGGTGTGCAAGTACAGGTGTGTGGAATACATGGAGTAAGTGGTACGGAGTGGTGTGCATGGTGCGAAGGTGTGTATGGGGGTTAGAGTGGACCCCTTTTCACGAGTACCCGGGGCGGGTAGTGTAAGTGTTAGGTAGAGGGTATAGGTAAATTGTGGTTGGATATTGGCATTTGTGGTGCGGATGCAGAATGGTATTGTGGATGGGTGCATTGGTGTGGTGAAATTGGCTGGTCGTGTGGCCTGTTAGTAGGAGTGTGAATGGTTGGGCACTCCGCCACTGTTAGATGTCGGCCAGGTGAGGCCGCAGGTGGGCTCTGGGAGCCGTTAGTGTCAGTGGGTGCCTGAGGATCCCGGGTGTGGATCGGGCAGCCCGTGCCAGAGAGGGCACTGAGGGGGTGAGAGTGCGAGAGGGCCTTCCCCAGTTAGTTAGGTTAGGGTGAGGAGCAGGTGAGCTCGGTAGGCAACAACAGTGGTGGAGGTGTGCAGGTGGGCGGACCAACTGGGAGCGTCACACGACCCAGCCACCGAAATTGTGCGGGGGCACCGAGTGATGAATCGGGGGAGTGAGACCCCAACTTGAGAAGCACCACAGTTTGGGCAATGGGAATTGGTTGGGAAAGACCACGGGTAATGTAAAGTTGTTAAAGTCATTTAGGAAATAGTTAGGATTGATGAACCTGTCGCACCATACGCAGCCACTTACCTGAGGTGATGATGATGACTCCACACCTGTGTTCCTTTGTTCTGTGTTGCAGGAAGGGAGAATTGCTGTGTGGATTTGTGAGACGCATCACGACGTGGATGAGACATTGGGGTGATTCCATCTCTCCCTCCTTAGGAGGGACTGATGATGAATTGGTGATGGCAAATTTTGATGTTGAGTTGGAGATGGCAAATTTTGATGAGAGTTGGAAATGGCAGATTTGATTGGTTAGGAGGGAGAGAAGACGAATTTGGTTTATGGGAGGAACGGGGAAGACAGTAGGGACGTTTGTTGATGTGTAAAGTAGATGTTTATGGGTAGTGTTGTGTTTTGTGGATACAGTAAGGGGTAAGGGAGGGGCAATGTAGGTTACCTGGTGGGGGGGGGGGCGTACGGTAGGAACGTACCTGTCTCACCTGGTTCCCATGTGCCCCCAGTGTGCATTACCTTATATTGCATGCACTTTTGCGCCCTTACCACCTTACTCACTTGTCTTCTTTTGTCTCCCACCTCCGAGGATCTGGCTTTGGGGCAGAGAGAGAGGAGAGAGAGGTGCTGGCTCCGCAGTTGTGGGCCTGTACTTCCGCTGCTTGCTGCCTGGATCGATACAGCATATGGACCGCAATTTTTGTGGCCGCCCACAATGGACTGCAGTTCTTTTGCGGTCAAGCACCACCCATGGATGTACCTCTGGGTCAACGTGGCACCTATGCCATACAGGTGAACCACTTTTAGTTGGCCCCCCTGACGGCCACAATTCAGAAATGGATGCGGTTGGCGCCTTTCTTTATTTCTAAAGAAGCCAGAAGGCCAAGTGCACTCCATAAAGGCAAGACCAGCGGCAGAACATCGGCCGGCTGCGACACCACCGGTGACCATGGACACTTAATTGTGCATTTTTATGAACACTTTATTGATGCACCGGATGGTGCTGACTGTGCATAATGGGGTGGTGCTTTTGGTGCTTGGAAGGGGTGCTCTGCACATTATTAAAGGCCGTAGGGCCACAGGGCACTCGTGGGTTGGTGTATCGATGCTGGCATGCGTGCTCTCTCCCTATGCATAACATCTGCATGTGTTCCTCAAAGAACAGGTCCTGGATCGTAGTGTAAATATCAGTCTTGTATAAATGATGCTCCCTACCGGCTGTATGTGTAGTTTGAGGATGCTTTCCGCGATTCGGTTAT